>NC_047144.1:26481604-27081604 GCF_009829125.3 Periophthalmus magnuspinnatus
TTCATCTTTTATTGATGCATTCGCATTTTCAGGCGCTGGACAAGCTCATTTTCACCAAATTCACAGTACTCTGATATAAGTGATCAGAACTGTGCTTTCATACATTGTGGGTGCTTCTCAAGTAAAAATGAGTAGAATCCAGCAGCAAACTCACTCATAAGTAAGTTGGTTTGTGAAGGGCACTCATATGACTTTAGGCGGAATTCAATGCAATTTCCCATAGGCACCCTGAACTTGAAAAGTGAAATTGTGAAAAATCCACAATACATATCAACTTAATTCTTGCTGTGCAAAGTAGGGCCTGGGGACTTGTACAACATACATTTTAAAGTTTTGTTTATCACCTTGCAAACTAAAGTTATAGGCGTTTTCATCTTTTATTGATGCATTCGCATTTTCAGGCGCTGAAAAGCTCATTTTCACCAACTTCACAGTACTCTGATATAAGTGATCAGAACTGTGCTTTCATACATTGTGGGTGCTTCTCAAGTAAAAATGAGTATAATCCAGCAGCAAACTCACTCATAACTAAGTTGGTTTGTGAAGGGCACTCATATGACTTTAGGCGGAATTCAATGCAATTTCCCATAGGCACCCTGAACTTGAAAAGTGAAATTGTGAAAAATCCACAATACATATCAACTTAATTCTTGCTGTGCAAAGTAGGGCTTGGGGACTTGTACAACATACATTTTAAAGTTTGGGTTTATCACCTTGCAAACTAAAGTTATAGGCGTTTTCATCTTTTATTGATGCATTCGCATTTT
This sequence comes from Periophthalmus magnuspinnatus, assembly GCF_009829125.3. NCBI lineage: Eukaryota > Metazoa > Chordata > Actinopteri > Gobiiformes > Gobiidae > Periophthalmus > Periophthalmus magnuspinnatus. The sequence continues at coordinate 26,482,372 of NC_047144.1, forward strand.
CAGGCGCTGGACAGCTCCTTTTCACCAACTTCACAGTACTCTGATATAAGTGATCAGAACTGTGCTTTCATACATTGTGGGTGCTTCTCAAGTAAAAATGAGTATAATCCAGCAGCAAACTCACTCATAAGTAAGTTGGTTTGTGAAGGGCACTCATATGACTTTAGGCGGAATTCAATGCAATTTCCCATAGGCACCCTGAACTTGAAAAGTGAAATTGTGAAAAATCCACAATACATATCAACTTAATTCTTGCTGTGCAAAGTAGGGCCTGGGGACTTGTACAACATACATTTTAAAGTTTGGGTTTATCACCTTGCAAACTAAAGTTATAGGCGTTTTCATCTTTTATTGATGCATTCGCATTTTCAGGCGCTGAAAAGCTCATTTTCACCAACATCACAGTACTCTGATATAAGTGATCAGAACTGTGCTTTCATACATTGTGGGTGCTTCTCAAGTAAAAATGAGTAGAATCCAGCAGCAAACTCACTCATAAGTTGGTTTGTGAAGGGCACTCATATGACTTTAGGCGGAATTCAATGCAATTTCCCATAGGCACCCTGAACTTGAAAAGTGAAATTGTGAAAAATCCACAATACATATCAACTTAATTCTTGCTGTGCAAAGTAGGGCGTGGGGACTTGTACAACATACATTTTAAAGTTTGGGTTTATCACCTTGCAAACTAAAGTTATAGGCGTTTTCATCTTTTATTGATGCATTCGCATTTTCAGGCGCTGAAAAGCTCATTTTCACCAACTTCACAGTACTCTGATATAAGTGATCAGAACTGTGCTTTCATACATTGTGGGTGCTTCTCAAGTAAAAATGAGTATAATCCAGCAGCAAACTCACTCATAAGTAAGTTGGTTTGTGAAGGGCACTCATATGACTTTAGGCGGAATTCAATGCAATTTCCCATAGGCACCCTGAACTTGAAAAGTGAAATTGTGAAAAATCCACAATACATATCAACTTAATTCTTGCTGTGCAAAGTAGGGCCTGGGGACTTGTACAACATACATTTTAAAGTTTGGGTTTATCACCTTGCAAACTAAAGTTATAGGCGTTTTCATCTTTTATTGATGCATTCGCATTTTCAGGCGCTGAAAAGCTCATTTTCACCAACATCACAGTACTCTGATATAAGTGATCAGAACTGTGCTTTCATACATTGTGGGTGCTTCTCGAGTAAAAATGAGTATAATCCAGCAGCAAACTCACTCATAAGTAAGTTGGTTTGTGAAGGGCACTCATATGACTTTAGGCGGAATTCAATGCAATTTCCCATAGGCACCCTGAACTTGAAAAGTGAAATTGTGAAAAATCCACAATACATATCAACTTAATTCTTGCTGTGCAAAGTAGGGCCTGGGGACTTGTACAACATACATTTTAAAGTTTGGGTTTATCACCTTGCAAACTAAAGTTATAGGCGTTTTCATCTTTTATTGATGCATTCGCATTTTCAGGCGCTGAAAAGCTCATTTTCACCAACTTCACAGTACTCTGATATAAGTGATCAGAACTGTGCTTTCATACATTGTGGGTGCTTCTCAAGTAAAAATGAGTAGAATCCAGCAGCAAACTCACTCATAAGTAAGTTGGTTTGTGCAGGGCACTCATATGACTTTAGGCGGAATTCAATGCAATTTCCCATAGGCACCCTGAACTTGAAAAGTGAAATTGTGAAAAATCCACAATACATATCAACTTAATTCTTGCTGTGCAAAGTAGGGCTTGGGGACTTGTACAACATACATTTTAAAGTTTTTGGTTTATCACCTTGCAAACTAAAGTTATAGGCGTTTTCATCTTTTATTGATGCATTCGCATTTTCAGGCGCTGAAAAGCTCATTTTCACCAACTTCACAGTACTCTGATATAAGTGATCAGAACTGTGCTTTCATACATTGTGGGTGCTTCTCAAGTAAAAATGAGTATAATCCAGCAGCAAACTCACTCATAAGTAAGTTGGTTTGTGAAGGGCACTCATATGACTTTAGGCGGAATTCAATGCAATTTCCCATAGGCACCCTGAACTTGAAAAGTGAAATTGTGAAAAATCCACAATACATATCAACTTAATTCTTGCTGTGCAAAGTAGGGCCTGGGGACTTGTACAACATACATTTTAAAGTTTAGGTTTATCACCTTGCAAACTAAAGTTATAGGCGTTTTCATCTTTTATTGATGCATTCGCATTTTCAGGCGCTGAAAGCTCATTTTCACCAACTTCACAGTACTCTGATATAAGTGATCAGAACTGTGCTTTCATACATTGTGGGTGCTTCTCAAGTAAAAATGAGTATAATCCAGCAGCAAACTCACTCATAAGTAAGTTGGTTTGTGAAGGGCACTCATATGACTTTAGGCGGAATTCAATGCAATTTCCCATAGGCACCCTGAACTTGAAAAGTGAAATTGTGAAAAATCCACAATACATATCAACTTAATTCTTGCTGTGCAAAGTAGGGCCTGGGGACTTGTACAACATACATTTTAAAGTTTGGGTTTATCACCTTGCAAACTAAAGTTATAGGCGTTTTCATCTTTTATTGATGCATTCGCATTTTCAGGCGCTGAAAAGCTCATTTTCACCAACTTCACAGTACTCTGATATAAGTGATCAGAACTGTGCTTTCATACATTGTGGGTGCTTCTCAAGTAAAAATGAGTATAATCCAGCAGCAAACTCACTCATAAGTAAGTTGGTTTGTGCAGGGCACTCATATGACTTTAGGCGGAATTCAATGCAATTTCCCATAGGCACCCTGAACTTGAAAAGTGAAATTGTGAAAAATCCACAATACATATCAACTTAATTCTTGCTGTGCAAAGTAGGGCGTGGGGACTTGTACAACATACATTTTAAAGTTTAGGTTTATCACCTTGCAAACTAAAGTTATAGGCGTTTTCATCTTTTATTGATGCATTCGCATTTTCAGGCGCTGAACAGCTCATTTTCACCAACTTCACAGTACTCTGATATAAGTGATCAGAACTGTGCTTTCATACATTGTGGGTGCTTCTCAAGTAAAAATGAGTATAATCCAGCAGCAAACTCACTCATAAGTAAGTTGGTTTGTGAAGGGCACTCATATGACTTTAGGCGGAATTCAATGCAATTTCCCATAGGCACCCTGAACTTGAAAAGTGAAATTGTGAAAAATCCACAATACATATCAACTTAATTCTTGCTGTGCAAAGTAGGGCCTGGGGACTTGTACAACATACATTTTAAAGTTCAGGGTTTATCACCTTGCAAACTAAAGGTATAAAAGCGTTTTCATCTTTTATTGATGCATTCGCATTTTCAGGCGCTGAAAAGCTCATTTTCACCAACTTCACAGTACTCTGATATAAGTGATCAGAACTGTGCTTTCATACATTGTGGGTGCTTCTCAAGTAAAAATGAGTATAATCCAGCAGCAAACTCACTCATAAGTAAGTTGGTTTGTGAAGGGCACTCATATGACTTTAGGCGGAATTCAATGCAATTTCCCATAGGCACCCTGAACTTGAAAAGTGAAATTGTGAAAAATCCACAATACATATCAACTTAATTCTTGCTGTGCAAAGTAGGGCTTGGGGACTTGTACAACATACATTTTAAAGTTTAGGTTTATCACCTTGCAAACTAAAGTTAAAGGCGTTTTCATTTTTATTGATGCATTCGCATTTTCAGGCGCTGAAAAGCTCATTTTCACCAACTTCACAGTACTCTGATATAAGTGATCAGAACTGTGCTTTCATACATTGTGGGTGCTTCTCAAGTAAAAATGAGTATAATCCAGCAGCAAACTCACTCATAAGTAAGTTGGTTTGTGCAGGGCACTCATATGACTTTAGGCGGAATTCAATGCAATTTCCATAGGCACCCTGAACTTGAAAAGTGAAATTGTGAAAAATCCACAATACATATCAACTTAATTCTTGCTGTGCAAAGTAGGGCGTGGGGACTTGTACAACATACATTTTAAAGTTTTTGGTTTATCACCTTGCAAACTAAAGTTAAAGGCGTTTTCATCTTTTATTGATGCATTCGCATTTTCAGGCGCTGAAAAGCTCATTTTCACCAACTTCACAGTACTCTGATATAAGTGATCAGAACTGTGCTTTCATACATTGTGGGTGCTTCTCAAGTAAAAATGAGTATAATCCAGCAGCAAACTCACTCATAAGTAAGTTGGTTTGTGCAGGGCACTCATATGACTTTAGGCGGAATTCAATGCAATTTCCATAGGCACCCTGAACTTGAAAAGTGAAATTGTGAAAAATCCACAATACATATCAACTTAATTCTTGCTGTGCAAAGTAGGGCGTGGGGACTTGTACAACATACATTTTAAAGTTTAGGTTTATCACCTTGCAAACTAAAGTTATAGGCGTTTTCATCTTTTATTGAGGCTTTCGCATTTTCAGGCGCTGAAAAGCTCATTTTCACCAACTTCACAGTACTTTGATATAAGTGATCAGAACTGTGCTTTCATACATTGTGGGTGCTTCTCAAGTAAAAATGAGTATAATCCAGCAGTAAACTCACTCATAAGTAAGTTGGTTTGTGCAGGGCACTCATATGACTTTAGGCGGAATTCAATGCAATTTCCCATAGGCACCCTGAACTTGAAAAGTGAAATTGTGAAAAATCCACAATACATATCAACTTAATTCTTGCTGTGCAAAGTAGGGCCTGGGGACTTGTACAACATACATTTTAAAGTTTGGGTTTATCACCTTGCAAACTAAAGTTATAGGCGTTTTCATCTTTTATTGATGCATTCGCATTTTCAGGCGCTGAAAAGCTCATTTTCACCAACATCACAGTACTCTGATATAAGTGATCAGAACTGTGCTTTCATACATTGTGGGTGCTTCTCAAGTAAAAATGAGTAGAATCCAGCAGCAAACTCACTCATAAGTAAGTTGGTTTGTGAAGGGCACTCATATGACTTTAGGCGGAATTCAATGCAATTTCCCTATAGGCACCCTGAACTTGAAAAGTGAAATTGTGAAAAATCCACAATACATATCAACTTAATTCTTGCTGTGCAAAGTAGGGCGTGGGGACTTGTACAACATACATTTTAAAGTTTGGGTTTATCACCTTGCAAACTAAAGTTATAGGCGTTTTCATCTTTTATTGATGCATTCGCATTTTCAGGCGCTGAAAAGCTCATTTTCACCAACTTCACAGTACTCTGATATAAGTGATCAGAACTGTGCTTTCATACATTGTGGGTGCTTCTCAAGTAAAAATGAGTAGAATCCAGCAGCAAACTCACTCATAAGTAAGTTGGTTTGTGCAGGGCACTCATATGACTTTAGGCGGAATTCAATGCAATTTCCCATAGGCACCCTGAACTTGAAAAGTGAAATTGTGAAAAATCCACAATACATATCAACTTAATTCTTGCTGTGCAAAGTAGGGCGTGGGGACTTGTACAACATACATTTTAAAGTTTGGGTTTATCACCTTGCAAACTAAAGTTATAGGCGTTTTCATCTTTTATTGATGCATTCGCATTTTCAGGCGCTGAAAAGCTCATTTTCATCAACATCACAGTATTCTGATATAAGTGATCAGAACTGTGCTTTCATACATTGTGGGTGCATTCTCAAGTAAAAATGAGTATAATCCAGCAGCAAACTCACTCATAAGTAAGTTGGTTTGTGAAGGGCACTCATATGACTTTAGGCGGAATTCAATGCAATTTCCCATAGGCACCCTGAACTTGAAAAGTGAAATTGTGAAAAATCCACAATACATATCAACTTAATTCTTGCTGTGCAAAGTAGGGCGTGGGGACTTGTGCAACATACATTTTAAAGTTTAGGTTTATCACCTTGCAAACTAAAGTTAAAGGCGTTTTCATTTTTTATTGATGCATTCGCATTTTCAGGCGCTGGACAGCTCCTTTTCACCGACTTCACAGTACTCTGATATAAGTGATCAGAACTGTGCTTTCATACATTGTGGGTGCTTCTCAAGTAAAAATTAGTATAATCCAGCAGTAAACTCACTCATAAGTAAGTTGGTTTGTGAAGGGCACTCATATGACTTTAGGCGGAATTCAATGCAATTTCCCATAGGCACCCTGAACTTGAAAAGTGAAATTGTGAAAAATCCACAATACATATCAACTTAATTCTTGCTGTGCAAAGTAGGGCGTGGGGACTTGTACAACATACATTTTAAAGTTTGGGTTTATCACCTTGCAAACTAAAGTTATAGGCGTTTTCATCTTTTATTGATGCATTCGCATTTTCAGGCGCTGAAAAGCTCATTTTCACCAACTTCACAGTATTCTGATATAAGTGATCAGAACTGTGCTTTCATACATTGTGGGTGCTTCTCAAGTAAAAATGAGTAGAATCCAGCAGCAAACTCACTCATAACTAAGTTGGTTTGTGCAGGGCACTCATATGACTTTAGGCGGAATTCAATGCAATTTCCCATAGGCACCCTGAACTTTAAAAGTGAAATTGTGAAAAATCCACAATACATATCAACTTAATTCTTGCTGTGCAAAGTAGGGCGTGGGGACTTGTGCAACATACATTTTAAAGTTTAGGTTTATCACCTTGCAAACTAAAGTTAAAGGCGTTTTCATTTTTTATTGATGCATTCGCATTTTCAGGCGCTGGACAGCTCCTTTTCACCGACTTCACAGTACTCTGATATAAGTGATCAGAACTGTGCTTTCATACATTGTGGGTGCTTCTCAAGTAAAAAATGAGTATAATCCAGCAGTAAACTCACTCATAAGTAAGTTGGTTTGTGCAGGGCACTCATATGACTTTAGGCGGAATTCAATGCAATTTCCCATAGGCACCCTGAACTTGAAAAGTGAAATTGTGAAAAATCCACAATACATATCAACTTAATTCTTGCTGTGCAAAGTAGGGCGTGGGGACTTGTACAACATACATTTTAAAGTTTGGGTTTATCACCTTGCAAACTAAAGTTATAGGCGTTTTCATCTTTTATTGATGCATTCGCATTTTCAGGCGCTGAAAAGCTCATTTTCACCAACTTCACAGTATTCTGATATAAGTGATCAGAACTGTGCTTTCATACATTGTGGGTGCTTCTCAAGTAAAAATGAGTAGAATCCAGCAGCAAACTCACTCATAACTAAGTTGGTTTGTGCAGGGCACTCATATGACTTTAGGCGGAATTCAATGCAATTTTCCATAGGCACCCTGAACTTTAAAAGTGAAATTGTGAAAAATCCACAATACATATCAACTTAATTCTTGCTGTGCAAAGTAGGGCGTGGGGACTTGTGCAACATACATTTTAAAGTTTAGGTTTATCACCTTGCAAACTAAAGTTATAGGCGTTTTCATTTTTTATTGATGCATTCGCATTTTCAGGCGCTGGACAGCTCCTTTTCACCGACTTCACAGTACTCTGATATAAGTGATCAGAACTGTGCTTTCATACATTGTGGGTGCTTCTCAAGTAAAAAATAGTATAATCCAGCAGTAAACTCACTCATAAGTAAGTTGGTTTGTGCAGGGCACTCATATGACTTTAGGCGGAATTCAATGCAATTTCCCATAGGCACCCCGACCTTGAAAAGTGAATTTGTGAAAAATCCACAATACATATCAACTTAATTCTTGCTGTGCAAAGTAGGGCGTGGGGACTTGTGCAACATACATTTTAAAGTTTAGGTTTATCACCTTGCAAACTAAAGTTAAAGGCGTTTTCATTTTTTATTGATGCATTCGCATTTTCAGGCGCTGGACAGCTCCTTTTCACCAACTTCACAGTATTCTGATATAAGTGATCAGAACTGTGCTTTCATACATTGTGGGTGCTTCTCAAGTAAAAATGAGTAGAATCCAGCAGCAAACTCACTCATAAGTAAGTTGGTTTGTGCAGGGCACTCATATGACTTTAGGCGGAATTCAATGCAATTTCCCATAGGCACCATGAACTTGAAAAGTGAAATTGTGAAAAATCCACAATACATATAAACTTAATTCTTGCTGTGCAAAGTAGGGCTTGGGGACTTGTACAACATACATTTTAAAGTTTAGGTTTATCACCTTGCAAACTAAAGTTAAAGGCGTTTTCATTTTTTATTGATGCATTCACATTTTCAGGCGCTGAAAAGCTCATTTTCACCAACTTCACAGTACTCTGATATAAGTGATCAGAAGCTGTGCTTTCATACATTGTGGGTGCTTCTCAAGTAAAAATGAGTATAATCCAGCAGCAAACTCACTCATAACTAAGTTGGTTTGTGTAGGGCACTCATATGACTTTAGGCGGAATTCAATGCAATTTCCCATAGGCACCCTGAACTTGAAAAGTGAAATTGTGAAAAATCCACAATACATATCAACTTAATTCTTGCTGTGCAAAGTAGGGCTTGGGGACTTGTACAACATACATTTTAAAGTTTAGGTTTATCACCTTGCAAACTAAAGTTAAAGGCGTTTTCATTTTTTATTGATGCATTCGCATTTTCAGGCGCTGGACAGCTCCTTTTCACCAACTTCACAGTACTCTGATATAAGTGATCAGAACTGTGCTTTCATACATTGTGGGTGCTTCTCAAGTAAAAATGAGTATAATCCAGCAGCAAACTCAATCATAACTAAGTTGGTTTGTGAAGGGCACTCATATGACTTTAGGCGGAATTCAATGCAATTTCCCATAGGCACCCTGAACTTGAAAAGTGAAATTGTGAAAAATCCACAATACATATCAACTTAATTCTTGCTGTGCAAAGTAGGGCTTGGGGACTTGTACAACATACATTTTAAAGTTTAGGTTTATCACCTTGCAAACTAAAGTTAAAGGCGTTTTCATTTTTTATTGATGCATTCGCATTTTCAGGCGCTGAAAAGCTCATTTTCACCAACTTCACAGTACTCTGATATAAGTGATCAGAGCTGTGCTTTCATACATTGTGGGTGCTTCTCAAGTAAAAATTAGTATAATCCAGCAGTAAACTCACTCATAAGTAAGTTGGTTTGTGCAGGGCACTCATATGACTTTAGGCGGAATTCAATGCAATTTTCCATAGGCACCCTGAACTTGAAAAGTGAAATTGTGAAAAATCCACAATACATATCAACTTAATTCTTGCTGTGCAAAGTAGGGCGTGGGGACTTGTGCAAAATACATTTTAAAGTTTAGGTTTATCACCTTGCAAAATAAAGTTAAAGGCATTTTCATTTTTTATTGATGCATTCGCATTTTCAGGCACTGGACAGCTCCTTTTCACCAACTTCACAATACTCTGATATAAGTGATCAGAACTGTGCTTTCATACATTGTGGGTGCTTCTCAAGTAAAAATGAGTATAATCCAGCAGTAAACTCACTCATAAGTAAGTTGGTTTGTGCAGGGCACTCATATGACTTTAGGCGGAATTCAATGCAATTTCCCATAGGCACCCTGAACTTGAAAAGTGAAATTGTGAAAAATCCACAATACATATCAACTTAATTCTTGCTGTGCAAAGTAGGGCTTGGGGACTTGTACAACATACATTTTAAAGTTTGGGTTTATCACCTTGCAAACTAAAGTTATAGGCGTTTTCATCTTTTATTGATGCATTCGCATTTTCAGGCGCTGAAAAGCTCATTTTCACCAACTTCACAGTACTCTGATATAAGTGATCAGAACAGTGCTTTCATACATTGTGGGTGCATTGTGGGTGTTTATCACCTTGTTAACTAAAGTTATAGGCGTTTTCATCTTTCATTGATGTATGTCGTACAAGTCCCCACGCCCTACTTTGCACAGCAAGAATTAAGTTGATATGTATTGTGGATTTTTCACAATTTCACTTTTCAAGTTCAGGGTGCCTATGGGAAATTGCATTAAATTCCGCCTAAAGTCATATGAGTGACCTGCACAAACCAACTTAGTTATGAGTGAGTTTGCTGCTGTATTCTACTCATTTTTACTTGAGAAGCACCCACAATGTATGAAAGCACAGTTCTGATCACTTATATCAGAGTACAGTGAAGTTGGTGAAAATGAGCTTTTCAGCGCCTGAAAATGCGAATGCATCAATAAAAGATGAAAACGCCTATAACTTTAGTTTGCCAGGTGATAAACCCAAACTTTAAAATGTATGTTGTACAAGTCCCAAAGCCCTACTTTGCACAGTAAGAATTAAGTTGATATGTATTGTGGATTTTCCACAATTTCACTTTTCAAGTTCTGGGTGCCTATGGGAAATTGCATTGAATTCCGCCTAAAGTCATATGAGTGCCCTGCACAAACCAACTTAGTTATGAGTGAGTTTGCTGCTGGATTCTACTCACTTTTACTTGAGAAGCACCCACAATGTATGAAAGCACAGTTCTGATCACTTATATCAGAGTACTGTGAAGTTGGTGAAAATGAGCTTTTCAGCGCCTGAAAAATGAGCTTTTCAGCGCCTGAAAAATGCATCAATAAAAGATGAAAACGCCTATAACTTTAGTTTGCAAGGTGATAAACCCAAACTTTGGTAACTTTATAATAACTACACCCTATTTAGCCTTAATAAAGCATGAACAAAGACTTAATTAATAATGAACAAACACTTAATTATTAGTGATTCAGGCTTAATAACTACTTAATTACAACCTTAATAAACACTTAATTAGCAATTGATTTACTTGTGTTGTGTATAGTTACTCATACTTATTTCACAATTAGTTAATCCTTAACTAACCATTTGTGTGTGTATTTGTAAATGCATATGTAAGTATCAACTCAAACGCTTGTTAATGATAAGTAAGCTATGAGAGAATGATTTACTAATCCGGCAATGCAATGATAATTCAGGCAGCTATTACTGGTTAAGTAAGTCTTTTTGAGAGCTTTTCTAAAGTGAAGACTAATTATGCTTTATTAAGCATTTGTTGAGGTTGGCCAAATTCCAGAGAAACAATAATAGAATTTTCACATTATTTAGGCCTGTGATAATTATTAAGAAATGTTTGAATAACACCATTAGTTCATGATTAATTCAACCAGTAGCTAATACCTTTTTGTAAACCCTTCTAAACTGAAGACTCTTTTAACTTTAGTATAGTACCTTAACAAATGCTTGACATTATCTAAGCCCAGAGTGCCATGACCCATTTCCCCATGAATTTTAACTTCAACAGAAGTGGGAATCAACTGTACTTAAAAAAGGAAGAAACATGGATATAAAACATCTGGATGTGTATTTTTTTTTTTTTTTTTCAGAACATTTACAAACAATCAAAATCCGTTTTGTCTGCTAAACATCTTATTATGAACACATTCAAGCAGGATTCTGTTTGTGAACTCTTCTTTTAAAGGTCTCAAAGAACTTTGATTAAAAACAAAAATCTGGCAATCAAATGTTTAAAAAAAAACCTCCAACTGTAAATGTGCCTTTACAGTTTTGAGGTCACATAAAAAAAAATTAAAAAATAGACTGATTGTACAGGCCAGAGAACCTTATAAATTGTTTTCTAAAAATGTTTACCTTAACATAATGCTCTTTTAAAACTTTACACAATGTACATTTTTTAAGAATTAATATATTCTACCGTTTAGTTTTAAAAGGAATTAGCTTCCCTGAATCTTTCAGAGTTTTGACCTTTTGCTCTACCTCAGCATCTTCAGAAATAGCCAGTGCACACTGTGCTACGAACACTGACAGCTTCACAGCACTACTGTAAGCCTGCATCATTTGTTTGTACTTTTCTGGAGCGCCTATGTACAGTTCAGCAATTGGAGCAGTGATGACAACTGTATTACAGTCCACCCCATATTTTTAGAAGGCCCGAGCCATGGTGCCACCTCGCTTGAATATCTTCAAACTTTTCTGGTATCTGGCCACCACTTGTCTTGGACTTTGAACTGTAAATAAGAAAATGGAAAGGGTAAAGATAAAATATTTAAAATAGCAGTGTTCTACATTCAAATCTCATTTACCCACATTCTAACATCCTAATTATTCATTGGATGATTTCAAAAGCATGTTTCACAATTGTCAGGGCAAAAATAGCAGGGAACCATGTTTATACACGTAAAGTGATGAAGACATCGCATAAATGTCATTCGAATAATGTGTAATGAGGCCAAATAGATTTTATAGGGTACAGCAGGTCTAAATATGGCATGGATAGATTATTTAGAGTTCAGTATGTTGGTATGCATAGGAAAAGGGGTCAATAAAATTTGTATTTAACCTCAATTTAAAGCCATCATGGTCATCTGGATTTGGTTGTTTGGAAGATTGCACAGTAGAGAAATGCCACAAATGCCTAATGTCCAACCCTGCCTTGGCTCAGAAGTGACATGGTTAAATAAAGTAAATATAAATTAAAATCTTACCTCTCTGACAATCCAATTTCAGTGACAGTGACTTGGCTCTTCTCTTCTTCATCCTTCTTTTCTTCTTTTTTTCATCAGCTGATGAATTCTCAGTATCGTTTTCTGATGATATTGCATTGACACTTTCTGCTTATGTCAGAAGTGTCATTTGCTTAATCAGAAACCTGACTGTGGTAGTGGAGCTGGAACCAGGGTCAGTTTTCCTCAGAGCTGTAATGTAAACAAATACAAATTAACATTGACCATCATTTTCAGATGACTCTCAGATATTCTTGAAGGATTATGAAAATTTTTTAAAATGCAAGGAGATAACCTGCTGCCAGTTGTTCTTTTAAGAAGTCATTGTCCTTCGTCAACTCCTTAATTTTCTCATTTTGAAAGTCCACTTTCATTTCCAACATTTTCAATACTTTCAATTGTTTTTGGTTTGTTAATGATGCTGTTGGGGCAACTGACAAACCTAAAACATATAAATAAATTAGTAAAAAGCTAAATTACTCTACATTCAACACATTTATTTCCAATTCCTGAGTAAATATTGTTTTCTCCAACATTTCTTAACCTTTACGAACTAGTAATTTTTTTTAAGACCAAAAATCTATGATAGATAGATGGATAGATGTTCAATTGTGCGCTCTTTTGATGAAATTCTAAAGTTGTGCCAAATTAATATCAGCGCTTTTACGCAACTTATTACGGCTGCACGCTGTCTTAACCGGGTCAAATACAGGGTCGGGTAAGAAGACAGTTTCAAGCAGCAGTTGGCTGTGACATCAGCTCGACTGTTCTTATGTGGATAGGCCATGCACGGTCTATATATTACATTATTTCGTTGGACATGTTGGAGAAAACAGCTTAAGAAGTGCACTAACTTTGGACCGCGTGCGTGAGAAAACTATTTAAAAAAAAAAAAACACTTACTCCTGGAAGCAGTGTCATCGATGTTTTCCTGGATTTCCATCTCTTTGGTCAACAGTGTACTTCTAAGCCTTCGTTTTGGGCCAGACATTTCTTGCTTTAAACACGTTTTGGAGGATGACTGACCTGCACGAGCCACTGAGCTCAGAATAAACCCGCCAGGTGAGCGGCACGCGGGTGTGCGTCTGCGCCTGATGACGTCATCAACACTAGTCGCTTCTCTCCGTTATAAAATTATATTTAAAAAAAATAATCAAAATGTTATTTGCATATAGCACGTTCATATTACATTAAGATACAAATAAAAAAATTAAATACGAAATTGAAACCAGTGCGCATTTGAGAGTTACGTCACAAAATGAGCGCGGAGAATGAGCGGGACTTCACCGTGACACATGCGCAACTGTGTAGTGCGCCATTTAGTCCAGGAAGCAGAGGAAATATCTTATGTCCAACGATGAGCTGATTCACACGCCTTAAGAGATTTTTTAATTGTGACATGACTAAAAGAAATACGTTAAAACTTATCCAGTGGCTCCAAAAGAAGAAAATGTTGAAAAGTAAAATGAAATGCCGAAGCTGCCATCGGAACATGACACTGAAGGCTAGATCCAACACTGGAGATCGCTATGCCTGGTAAGTTTAGTAACTTTAGCATTACTTTATTTATTTTATTTTATTTTTATTTGCACTTTGAGCCTGGAGAGTCTGGCGCACTGAGAGCTTGCACTGTGCTTATACGTTTTTCTCCGACTGGACACAATTGAGTGCGGGTGGAGAGCTGCTGACTTCGACTGGGGATGTTGTCGGGCGGTGGAAGGAATACTTTGAGGATCTCCTCAATCCCACTGTCACGTCTTCCGAGGAGGAAGCAGAAACTGGGGACCCAGAGGCGGACTCGTCCATCACCCTGGCTGAAGTCACTGAGGTGGTTGGCAAGCTCCTCGGTGGCAAGGCTCCGGGGGTGGACGAGATCCGTCCTGAGTACCTCAAGTCTCTGGATGTTGTGGGACTGTCTTGGCTGACACGTCTCTGCAACATCGCGTGGCGGTCGGGGACAGTACCTGTGGAATGGCAGACCGGGGTGGTGGTCCCTCTGTATAAGAAGGGGGACCGGAGGGTGTGTTCCAATTACAGGGGAATCACACTCCTCAGCCTTCCCGGTAAGGTCTATTCCAGGGTACTGGAGAGGAGAATCCGACCGATAGTCGAACCTCGGATCCAGGAGGAGCAGTGTGGTTTTCGTCCTGGTCGTGGAACACTGGACCAGCTCTATACTCTCCATCGGGTCCTCGAGGACTCATGGGAGTATGCCCAACCAGTCCACATGTGTTTTGTGGATCTGGAGAAGGCATTCGACCGTGTCCCTCGTGGTGTCCTTTGGGGGGTGCTCTGGGAGTATGGGGTCCGGGGCTCTTTGCTAAGGGCTGTCCGGTCCCTGTATGACCGGAGCAGGAGCTGTGTTCGCATTGCCGGCAGTAAGTCAGACCTGTTCCCAGTGCATGTTGGACTCCGCCAGGGCTGCCCTTTGTCACCGGTTCTGTTCATTATATTTATGGACAGAATTTCTAGGCGCAGCCAGGGGCTGGAGGGGGCCTGGTTTGGGAACCACAGGATTTCATCTCTGCTGTTTGCAGATGATGTTGTCCTGATGGCTTCTTCGAGCCAGGACCTGCAGCAGGCACTGGGGCGGTTTGCAGCCGAGTGTGAAGCGGCTGGGATGAGAATCAGCTCCTCCAAATCCGAGGCCATGGTTCTCGACCGGAAAAAGGTGGTTTGCTCTCTCCGGGTGGGTGGTGAGTCTCTGCCCCAAGTGGAGGAGTTCAAGTATCTCGGGGTCTTGTTCACGAGTGAGGGAAGGATGGAGCGGGAGATTGACAGGCGGATCGGTGCAGCGTCTGCAGTGATGCGGTCGCTGTATCGGTCCGTTGTGGTAAAGAAGGAGCTGAGCCGGAAGGCGAAGCTCTCGATTTACCGGTCAATCTACGTTCCTACCCTCACTTATGGTCATGAGCTTTGGGTAATGACCGAAAGGACAAGGTCGCGGATACAAGCGGCTGAAATGGGCTTCCTCCGCAGAGTGGCCGGGCGCACCCTTAGGGATAGGGTGAGGAGCTCGGTCACACGGGAGAAGCTCGGAGTAGAGCCGCTGCTCCTACACGTCGAGAGGAACCAGCTGAGGTGGCTCGGGCATCTGCTCAGGATGCCTCCTGGACGCCTCCCTAGGGAGGTGTTCTGGGCATGTCCCACCGGGAGGAGGCCCCGGGGAAGACCCAGGACACGCTGGAGGGACTATGTCTCTCGGCTGGCCTGGGAACGCCTTGGGGTCCCACCGGAGGAGCTGGAGGACGTGTCCGGGGTGAGGGAAGTCTGGGAGTCCCTGCTTAGACTGCTGCCCCTGCGACCCGGCCCCGGATGAGCGGAAGAAAATGGATAGATGGATGGATGGACGCAATTGAATATCATTTTGAAAAGTTGACTTACTGGCCATAAAATGTGTGTGACAACCATATTTTTAATGATTGTTCTTTCTTAAACAGGATATGTCAGCATGCTGTGCATTTGGGGAGACCAAAGCAACGGTCCATCTGGCACAGATCTATATTCTCAAGATCCAAAGTATCACTGAGGAAGTGGATGAGTTTCATGTACAGGTCGGTACAATTGTTGACAACAAATAGTAATGTAGGCTGTTGTTGATGTTAATTTAATAGACATATTATTTTAAAAATTCATCATTGTGTGATCAAGAATCCATACAGTTATAAAAGTTTTAAGACCTATACCTGATATGCCAAAAAGTCCAAATATCAGCCCAATATATCGGTTTATCTCTAACTTGGATTTGATGAATGTCTGTTTTATGCTAGTTTATGGCATAAAAGTAACATTAAAACCATAAAACTATTACATCAAAACCATAAAATATATTACATCAACAAATTCTATTAAAAAGTATTTGGCATACTTAACATAGGGACTTTCAGTCTACAGTCCAAAGCTTTTTATGTATTTTTATTTTTTATTTTTTTAAGAACAGGGTGTACATTCAACTTGAAAGCTGGATAATTTAAAGGATTACACAAACATTCATGAATCAGCCAAAATACAACTGTTATGACATGGTTAGAAGTCAATTTAGCAAGATATGTCCTTATTGATTTAAATACTTTTGTCTTTTTTTTTTTTTTTTTTTTTTTTTTTTTTTGTCAAGGATTAAGAATGAGACAAATAGACATGATGGATGACTCCATAGCTGCCAGTTCAGCGACACTTACAAAAATGGCCAAAAAAGTAAGAGATGTGTGTTGTACGGCAATGCAAAGACTGAAGAGACAGACTGGCCAAATGATTGGAGGAAGAAGAGAATTTGTAGCAATAGATGAAAGCTATTTTCGACACAAATGAAAGGTAAACTTAAAACAAAGATTTATGCAATCTAACAATCTAATATAACCTTTAACATGTTTGACTTTGGTTGCAGTACGGAAGGGGCAGAATGGCCGGTGGATGGAAGAGGAAGAGATGGGTATTTGGAATGTTGGGTGTGCGAAATAATGGTGGAAGAAAGCCAATTCTACGGCTTGTAGCGTGCAGATCAAGGAGGCATTTAGTCCCCATCATTGCACGTCATGTGAGAGTCGACTCATCGGTTATCAGTGATGAATGGCGAGCATATCGGATTTTGGGATACCATCACTACACAGTTAATCACAGCAGGAGTTGTGTAGATCCAAACACAGGGGCCCATACATAACATATTGAATAGGCATGGCGCTCTTACAAAGAGCAGGTCTGGAGTCTGAGGGGGAATAGAACTGATAATTTGTTATCTGAGCACATTGCTGCAATTGAATGGATGGAATGGCTCGCAAAAAACATGTTGACGGACCGTTAGGAAGATTGATCTATGATATAGGGAAACAGTTCAATTGATTTGTAGCACTCTGTTGTTGTTATGATTTTTGTTTGGTCATCATTTCATTGATGTATGTTATAAGTGTTGTTTTTTTTTTTGTTTTTTGTTTTTTTTTTTCAAATTAATATAATATAAGAACCCAACCTATAAGGTTCTCTGGCCTGTACAATCTGTCTAATGCAGAATACGGCCTTCTTTAGGTACCAGTGGTTGCCCTTACAAGCCTATACAGGAATGCAGGACATTGAAGTAACTGTACAGGCCTATAGGGGCAACCATTGGTACCTAAAGAATACATATTTGATAGGGTTTTAATACTGTTTTTTTTTTATTTTTTATGTGACCTCAAAACTGTAAAGGCACATTTATTGATAAGTTGGATTTTTTTTTTAAACATTTGATTGCCAGATTTTTGTTTTTAGTCAAAGTTCTTTGAGACCTTTAAAAGAAGAGTTCACAAACAGAATCCTGCTTGAATGTGTTCATAATAAGATGTTTAGCAGACAAAACGGATTTTGATTGTTTGTAAATGTTCTGAAAAAAAATAATACACATCCAGATGTTTTATATCCATGTTTTTTGCTTTTTTAAGTACAGTTGATTACCACTTCTGTTGAAGTTAAAATTCATGGGGAAATGGGTCATGGCACTCTGGGCTTAGATAATGTCAAGCATTTGTTAAGGTACTATACTAAAGTTAAAAGAGTCTTCACTTTAGAAGGGTTTACAAAAAGGTATTAGCTACTGGTTGAATTAATCATGAACTAATGGTGTTATTCAAACATTTCTTAATAATTATCACAGGCCTAAATAATGTGAAAATTCTATTATTGTTTCTCTGGAATTTGGCCAACCTCAACAAATGCTTAATAAAGCATAATTAGTCTTCACTTTAGAAAAGCTCTCAAAAAGACTTACTTAACCAGTAATAGCTGCCTGAATTATCATTGCATTGCCGGATTAGTAAATCATTCTCTCATAGCTTACTTATCATTAACAAGCATTTGAGTTGATACTTACATATGCATTTACAAATACACACACAAATGGTTAGTTAAGGATTAACTAATTGTGAAATAAGTATGAGTAACTATACACAACACAAGTCAATCAATTGCTAATTAAGTGTTTATTAAGGTTGTAATTAAGTAGTTATTAAGCCTGAATCACTATTAATTAAGTGTTTGTTCATTATTAATTAAGTCTTTGTTCATGCTTTATTAAGGCTAAATAGGGTGTAGTTATTATAAAGTGTTACCCAAACTTTAAAATGTATGTTGTACAAGTCCCCACGCCCTACTTTGCACAGCAAGAATTAAGTTGATATGTATTGTGGATTTTTCACAATTTCACTTTTCAAGTTCAGGGTGCCTATGGGAAATTGCATTGAATTCCGCCTAAAGTCATATGAGTGCCCTGCACAAACCAACTTAGTTATGAGTGAGTTTGCTGCTGGATTCTACTCATTTTTACTTGAGAAGCACCCACAATGTATGAAAGCACTTATATCAGAGTACTGTGAAGTTGGTGAAAATGAGCTGTCCAGCGCCTGAAAATGCGAATGCATCAATAAAAGATGAAAACGCCTATAACTTTAGTTTGCAAGGTGATAAACCCAAACTTTAAAATGTATGTTGTACAAGTCCCCAAGCCCTACTTTGAACAGCAAGAATTAAGTTGATATGTATTGTGGATTTTTCACAATTTCACTTTTCAAGTTCAGGGTGCCTATGGGAAATTGCATTGAATTCCGCCTAAAGTCATATGAGTGCTCTGCACAAACCAACTTAGTTTTGAGTGAGTTTGCTGCTGGATTATACTCATTTTTTACTTGAGAAGCACCCACAATGTATGAAAGCACTGTTCTGATCACTTATATCAGAGTACTGTGAAGTTGGTGAAAATGACCTTTTCAGCGCATGAAAATGCGAATGCATCAATAAAAGATGAAAACGCCTATAACTTTACTTTGCAAGGTGATAAACCCAAACTTTAAAATGTATGTTGTACAAGTCCCCACACCCTACTTTGCACAGCAAGAATTAAGTTTATATGTATTGTGGATTTTTCACAATTTCACTTTTAAAGTTCAGGGTGCCTATGGGAAATTGCATTGAATTCCGCCTAAACTCATATGAGTGCCCTGCACCAACCAACTTAGTTATGAGTGAGTTTGCTGCTGGATTCTACTCATTTTTACTTGAGAAGCACCCACAATGTATGAAAGCACTGTTCTGATCACTTATATCAGAGTACTGTGAAGTTGGGATGATCTAACATAATCTTACTTTAAGTAAAATTGAAACACATTCATGAGTAAACTAATATTTTACACTGAATTGTGTGTAAACCCTCAGTCGTCCAGGTTCGATGCATGGCAAAAGACAAAGTTCAAATCTGTCAATTGAACAAAACTATTTGTCCACTTGACAGATTTGAACTTCGTCTTTTGCCATTTTACACTGAATTAATTACAAAAAATCCAACTTGTTGAGAGATTGAGAGATTACATCAGGGTTTTTTTTTTCTTAACTTGAAATAAATAAATCAAACAGGAGGACATATGTAAATATATGTTGCATCTCAACTGGATTTTCTTCTTCATAAATCTCAACACGTAAGTGCACTATAACTTTTCAGGTGGAATGTCCACCTGCTTGTCACTGCACAGATACTGTTGCTTTGCTAGGAATGTTTCATGATATTTCAATTTTTAACTGTCAAGTAGGCACAAATAAATGATAAGTTTGCATTCTGTACCACATTTTTGTCCATTTGATTTAGTCTACACTAAACCAAGCTGATATGTTCAGTGTTCAGTTCTCAACTTTGTAACAAAATTTAAGACTGAGCCTTGTTGGTGGTCAAGCTGTGCCACCCCTGTCACCTTATGTATGCAAGGAGACAGAGGCAGCATGGGGTCTACTGGCTCAAATACTCTTTGCTTTGTTTTTTGAATGATTTATCTTCAATGCCTCACTAACAACAGAGCATCAAGGGGAATTCAAAACTTTAGATCAGGGGTCGGGAACGTATGGCTCGCCATGTATGGCTCTTTTAATGAATGCATATGGCTTGCAGATAAAACATAAAATATCATCACTTGTTTACTTTTAGTGTCGGAAGCTATCATCGCCGATAGACTCATGCTCGCAGACTTTTTATTACCGGAACTCCACTAACTCCACTCAACTAATTGTGCTCCATGTAAATTCAAACGCCGTCTCAAAGCAGAGGCACAAGGCTCTTTAGATATTTTGCCATCATTACGGTAATCTGCCTCTGTTGTCCCTCCAAGATGACGAATGAGAGCGCAGGAGCTGCGGGATTTTCCCAGTCATTGTCCATTATTTTATTTGGATGATAATAGCCTACGTTGAACGTTCCTGGGTAAAAAGGTAAACGCCGCCTTTTGAATCAGTCTGCTCGGTTATTAGCTCAAAACTAACCCTCCGACAAAGAAGGTGGCGAAAAGAAAAACATTTGAGGAATATCATACATTTCAGGACGAACGGACTGAAGAATTCTGTTGTGGAGAGAACATGTTCTGCGATGTGTCTAATTTGCAATGACAAAATTGCATCAATGAAGTCCATCCATCCATTTTCTTCCGCTTATCCGGGGCCGGGTCGCGGTGGCAACAGTCTAAGCAGGGACTCCCAAACTTCCCTCACCCCAGACACGTCCTCCAGCTCCTCCGGTGAGATCCCAAGGCGTTCCCAGGTCAGCCGAGAGACATAGTCCCTCCAGCGTGTCCTGGGTCTTCCCCGGGGCCTCCTCCCAGTGGGACATGCCCAGAACACCTCCCTAGGGAGGCGTCCAGGAGGCATCCTGAGCAGATGCCCGAGCCACCTCAGCTGGCTCCTCTCAACGTGTAGGAGCAGTGGCTCTACTCCGAGCTCCTCCCGTGTGACTGAGTTCCTCACCCTATCCCTAAGGGTGCGCCCAGCCACTCTGCAGAGGAAATCCATTTCAGTTGCTTGTATCCGCGATCTTGTCCTTTCGGTCATTACCCAGAGCTCATGACCATAGGTGAGGGTAGGAACGTAGATTGACCGGTAAATCGAGAGTTTTGCCTTTAGGCTCAGCTCCTTCTTTACCACAACGGACCGATACAGCAACCGCATCACTGCAGATGCTGCACTGATCTGCCTGTCAATCTCGCGCTCCATCCTTCCCTTACTCGTGAACAAGACCCCGAGATACTTGAACACTTGGGGCAGAGACTCACCACCCACCCGGAGAGGGCAAAACCACCTTTTTCCGGTTGAGAACCATGGCCTCGGATTTAGAGGAGCTGATTCTTATCCCAGCCACTTCACACTCGGCTGCAAACTGCCCAAGTGCCTGCTGCAGGTCCTGGCTCGATGAAGCCATCAGGACAACATCATCCGCAAACAGCAGAGATGAAATCCTGTGGTTCCCGAACCAGACCCCCTCCGGCCCCTGGCTGCGCCTAGAAATTCTGTCCATAAATATAATGAACAGAACCGGTGACAAAGGGCAGCCCTGGCGGAGTCCAACATGCACCGGGAGCAGGTCTGACTTACTGCCGGCAATGCGAACACAGCTCCTGCTCCGGTCATACAGGGACTGGACAGCCCTTAGCAAAGGGCCCCGGACCCCATACTCCTGGAGCACCCCCCAAAGGACACCACGAGGGACACGGTCGAATGCCTTCTCCAAATCCACAAAACACATGTGGACTGGTTGGGCAAACTCCCATGAACCCTCGAGGACCCGATGGAGAGTATAAAGCTGGTCCAGTGTTCCACGACAGGGACGAAATCCACACTGCTCCTCCTGAATCCGAGGTTCGGATTCTCCTCTCCAGTACCCTGGAGTAGACCTTACCAGGAAGGCTGAGGAGTGTGATTCCCCAGTAATTGGAACACACCCTCTGGTCCCCCTTCTTATACAGAGGGACCACCACCCCGGTCTGCCACTCCAGTGGTACTGTCCCCGACCACCACGCGATGTTGCAGAGACGTGTCAGCCAAGACAGTCCCACAACATCCAGAGACTTGAGGTACTCGGGATGGATCTCGTCCACCCCCGGAGCCTTGCACCGAGGAGCTTGCTAACCACTTCGGTGACTTCAGCCAGGGTGATGGACGAGTCCGCCTCCGGGTCCCCAGTCTCTGCTTCCTCCTCGGAAGACATGACGGGGGGATTGAGGAGATCCTCAAACTATTCCTTCCACCGCCCGACAACATCCCCAGTCGAGGTCAGCAGCTCTCCACCCGCACTGTAAACAGTGTTGGTGAAGCACTGCTTCCCCCTCCTGAGGCGTTTGATGGTTTGCCAGAATTTCTTTGAGGCCGTCCGATAGTCCTTCTCCATGGCCTCCCCGAACTCCTCCCAACCCCGAGTTTTGCCTCTGTGACCGCACGAGCCGCAGCACGCTTGGCCCGCCGGTACTCATCCGCTGCCTCAGGAGTCCCACGAGCCAACAAGGCTCGATAGGACTCCTTCTTCAGCTTGACGGCATCCCTTACTTCCGGTGTCCACCACCGGGTTCGGTGATTGCCGCCACGACAAGCACCACAGACCTTACGACCACAGCTACGAGCGGCCACATTGACAATAGAGGTGGAGAACATGGCCCACTCGGAGTCCATGTCTCCAACCTCCCCCGGGATCAGGGAGAAGTTCTCCTGGAGGTGTGAGTTGAAGACCCCTCTGACAGAGGGCTCTGCCAGGCGTTCCCAACAGACCCTTACAATACGCTTGGGTCTGCCAGGTCTGTCCGGCTTCCTCCTCCGCCAGCGGATCCAACTCACCACCAGGTGGTGATCGGTTGACAGCTCAGCCCCTATTCACACCCGAGTGTCCAAGACACGCGGTCGGAGGTCAGATGACATGACAACAAAGTCGATCATCGACCTCCGACCTAGAGTGTCCTGGTGCCACGTGCACCGATGGACACCCTTGTGCTCGAACATGGTGTTTGTTATGGACAAACTGTGATTAGTACAGAAGTCCAATAACAAAACACCACTCGGGTTCAGATCAGGGAGGCCGTTCTTCCCAATCACGCCCCTCCAGGTGTCACTGTCGTTACCCACATGGGCGTTGAAGTCCTCCAGGAGAACGGTTGGTGCACAGTCTAGTACCCCTCCCAGGGACTCCAAGAAGGCCGGTTACTCCACACTGCTGTTTGGCCCCTAGGCCGACACAACAGTGAGAGACCTGTCCCCGACCCGAAGGCGCAGGGACGCAACCCTCTCATTCACCGGACGAAGCGGCTGAGCTGTGGGGCAATGAGCAAGCCCACACCAGCTCGCCGCCTCTCCCCGCGGGCAACGCCAGAGAAATGGAGAGTCCAGCCCCTCTCAAGAAGTTGGGTTCCAGAGCCCAAACTGTGCGTGGAGGCGAGGCCGACTATATCTAGTTGGTAACGCTCAACCTCCCGCACAAGCTCCGGTTCCTTCCCCCCCAGCGAGATGACATTCCATGTCCCCAGAGCCAGTCTCCATGTCCAGAGATCCGGTCGTCGAGGCCCCTGCCTTCGACTGCCGCCCAGATCTTCAAGCACCGGCCCCTTACGGATCCTCTTGCGGGTGGTGGGTCCACATGAGACCTGTTTGCCATGGGTGACCCTACCAGGGGCATGAAGCCCCCGACAACATATCTCCCAGGATCATTCGGGCACTCAAACCCCTCCACCACGTTAAGGTGGCGGTTCAGGGAGGGGATCAATGAAGTGGTCAAATATTTCTTTCTGCTGTCTCCCGCAGGGTATTTTGATGCAAAGGTAGCATGTCATGTGTCGAAGTGCCGCTTTATATTTGATCAATGAAGTGGTCAAATATAAAGTGGCACTTCGACACATGACACACTACCTTTGCATCAAAATACCCTGCGGGAGACCGCAGAAAGAAAGCGTGCCAAGAGCTACTGAGCAGGGTGCAAGCTAGCCAGCAGCAACTCTGCGTATGGACCCGGCAGGGTGACTATAATTCCGCTATCTTTGCTGGATCTTGAATAGTGTAAGAAATGTTTGTAAGAAATGTGTATTGCATGCGTTACATAAGCAGAATCAGAATATATATTTGCTGTTTGATCTTTAGCTTTTGCAATGCTCTGGTTAAAGCTATGACTTCTGCTAATTGTGCTGAAGCCCCTGGCATAAGTATCTCTTTAGCTTCCATGAGTTCAAACTTTTGTCCAGTGGCTTTCACCACTGCATATGATGTTTTAATTTTCCCTGTGTTATTTCTATAGCTACATCCATCACAAAACAGCATTAGTTGTGGGTTCTGCAGTGGTTCTGTATACAATGTTGGTACTGGAATCATGTCTAGTCGTGCTATGTCAGCGCAGTTGTGCGGTGTCCCTGTCCCTTGCTCATTTGCCATATTGATGGTTATGCCTTCAAATGTAATATGTGGCTGATCTAGTATTTGTTTGATTTTCTCTGTGCGTTGTTCTGAGAGTGTAAAAGCTACTGATTATAAGTAGGCTGCTACTTCATGTTGTGTATGTATGATTAGAGGATGACATTTCACTATGTGTGCTGTTTTAATTATGGCCATAGATATAGCTGCTACATGTTGTGTGCATAGTGGATGTCCTTTTTCTATATTGTCTAATTTAGCACTATGATACATAAGCACTTTACGTTGACCTGCCACACCGTCCCCCTTTTTCTGATAAAGTATTGCATTGCCAACTCCATTTTTCTCATACACATCTAGGTGAAAAGGTAAGGTATAATCTGGTACCGCCAAGTCACATGAATATGCCATTTGTTGTTTTAAGGAAATAAATGCTTCCTCTGCTTTAATATTCCAGTTTAATTGAGCAGTAAGGTTAGTTGGCCCTGCCTCAGTTATTAGTGCTCTTAGTGGGGCTGTGTGGTTGACATATTCAGGTAAATAGTTCTTACTGAAGCCTGTTAAACCTAAAAATGATAACATGTCTTTTACTAATTTAGGTTTAGGGTGGTGGAGTATGGTAGATCGATGTTGGTTTGAAACTGAGGAAGATGAGCCCGAAATTGATCTCCCAAGAAATACAACCCTTCGTCTTCCACATTGTAATTTTGATTTACTAACTTTATACCCCTTCTCAGCCAATCGTAAAAGAGTGGAGTGGGTTGCAGTGAGAATGTCCTGTTTATTAGGGGAGGCTATGAGGATGTCATCTACATATTGTATAAGAACTGTACCACTTGGAAGCAAAAGGTCGGTAAGGTCTCTTTTCAAAGCCTGATTAAAATACCCCGGAGAATGCACAAAACCTTGTGGTGCACGTGTATAAGTATACAGTTTCCAAACTTTTGTTTCTAATTTTGTTAACTGTGGCCATTCTGAATGTCGTTTCAAATATGTTGCATATGCATTATGTAGAAGCCCCAGTGCAACAGCTCTGATGTACAATGAAAAGAAATAGCCTAAATAATGTTATATTGGTAAATGATTATTTTCAGGAATGGAGCAAAACTGTTTCTATTTGACTGTGTGGATCCGAGAACAGGCTCCAGTCATGAGTGCCCAGGCAAACACAGCCCAAACACAGCAGCAGAGACAGTTTTATGGGGCCTTTAGAAGAGCAGCAGACCACTTGAAGCTTTTGATTCAGTTCATTCATTTGTCATGTGACCAGTAGTGGAGGAGCCCAGTCCACAGACGAGTTTCAGAGCCAGCAGGACTTTCTTTGGTTTTAGTTCAGTTCATGTTTCTCAGTGACACAGCAGCCATGTTTGAATAGTCTTTAGACAACAGCAGAGCAGAGCCAGTCCAGGTCATGTGACCTTTCAGTTCAGAGCTGGAGAGATGCACCCAGAGAGCCACTGCACTCGGACCACGCCCACCCAGACACAACAGGCCAAAGACCCACCTCAAATCCACTTCAGTCAAAACTAAAATCTATTCAAAGTCTATTCCAACTTGCATGGACAAGTTGTTCATTTTCACCTCAAAAAAATTCTAAACAGTTTGCATAAGAAATCTGTATCTATATTTACAATATCCTAAAGTTAAAGTGAGGAATTTTCAATAATTATAAATGGTTTGAATTGTTTACCTAAATTTCAGCATGATCTAATTAAACAAAAAATATTCTAAAGTTTATGTGAATGCTCAAATAAATCATTACTGTCAGATGAGTTTAAAACATACTGCTCTCTCTTTTTATATGCATACTTCTGATGAGTAAACTGTTCAGAGAGTGCAGGATTCTGAGAGTATGGTGATCTTTCATGCCTGACCCATGTAGGAGGGGTCAAAAGGTCAGTTGGAACTCTATCATAACCTGTGTTTGGTAGATCACTTAATATGTAAACCTTTTGGCCTTGTAAATTTAGGTTTAACATCAGTTGTAAACGAAGTCTCATACAATGGTTTATCTATTTTTGTTTTTATTTTACTAGAAACCTCTTCTAGTGTAGTACTTTGAGAGTGCTTACCATCACTTCCAAATTGTATTGTTTTTCTTATTGATTCAGTGGGTGTAGGAGTTATTGAGCCTTTAGTGCTAATGTCCTTCACATTAACAAATTTCAGTGTTTTAACATCATCTGGGTCAATAGATTGTCATAGATGTTGCTCCTCCTGCACTGTCATCACTGATTGCTTCCATATTATCAGCAAGCATCGTGTTTACTACTTTAATAGCTTCAATTGTTGTAGGTTCTTCTATGTCTACTAATCCTGCTTTAACTAATACCAATGGACATTGTGGTGTTGGCTTGGATTCATTAGTATTTATCAGTGTTGGGGGTGTAACAGCCCAAGTTTGTGAATTAGTAGCTTGAGTTAGTAATTTATGGGCCTCACTATAAGGTGAAAGGTCAGTATAAGGATCGTATCCCTTTCAGTTTTAGATTGCACCAATTGTATTTGTGGCGTCACTGTGGTGTATGTTATGTTAAATCCTGCCCCCCTCATTAAGTGGGGGAGGTATGCATTGCAAAGAACTTTATTTTTTCTGGCTATATCCACTCTCTTTTTAAACTCCCCTATACATTTTTTGCCATTTCGCTCCCATTCAGCTTCAGTGAAATCACAAGCAGCATGGAGAACCGTTTGAATATTCAGCAATTGTTCTTTTCTAGGATTTGGAGACGTGTCCTGTCCTATCAAACCTCTCATCTGCCAGTCCTTTACGCACATACCACAACATTTTGTTCACCTTCTTCTTCTTTCTATCCTCTGTCCCAAACAAAAGTAAATCTAAGGCATTAGTACACACTTCGTTCGTCGTAGCAGGAGTAAACTTCGTCCCTCTATAGTTCATTGTCTAGTGGTGGAAAAGGTTCTCAATTTGACCTTCAGGTGAGAGGGACACAGGCAAATGCTGATGGGAGATAGTGGGTGTAGGGTTGAAAGAAAAGGAGGGGGTGTATAGCTGAGAAAGGGAGTATGATAGGCAGGAGAGATAAGACTCACCCTAAAGGAACTATTCACTAAGAATTTACTTGAGAGCAAATAGCCAAAATCCTAATTGAGTAAACCCGCAACTGCTTTTCCAGCACAGTCAGTCAGTCTGTTTGTCACTAAGTCTGTTTTACACACCTGTAATTTGGTCTATTGGGAATGAAAATGTGAATAAAACCTGTTTACATAAGCCTAATGTATGGATCCAAATCTTTCACCACAGAGATCCCTCTAGACCTACCCTTGTCCACCCAGGCTTCTACGTAGAGGCCGAAGCGTCTGTGCGGGGTGGGGGTTCTAGCAGGATGTGTGATTTTAGTTTTAAAGACCCGACACTCCTACACCCCGGGCTTTTAACCTTTATTTTCTCCACCCCCAAATGCAGCCTACGCAGTCTCTACTCCAGCCAATACTCTATGTGATAAAGGCTAAAAAATAAGGAGTCAGAGACCCAAGCCACCCACAGTGACCCAAAAAGAAGAAGAAGTTCTGTCCCTACCGGTTTATTCAATAGTGCTCAGCTGAGTGGGTCCCGAACCCAGGGCTCCACACCCCACACACGGTCCAACCGTGTCTTAGTCATAGGGTGTTCTTCACACCCTCAGAGTCCAACTCTGGCCAACAATAGAACCTAGTCTATTGTCAGTCGACCGGGCCTAATGCCACCTGGTCCCGGACCAGGATTTTCCCCTAACATGGTCCCAGCCATCTTGGTTATAAGGGCAAGTACGTTTCTTAGCAGTGACTACGTTCAATAGACTCTCATCAGATTCTATTCCAAGAGGTAATTTGATTAAGAATTGAACTAGATGCCCTCAGGGCCCAGCCCTGGCTGTCCAATAGAACCTGGTCTGCTGGCAGTCTCTTAACCGGGCCTAGTGCCACCTGGTCCCGGACCAGGATTTCTAATACCGGCTCATTGATCTGTCCCTATGTGTTAGTAAATGTGCTTCATGCAACTTTACATGTGAAAGAACAAACTGGACTAGATAGCCCACCCAATTATATTCTAAATTTGCGAGACAGAGAATTACAGATTCATGTGACAGTGACAACCCTAATAAAGAATAAACTAAACTATGCAGAAATTTTATTAAAAAGGTTTTCTGCTTACCTTATTTTGGGGCGCCCTGGTTGTCATCGACACAGTCACCAGACTCCACCTCGATATGCCCAAAGGTCCTCCAGATCACTTCACACCATCACGTCAGGGTCACCAAAGTTGTAAGAAATGTTCGTTCCTGGTGCAAGCATCAAAGAGGACTAAGAGACTAAAGTATAAGTCAGAAGGGTTTAATGAGTTCATCACAGGTAAAGTTAACAATGAAGCACCGGACTCTCAGGAAAGGATAGGAAGAAAGTCCTGAGATGTTTGTGTTTCCAGCGTTTATAGGCCTCCCAGTGTGTGTGTGAGGCGGGACTTCTTCTCGGCAACATGTGGTTACACATTAAAAACCTTGTGGCAAAATCCCACAATGTGTGTTTTTAAGTCAATCAATCTCATTGTTTTATGACCCTCTCAGGGTGGGGGTCTCCCAGTCCTTGGTGAACAGGGCTACAGATAAGAAGTGGTCCTGATCATAGGTGTTATCTTCTTGGCCCCAGTGCTCGCAGATTGCTTTATGACCCTCTCAGGGTGGGGGGGTCACACCGTCTTTGGTGAATAGGGCTACAGGCATCTGGGGTAGTATTACATTGTTAAAAAATACCTTACAATAGTGAGGAATGGAAAATCATTCACAGATGGCGAGTATGCTAAAACATTCATGCTGGATGTATCCAATGAACTTTTTGATGATCTTCAGAACAAAGACAAGATAATCTAACGGATACAAGACATGCCTCTATCGGCAAGAACTGTTCATGATCGTACCATCATGATAGCAAACCAAGTGGAGGAAACACAAGTGAAGGATATACATGCAGCGCGGTTCTTTTCCCTGGCTTTGGATGAGTCAACAGACATAAGCCATTTGTCGCAGTTCAGTGTGATTGCAGAATATGCTGCTGGTGACACACTGCGCGAAGAAAGTCTTGCTGTACTGTCAATAAAAGGGACCACAAGAGGTGAACATTTATTCAAGTCTTTCATAGAGTTTGCTCAAGAAAAAAATTTACCTATGGATAAACTTATCTCAGTGTGTACTGATGGTGCTCCGTGTATGGTGGGGAAAAACAAAGGATTTGTGGCACTTCTCTGTGAACATGAAAATAGACCCATCCTAAGTTTCCATTGCATTCTACACCAGGAGGCACTTTGTGCTCAGATGTGTGACGGGCAACTTGGCGAAGTGATGTCGCTGGTCATTCGTGTGATCAACTTTATTGTTGCCCGAGCCTTAAATAATCGCCAGTTTAAAACACTGCTGGATGAAGTTGGAAATAACTATCACGGTCTGCTTTTGCACAGCAATGTGCATTGGTTGTCAAGAGGGAAGGTGCTTAGCCGTTTTGCGGCTTGCCTGAACAAAATCCGGACTTTCCTTGAAATGAAAGGCATCGAGCACCCTGAGCTAGCCGAAACTGAGTGGCTCCTCAAGTTTTACTATCTCGTGGATATGACTGAACATCTGAACCAGCGCAACGTGAAAATAAAGGCATTGGAAATACAGTGTTATCCCTTCAACAAGCCGTGTTTACTTTTGAAAACAAGCTGGAGCTCTTTATCATGGATCTTGAAACAGGTTGTTTACTACATTTTGAAAAACTGAGACAATTTAAAGATGCATGCACAGCAAGTGAGCCCGCTCACTTTGATCTCCACCAGCTAGCTGGCTTTGCATCCAGTCTCCTACAGTCTTTCAAACCACACTTTGGAGAATTTCGTGAGCACACTCGTCTTTTTAAGTTCATCACCCATCCAAACGAGTGTTCACTGAACACAGCTGACCTGAGTTACATTCCTGGTGTCTCCGTCAGAGATTTAGAAACAGAAGTGGCTGACCTGAAGGCCTCAGAGATGCACATGGGGACAGAAATGAAAAAACTTCAACCCGAACACCAGCTGATTATCAAAACTTGGGACAAGCTTCCTGTCACATACCACACACTGCAGCATGCGAGTATTGCTGTATTGACAATATTTGGATCAACGTATGCATGTGAGCAGTCATTCTCACATCTTAAAAACATCAAGTCCAACCTACGATCCCGTTTAATGGATGAAAGCCTCAATGCTTGCATGAAGCTTAACAAAGCCATCAGCAAATCCATGCAGCACCAGAAGTCACATTAATGCTGAGTATTATAACAACATTATTTAAAAGAATAAATTCAGTGGCGTACTATATTCACATTTGGGTATGTTGTCTCCCCTTCCCAGGACTACAAATGGAAATTAGCTATGGGCTACAATCTGGTACAAACATATCTGCCACTGTGCTTAATTTAATTGTACACTGTCCTAATAAACCAATAAATGAAATGAAATGAAATTTAGTTGAATTCAGTCTTAAAATATATTATATGGCTCTCACTGAAAAAAAAATTCCAAATATTTTGCTTTTATGGCTCTCTGAGTCAAAAAGGTTCCCAACCCCTGCTTTAGATCAACATGATTGTGGTTTAGAGAAGACGTGATTGTGGTATGGAGAATACAGAAGTGGTTTGATATGTCATTTGTCTCTGTGTTCACAACCAACAAACAGAATTAAAGCCGCAAGCGGCGATGATGGCCCTCACCCCCCATGCGACCGCCCCCCCCCCCCCCCCCCCCCCATGCAACCGCCCGGGGTCATCCACCGCCCCCCATTCTCCCCACTCGGCCACCCCCCTGCCGCTATCCACCCCCCTTCACACAGTTTCTACATATGTGTGGACATCGCATTATAATGACGGTCCAGGGCTTTGAACTGTCAACCTCGTGCATAATACAAGTATGGTGTAATTGAGTTCTTGGTACGTTTTGACGTCCACAATTATCTCATGCCAATCGGACAAAGTTGTGTCTTTTACCTGTACTGTAGGGGGCGCTATAGAGGTCACTGGCCACGTGCTCATTGTGGTTCTCTATTCACAGGTTTATTTTGCATCAGTGATTAGAATTTGAGCTTTTGAGGCTGATCCATGTGTCCGTGAGGGGCAATCAAAGAAACAGGAAATGAAGGGGTTATTCGGCGGAGGCGTACAGGTGAACGCCGTGGAATTTGGAGAAAACTGTTTTATGAAAACCCATGTGTGAGCCGGTGGGAATGGGAGTTTTTCGAGACGCCAAATTTATGAAATTTTTCACCGAGACGGTCGATTCTATACCCCCATGTGAGACTTTTTGTGAATGTTCAGGGGGTGAAAAATGCGATTGTTTGGGCAGAAAAATTAAGAACAATGTTAATATGCAGTGTGGCCCTGGGCTATGTGGCCCTGGCTCCACATGAGAGGGGTCTGTGGCTTTGCACCGGCAACCACGTACATAATACAGGTATGGTGTAATTGACTTTTTTGCCCCTTTTAATGCCCACAATTATCTCCCCAAAGTTTCATGCCAATCAGACAAAGTTGTGTATTTTGCCCATACTGTAGGGAGCATTATAGTGTTAATTTAGATAACAATTAATAGTGCATTCTATTAATACCCTGATATCACATGCTTGATGAGAATTTCAACTGTCTAGACCAATGTATGTACAAGTAAGACATTTTTTAATGATTTTTTTTTTTTTTAGTATTTGCGCCGCTGGTGGCCAACCGTGAAAAATGACTCATGGCCATAATGTAATTTTTTGTTTCTTCTGATGGCACCGATATATTCCCCAAATTTCGTAGGAATCCGATAATGTTGGCTCTTCACCTCTATGGTAGGGGGTGCTATAGTGTTCATTTTGATTAAAATTAATATTGCATTCTATTAATGCCGTAATGTCACATGTGTGATGTGAATTTGAGCTGTCTAGACCAATGCATGTGCGTGTCAGACATTTTTCAATGATTTTTTTTGGAGTCTTTGCGCCCCTGGTGGCCAAGTGTGAAAAATGACCTATCCCCGTAATATTATTTTTTGATCCACGTCATGCCCCCAATTTATTCCCCGAATTTCGTAGGAATCCGATAATGTTGGCGTTTCACCCCTATGGTAGGGGGCGCTATAGTGTTTTTGATTTTGATTAAAATTAATATTGCATTCCATTCATGCCCCAATCACGCATATGTGATGTGAATGTGAGCTCTGTAGGGCAATGCCTGTGGTCGTGACAGGACATCGAAAAAACAGGAAACGAAGGCGTTTCGCAACCACGTACATAATACAGGTATGGTGTAATTGACTTTTTTGACCCTTTTAATGCCCACAATTATCTCCATAAGTTTCATGCCAATCAGACAAAGTTGTGTATTTTACCAATACTGTAGGGGGCGCTATAGTGTTCATTTAGATAACAATTAATAGTGCATTCTATTAATACCCTGATATCACATGTGTGATGAGAATTTCAGCTGTCTAGAACCATGTATGTGCGTATAAGAAATTTTTTAATGATTTTTTTTTTTTTTTTGCGCCCCTGGTGGCCAACCGTGGAAAATGACTCATGGCCATAATGTCATTTTTTGTTTCTTCTGATGCTACTGATTTATTCCCTGAATTTCGTAGGAATCCGATAATGTTGGCGTTTCACCCCTATGGTAGGGGGCGCTATAGTGTTCATTTTTACTACAATTAATAATCCATTTCATTAATACCCTCACATCACACGTGTGATGTGAATTTGAGCTGTGTAGACCAATGCATGTGCGTGTCAGACATTTTTCAATGATTTTATTTGGAGTCTTTGCGCCCCTGGTGGCCAAGTGTGAAAAATGACCTATGCCCGTAATATTATTTTTTAGTCCACATCATGCCCCCAATTTATTCCCCAAATTTCGTAGGAATCCGATAATGTTGGCGTTTCACCCCTATGGTAGGGGGCGCTATAGTGTTTATTTTGATTAAAATTAATATTGCATTCCATTCATGCCCCAATCACGCATATGTGATGCGAATGTGAGCTCTGTAGGGCAATGCCTGTGGTCGTGAGAGGACATAGAAAAAACAGGAAACGAAGGCATTTTTCGGTGGCGGCATACAGGCGAACCTTGTGGAATTTGGAGAAAACATGGATAAGTTATGAAAACCCATGTGTCTGGATGTGGCATGTGAAATCTGAATGAAAAAATAATAAGAAGAAGAAACCCAGGAAGAACAATGCCCCTCGCCATCACTTTGTGAGTGACGAGGGCCAATAAGAAGAAGAAACCGAGGAAGAACAATGCCCCTCGCCATCACTTCGTGAGTGACGAGGGCCAATAAGAATAAGAAACCAAGGAAGAACAGTACCCCTCGTCATCACTTTGTGAATGGCGAAATCATCATCAACTTCAGGAGGCACAGCACAGCTCCCCTTTACATCAATGGCGAGTGTGTGGAGAGGGTCCACACTTTCCGGTTTCTTGGTGTTCTGGTATGGTATGGTATGCTTTTATTTGAAACAGGGACAGTGCACAACATTACATTGACCTTAAAAAAAGGAGAGATGTTTGGTGCCAGGTTATAGCATAAATGCTAATTTCCACCTGTAGTCCCTGGACAGGCTGATGTTTAGTAAATAAGTTTGGTGTAGATGGATGAGAAACCTGTACATCTATGATACATACATCAAATACAGCACATCTCACATTCAAATACGACATTTCTAAAAACATTCAGCTCACACACACACTTCCATACCAAATTATTCACACACAAACATTCAATTTCAAATATGCAAATACTCTTCTTTCACACACATTCACTAATGAGTGCAAATTTGCTTTGATATTAGCCATTCCTTTGTCACCTGTGCAAACTTTTGAAAACTTGTGCATGTTATAATCTCATTTGGCAAACTATTCCACTGACTCACAGCAACGATCGAGAAAGCCGATTTAGCAAAAGAAGTCCTACGTTTTGGAACGCTGCACTCTCCTCTAGAGGTCGCCCTAGTGACTCGAGTTGTTTTTTCTGAGCTCAGTGAGACAAACCTTAGAGGAGGACAAGCAATACCATGAATAATTTTAAATAGTAGACAGATGTTCGCATATATTAACAGATTATTAAAGTTTAGAAAACCATATTTGGAGAGGATCTGACAGTGGTGATACTGTCTGGATTTTTTGTCATGAATCTTTAGCGCACATTTATACATTGATTCAAGAGGCTTTAAAGCTGTTTTGCAAGCCTGCGACCAGCTTGTTATGCAGTACAGAAAACGTGACAAGATCATAGAATTTAAATACATATTTGATGCCTCAGTTGTAAGAGACCCTTGTATGTATCTAAAATTTGCCAGATTAAATTTTAAGGAGTTACACAGTTTTTTTTTACATGATTCTTAAAGTTTAAGTTTGGATCGAGAGTAACACCTAAGTAAGTAAAATAGTTGACATTTTTTATTTTTTTGTCATTAATATAGATATCTGGGTAATCTGAGTATTTATGCCTGTTTGTAAAATACATTGCAACTGTCTTTTCTAGATTTAATGTAAGACAAGAATTCTGCAGCCAGGCAGCAATCTTTTGCAATTCCCTTGTTAAACTCATGGCCACTTCTGCATTATTTTTCCCATGAGTGAATAGGACTGTATCGTCCGCATACATGATGACATTTATACTGCACACTGAGGGGAGATCGTTGATGTACATACTGAAAAGCAGAGGCCCTAATATAGAGCCCTGCGGAACTCCCATGGTGCAGTCTTTAATTGGGGACAGTGTATGATTTACTCGGACACACTGTTTCCTGCCACCCAGGTATGATGTAATCCAATTAATTGTTTGATTAGACAGTCCAAAATTTGATAGTTTCCTTAGTAGGATACTGTGAGAGACGGTATCAAAGGCCTTTCGTAGGTCGAGAAAGACCGCTCCTACTACCCCTCCTTGGTCTATATTTGATTTAATTTGTTCAAGGAAGTAGGTGCAAGCTGTCTCTGTTGAGTATTTTTTCCTGAAACCAAATTGCAAAGGATTTAAAAATGCTTTGGTTTCGAGATGTTCTATTAGCTGTTCTGCTACGACCTTTTCATAGACCTTAGAGATGGCAGGGAGGATGGTTATGGGCCGATAATTACTAATTTCTCGTTTGTCTCCTGACTTAAATATTGGTGTTACGATGCCAGTTTTTAATGCATCGGGAAATATACTATCATTTATTGACTGATTTATTAATTTTGTTATGGCTGGGATCAGGCTTTCTTGATGGCTTTTTAGAAATACACTATCCAATCCATACAGGTCCTTTGCTTTACTGTTATTCAGTTTTCCCAAAATATTTTCCACTTTTGCATCATTAACAGATGTTAAACTAAAGCCTGATTCATCACAGAGTAAGTTATGGGGAACGCAAGGTGTTGGAAACAACTGGGTCAGCCTTTGAACAGCATTTATAAAATATTCATTAAAATTTATAGCTAAAATTTCATTATTGTTTTGAGTTTTACCCTCTACGTTTAATTGCATTTCATGGTTATTTTTATTTTCTTTTCCAAGAAGTTTGTCAATATTTTTCCATAACAATTTGCTATTTCCTTTTGCGTCTTTGATGAGATTGAGGAAGAAATTAGCCTTTGTTTTCCTAAGTAATGTTGTGACCTTGTTTCGCAAACTTCGATAGGTTAAGTGATCAGTTGTCAATTTGGTTTTAATAAATTTTCTTAATGAGGCATCCCTTTTTTTCATTAATTCCCAGAGTTCATTATTGAACCATGGCAAATGCCGTTTTTTATTTTGTTTTATTTTTTTTGTCTTTGTATACTTTATTAAGATATTTTTTAAAGTTAATGTTAAATCATTGCATGCTTGTTCACACGATTTGTTATCCACTATATCATTCCAGTTGATTTGTTTTACATCGTCTTCCAAAAGAGACAAATCCTTTTTTGGAACAAAAAACACATTTTGATTATTATTATTTTTTTGTTGTTGTTCCCTATATCTTGTTTCATTCAACTTTCTTACAACTAATATAAAGTTATGATCTGATAATCCAGTTACCAAGTTATATGTTTTGATTATCCTTTCCGGTTTATTGGTAAAGATTAAGTCTATAAGTGTTTGAGAGGTTTTTGATAATCTTGTAGGTTTATTTATCATTTGTCTCATTTGGAATGATTTCATAGTTTCTTTGAGTTTTTTCTTTTGCACTTTATTTAGCCAATTGACATTGAAATCGCCCATAAGTAGTACTTCTTTCCCTTCAAACATTTTAAGCATTTTAAATAACTCTGAGTAAAATGTATTTGTGGCATTTGGGGGGCGGTAAATTGCAATTACAACAAAGGACATTTCAGGAGATAGTGTAATTGTAACTCCTACACATTCTAATGCTTTGTTTTTTAAATCAATTTCTTTACTTTGGATATTGTTCTTCACATAAATCAAAACCCCTCCCCCCCTCCCCTTCCCCCTGTCACGTCTGTATGTTTTATATCCAGGAACAGTGAACACAGATAACGGAGTTGTTGGGCAAATCCACGTTTCTGAGAGACAAAGATAGTCCAAGTTTGAGTCCGTTAGAAGATGCTCAATCTGTTCGGTCTTTGATATTACGCTCCGTATATTTATATGTCCTCCGAAGATCCCTTTCGGTTTATTAATAGGATTCCACAGGACGCGGGCGTGATTCACAGTTTGGAATAATTTAGTCTGTTGTTGTTTCAGTAGCACATTTGTCTGTAGCACGCTTGTGGGTCGTAGCCGCAGGGAGGTCATGTTTGTCTCTGTTTTTATCAAACTGTTTCTCTGTATGTTACCTCGTATTCCTGAGAGGAGAGCGTCACGTGATGGCGTCGGCAAAGCGGAGTCTACCTGGGGTTGTTTCCGTAGAATCACAAGTGAATCCACAGGTCCAGGGTTTAAATGTATGTCTCCACACAGCAGAAGAATGATGCAAAAGAGGGCAGCACTTCCCCGGTTTGATGTATCGTGTGTCCGCAGCGTCCTCTGTCCGCGCTGGCATTGTGTGTACGGGGCAAGCGTCTTTCCTCGATGCAAAACGTGGGTAAACAAAACTTGCTGGCTCCACGTAACCACCGGCACGACGTGTGATACCGTAGTTTCTTCCTCCAAAGGAAGAGGAGCGGAGCGTTTCCACAAAGTCAGCCGGCTACCATACATTTGCGTGGCGAGGATGGCCAATACGTATAGAAACACATTCAGAACACGAATGAAACACATTCAGAACACTCATCTCAGATAATCTATCCTGGACTGAGAATGCATGGGGAACGAATCCCACACCTGTAAATATGCAGGATTATAGCCAGTGCTAATTTTCATCCTTTGTCCCTGCTAGAAAAAAAACAAAAAAAAAACACCCAGCCACACCACAGCTTATAAAAACAATACGTACAAAATACAAACCCTCTTTCATATCTTAAAACTCCATAGACCATCCATAGACCACTGCCCTCAGATCACCAGATCTCACAAACTTACAGTACATACATTCACAATACAGTCCACTCATACACCACATCTACATATAATCACAGCCTACACCCCAATAAGCTAAACATTATACATTCATGAAAAAAGAAAATTCAATACTATACAACTTACATTACAATTCTATATACAGTACATGTACAACAATATCTTGTGCAGACAAAAACACAGAATTACCACTAAAATCCATTCAAGTTAGTGATTGTGTGGACAAGTTTGATTGTCTAACAGCCATGACTTGAGTTGTTCTGAAAATGAGCTGAGAGTGGGCAGCTCACGTATTGTTACTGGGATAGTATTCCAAGTTTGTGAAGCTCGAAAAGAGAAAACATTCTGTCCAAAAGTGCTTTTTCTAGATGGAATCATACAGTCACCTCTGGAACCTGCTCTTGTAGATCTAATTTGACGTTTTTTGACAAACTCTTGCAGAACTGTAGGAGCCAACCCGTGCAGAATCTTATACACAAGTGTGCAGTCTGCCAGTTTGATCATATTGTCATAACCTAATATGTTGTTTTAGAATTAAACAATGATGATATGACTTTGTTTTTTTGTCTAAAATTTTGAGGGCCTGTTTATAAACCATTTCAACAGGTTTCAGAGTGGTCTTACATGCTGAAGTCCAGCTTGTCATACAGTACATCACATGAGGGACAATCATTGCATTAAAGTATAGTTTAGAAGCATCCAGTGTTAAATTAGCTCTAATATGTCTAAAATTTGACAGATTAAATTTCATTTTTTTAACATGCTGTTTGAAGTTAAGTTTTGAGTCAATCATTACTCCAAGATATTTAAATTCATTAACTGTTTCAATTATTGTTCCATTTATCAATACAGGAGGATTATCATCATAAACGGCATTCTTAGAAAAAACATACAAACCGTTTTAGATACATTCAATACTAGCTGTGACCTCTGTAACCATTCTGAAACCTTGCCCATGGCAGATGTTAGTTCCTGAGCTGCAAGAGTTTTATTTTTTGCATGAACATAAATAATTGCATCATCTGCATATAACTGACACTGTACATTGGATGGACAACTGTGTGGAAAGTCATTAATGTAAAGGCAAAACAATAACGGAGATAGAGCTGAGCCCTGAGGAAGGCCAAGCTGGTTTTCACAGATTGCAGATGCTGAGCCATTCACTCTAACAAATTGTCTTCTGTGTGTTAAATATGATTTCATCCATTGCACAGTGCTTGAGGATAGGTTAAAATAAAATAATTTATCCAGCAGAATTTGACAATTGACCGTATCGAACGCTTTCTTGAGGTTGAGGAACACTGCTCCAATAACGCCTCCTCTGTCAATGTTCAGTTTTAATTTTTCCAAAAGAAAGCATACGGCTGTTTCTGTAGAATAGTGTTTTCTGAAACCAAATTGCATTTCATGTAGATTAGACGAGCTATAGTTTAAATGTCTTGTAAGTTGTTCTGTTACACACTTTTCCAGTATTTTGGATACTGTGGGCAGGATGCTTATGGGTCTGTAGTTACTTGTTTCAGTAGGGTCTCCAGATTTGAAGATAGGTGTAATTGCTGATATCTTCCAAAAATCTGGGAAAGTACTTGAATTTATTGATTCATTTATAATACGGGTAATAGGCGATACGAGAGAGTGTTTATGAGTTTTAATAAACATTGTGCTCAGTCCAAATGCATCATTGGCTTTTGAATTTTTTAGGCCACAGATTATCCTTTCGATCTGTACATGTGATACAGGGTTCAGTTCAAATGCTGGTTCGTTGATGATGTCAGGCATTTTAATAGGGCTGTCTGCGCAAGGAGTTCCCTCTGGTGTCAGGTTCTTAACAGAGTTCAAGAAATATGTGTTGAAAGCATTTGCCATTGTTGATGGGTCACTGGACAGTTCGTTGTTTACTTTTATTTCACTGATGTTATTTGATGCGAA
The DNA here is from genome assembly GCF_009829125.3 of Periophthalmus magnuspinnatus. Lineage (NCBI taxonomy): Eukaryota > Metazoa > Chordata > Actinopteri > Gobiiformes > Gobiidae > Periophthalmus > Periophthalmus magnuspinnatus. Next base: position 26,522,295 of record NC_047144.1, read on the forward strand.
GTGTCCAGTGAGTTTCCTTATGTGTGTCCATACTTCTTTTATATTACATTTGGCATTTTTTATAGCGTTAATAAAGAAATTTGCCTTGGCATATCTGATTTCAGCAGTAACTTTATTTCTAAGTGAGGTAAAAATGTTCTCGACCGGAAAAAGGTGGTTTGCTCTCTCCGGGTGGGTGGTGAGTCTCTGCCCCAAGTGGAGGAGTTCAAGTATCTCGGGGTCTTGTTCACGAGTGAGGGAAGGATGGAGCGGGAGATTGACAGGCGGATCGGTGCAGCGTCTGCAGTGATGTGGTCGCTGTATCGGTCCGTTGTGGTAAAGAAGGAGCTGAGCCGGAAGGCGAAGCTCTCGATTTACCGGTCAATCTACGTTCCTACCCTCACCTATGGTCATGAGCTCTGGGTAATGACCGAAAGGACAAGATCGCGGATACAAGCGGCTGAAATGGGCTTCCTCCGCAGAGTGGCCGGGCGCACCCTTAGGGATAGGGTGAGGAGCTCGGTCACACGGGAGGAGCTTGGAGTAGAGCCGCTGCTCCTACACGTTGAGAGGAACCAGCTGAGGTGGCTCGGGCATCTGCTCAGGATGCCTCCTGGACGCCTCCCTAGGGAGGTGTTCTGGGCATGTCCCACTGGGAGGAGGCCCCGGGGAAGACCCAGGACACGCTGGAGGGACTATGTCTCTCGGCTGGCCTGGGAACGCCTTGGGGTCCCACCGGAGGAGCTGGAGGACGTGTCCGGGGTGAGGGAAGTCTGGGAGTCCCTGCTTAGACTGCTGCCCCCGCGACCCGACCCCGGATAAGCGGAAGAAGATGGATGGATGGAGGTAAAAATGTGTCTATCTATAGTTAATTTGGTTTTCATGAATGTCTTAAGTGCGCGATCGCGCTGTTTCATTAGTGCCCAAATTCCTTCGTTTAACCAAGGAAGATGTTTTTTCAGGGGTCTAACTTTAATTTTTCTCTGAAATGCATGCATTGTCTCTTGAATTACATTAGTAAATACGTTACAGTTTTCGTCTAAATGGTCATGTGATAAGTGCTCATCCCAATTTATTTCACTCATTGCTTTTTCTAAATTGTTCATTTCACTTTTGGGAATTTTTAGCTGTTCTGCTGGTTTAATAAAAGGACGAACATTTCTCATTTTTGATAATTTTCTTGCCAAAAGAATTAGATTATGGTCTGACAGCCCAGTGATCATGTTATAGGTTTTATAAATTCTGTCCTGTTTATTAGAAAATGCTAAATCAATACATGTATCGGTAGTTTTACTTATCCTAGTTGGCCCTTGTATAAGTTGAGTTAGGTCATGACTATTTGCAATAGATTTGAGCTTTTTGCAGTTTGCTTTATCAAGCCAATTTATGTTAAAATCACCAAGTAAAATTATTTCCCTTTTCCAGTTGCACTATTTAAGAATAGCCTCTAATTCCTCATGAAATACATTTAAATTTGATGGGGGCCTATATATTCCAATCAATGTGAGAGACATTTGTGCAGAGAGGCTTATATTAATCCCAAGACATTCTAAATTATTAGGGGACGTCCAATTTATTTGGCTACATTTTAGGTGTTCCCTTATGTAAAACATCACACCTCCGCCTCTACCCTCTGGCCTGTCTCGTCTGAAGATGTTATATCCTGGAACATTCAACCCTGCCGTTGCAGTGTTTGAATGTAACCAGGATTCAGTTAGGCACAAAAAGTCTATATTTGATTCATTCAGGAGATGTTGAATTTGGTCGCATTTAGGTATAAGGCTTCGGATGTTTATGTGACCTCCTAACAACCCTTTAGGTTTAGATTTAGGGCACCACAGTATTCGGGCATGATTTAGAGTCTGTAAAAAGTTGTGCTTGTATTTTCTAAAGATTGCTTTCTTTTTCATTAAGTATGTACTTTTCACAATAGATTTACTGACCAGGGGAGCTGTTTGTATTGGCTTCTTCTGTTTGACCATGTCAGTGGGCCCACCCGCAGAGCCCCTAGACACAGGTGGGCGTGTTGTTACTGGCTCCCTGTGCACTGTTGTACTGACAGTCGCCATTCCATCAATGGGTCCCGGTTTACAAGTTGCTAGCCCCCGGTGCACAGGCGCACGGAGGACCGCCGCTCCATCGGCGAATCCCGACCGACTTGCCGCCAGCTCCCGGTGCACTGGCGCGCGGGGGGCCGTCGCTCCATCCACATCTCCCATATCCAAGGACAGTGAACACAGGTAACGGAGTTGTTGGACAGATCCACGTTTCTGGGGATGTTTCTGAAGAATCACAGGTGAATCCACAGGTCCAGGGTTTAGGTGTATATCTCCACACAGTAGAAGAATGATACAGAGGAGGGTAGCACTTTCCCGGTTTGAAGTGTCGCGGGTCCGCAGCGTCCTCTGTCCGCGCTGGCGCTGTGTGAACGGGGCAAGCGTCTTTCCTTGTTGCAAAACATGGGTGAACAAAACCTGCTGGCTCCACGTAACCACCGGCACGGCGTGTGAAGCCGTAGCTTGTTCCCCCGGAGGAAGCGGAACCGAGCGGCCCCACGAAGCCAGCCAGCTACCGTACATTTGTGTGGTGAGGATGGCCAACATGTACAGGATCACGCTTAGGACACGATATAGATGTAGCACATTGACCTTAGATGAAGAGAAAGGCTTTATATTCCCATGTCCATTCAAAGCAATGTAATCAGGCGGCTTCCTAGGTGTTTTTTGGAGAAAAGAGGCAGCAGCACCTGCCGAGCTGCCACACCCTGCTGCCATTTTGCTCCTCCTGTCCATATCCCAATCTACCAACATTGCGTTGGTAGATTGTGTGCCAACTTCATCATCTAACTGCTACCACTGGTTATATGAAATAACTAAAATTCCAATGTTTGTTTTTTTTTTTTTTTTTTGTCATCTACTCCAAATTAGTACATATTAGCAACAAAATAAATGCACAGCTGATAACACTGAACAACATGCCTGAAGTGGGTGACTGCTCTGATGAAGGTCCAGGCTGTGGCTCAGAAGTTCTGCGGGCAATTATTGCAGCACACTCCATTTTCAGTCTGTTAACTGCTTCACTACACTTGGAGGAACTACGAAAGCTGAGTGTTTTAAATCTGGGGTCTAGAAGTGTTAAGGTTAACACACTTAATGTTTCCAGATTAGAAGCAGTGTCTGTGACACGATGCCTAAGTTGGTCATGGAGATGTGTGGCTGCTTGTGTGTGTAAATGTAAAGAGTTGCGCTCAAGTGCGCAATATAGCATTTTCATCATGGGGATGACCTTTGATCCTGAAACTCTCCTCTCCGACAACTCCACTGTGGCCTGATGGAAAGGGGCCAGCACAAGAAGTGCTTCCCTTAAGATGTTAAACTCATCAGCTGTAAGTGGAGTTAAGTCTGTTTGAAGAGAGGCAAGATATACCCACACAGTTTTTTTTTCTCATCATGTAGCCGTGACAGCATCTGATATGTGCTGTTCCAACGTGTTGGTACCTCGTTGATAAGTTTCAGGGCAGGCTGTCCCATCTGTTGCTGCACTTGAGCAAGCTTTTCTTTGGCTGTAGTGGTGGATCTGAAAAATGATACCATTTGTCTAGATTTGTGTCTGATGGATGAAACGTCAGGGATTTGATTACAGGATTTCTTAACTATTAAATTTAGTTTGTGTGCAATGCAAACTGAATGCCAAATTTGGAGAGGTCTTGTTGCTGCAATCATATTTGGTGCTGCGTTGGTCACAAGACACCTTACTTTATTTGTTATGGCCCAGTCATCCATTATACCCCTTTTGAATTGGGCCAAATTGTCAGCAGTGTGACCTTGTGGAAAGTGTTTCACTACACAACTGAATATTGGCATTAATGTATTGACAGGTAAGAGCCAAGTAAGCTTCCATGTTCAAAGAGGTCCACATGTCAGCTGTTATACTCACTGCCACAGCTTGCTGTACTTCCATTTTCACTCGTTCGAGTTCCTCTGCATGTTTTTGCTCACCATTCCTTTGACAGTCTGAAAATGAAACAAAATCAAATCAATATACAGGGCTTAAATTTACTAGACCTGTCATTAAAGCAAGAAAACATCCAGCATTATGAAGTTCTCTGCATTTTACCATTTTGAAATTCAGTTTTTATAACCAAATGTGAGCTGACACACTGGACAGAAATTATTCAGGCATGTTATTTGAAAATTGAAACTTTTTTTTTTCTATTTAGGAAGTAAATAACTGTACTTTTCTAAAAAAAAAAAAAAAAAAAAAAAAAAGTTTAGTAATATGCACATACCAATGGATTAACCATTTAAGAAACATAAAAACTATTTCTGTGAAGTGCTGTTTACCTATGGTTGCTGTGGCATAAACCTTGAATCAGGTGATGGTCTAATAAATTTGCTAAGTACTGTACTTCAATCAAATATTACATGATGAGTAACATCAACTACATTTTCTAGACAAACCTTTCTGGTTGGCAAAACGTATGATGGGTCAAGGAGGTGAATCAGCTCCCTGAACCCCTCACTCTCCACAATGCTGAGGGGTTGGCAGTCCTTTATAATACAATTCAGGACTGCCTGGTCTAAAGCAGTCTTCCTAGATGCTTGATGTTCAAAAAATAATAAAACATATATTAATATAGCAACCACGAGGAAGCTGTTCAATGTCTGTATGCGTGAGTTCATTCTGGGTGTATGTGGCACCTTGGCATGTGGCATTTTCACGCTTTGCTCTGTAATGCCTGAGCATTGAGGAGGTGCTTTTATTGATATATAACAACTCTGTCGAGCACATGCGGCATTTAACCTGCATAAAATGAAATAAATAATTTGTACTGAGAGTCACAGTGCTGTGTGGGTTTTAGATCAAGTGGAAACAAGGAAATACAGTTACCTTAGTTGGTGTTAAAAGATCAAAATGATCCCACACAGCGGAATGTTTTCTTTTACTCTCTGGCTCAATTTTCTTGATGTAGAAGAGTCTTTTAATCTTTTGATGGGTAATTTTCTTCTTCACACAGTGAGTCATCCCGTTGACAGATGCAGATGCGGTACCTTTTAAACACAGTTTGGCGCATCAGAGACGAGCGAAACAGCGGATGTATCAGTCACGTGACTTTTTCTTAAAGTGATATGCGCATCGATACCGGGCTTTGCTTTAAAAGCTCGACATATGCGACGGTGCGTCAGTGTTGCTGGACCCATCACTACTACAAACACTACAAATTACAGAACACATACAAACACTTAAAACATTCTCAAACAAACATTGCACTAATATTGCACATATACAATGTATTAATTAGCTGTTAATTTTGTCCTCTTTTCCCTCCATGACACGCAGCTTCAATTAGTGCCACTGTGCCTCCAGATCTAAAACTGGGTAATCCAATCCAATCCAACTTTATTTATAAAGCACTTTAAAAACAACACAGTCGACCAAAGTGCTGTACACAGGTTAAAACACAAAAACATGAGATGGAATAACATTAAAAACAGAACATGATAAATGTCAAGTCTTTACACTGAGTTAAAAGCCAAGCTAAAAAGAGTTTTAAGAAGAGATTTAAAAACAGGAAGTGAGTCGGCCATTCTAACATTCAGTGGAAGTGTATTCCAGAGTTTAGGCGCAGCCACTTTAAAAGCCCGATCACCCCTGTGTTTCCTTTTTGGCCTGGGGACCACAAGGAGAACCTGACCTACAGACCTGAGAGAGCGGGAGGGCGTGTAAGGCACCAGCAGATCAGACAGATACAGAGGGGCCAGGCCATGCAGACAATTAAAAACAAATAAAAGAATCTTAAAATCAATACGAAACTGAACAGGTAACCAATGTAGAGATTTCAGAATGGGAGTTATGTGGTGAAATTTCCGAGAACCAGTTAAAAGATGAGCAGCAGCGTTCTGGACGAGCTGAAGACGGGAAAGCAGGGTTTTATTGAGACCTGAATATAAGTCGTTGCAATAATCTAGCCTTGTCGAGATAAAAGCATGGATTAAAATTTCAAAATTGGGTCGAGATAAAAATGACTTTACTTTGGCAAGTTGTCTCAGTTGAAAAAAACTGGTCTTAACAACTGCCTTAATTTGAGCATCGAGTTTCAAGCTAGAGTCAAGCTTAACACCCAGGTTTGTGACAACAGGATTTATTGCCTTGGTCAAGGAGCCCAACTCAGTGGAAATAGCAGCAGTTGAATCACTGGGAGTAAGCAACACAATTTCAGTTTTATTCTCATTAAAATGGAGAAAATTGCACGCCATCCATGCTTTCACCTCACTAAGACAAGCTAAAAGGTCCTTTGACTGCTTCAGAGGCACATAAATTTGGCAGACATCTGCATAAAAATGGAAAGACACCTTGTATTTACGTAAAATTGACCCAAGAGGCAGCAGGTAAAGGGAAAATAACAAAGGTCCAAGGACTGACCCTTGAGGAACTCCACATGTCAATGGAGCAGGGGACGACACAGCATCACCAACTTGAACTGAAAAACTTCGGTTGGACAAGTACGATCTAAACCAGGACAGAGCCAAGCCCCTAATGCCCACCCAGTTTTCCAAGCGTGACAGGAGAATCTGATGGTCGACTGTATCAAATGCTGCAGTAAGGTCCAATAACAGCAGAGCAATAGTGTCTCCAGAGTCTGAGGCCAGAAGAATGTCATTAAAGACTCTCAGTAGAGCCGTCTCTGTACTATGGCCTTTTTTGAAACCAGACTGGAAAATTTCAGAGATTGAATTTTCACATAAGAAAGCGCTCAGTTGCAAGTAAACAGTTTTCTCAAGTAATTTTGAAATCAGAGGCAGCCTAGAAATTGGCCTGTAGTTTGAAAGCTCAGTGTGATCCAGGCCAGGTTTCTTTATCAATGGCTGAACAACTGCATGTTTAAAACTAGAGGGTACAAGTCCATTGAGAAGGCAAGCATTAATAATATCAAGGACATAAGGGGCCAGTGTGGGGAACACTTCTTTAAAAAGCCGAGGGGGAATAACATCGGTGGGCGAGCCAGTAGGTTTGATCTGACCAAACACTTTTTCTATAAATGATAATGAAACAGGCTCAAACTCATGAAAGACAGCAGTACAGTTTACAGCTATATCAGGCTCATTTAGAGGAGGACTAATAAGGGCCCTGGTAGACTGCACTTTATTAATAAAAAATCGTAAAAACTCCTCACACAATTTTGCTGGGTCATCAGGACTGGGTTGTGGGACAGTGAGAATTGATTTAACAGTTTTAAAAAGCACACGGGGGTTGTGGCTGTTAGAATCAATTATATCTGAGAAATACTTGGTCCTAGCTGATTTCACTATTTTTTGATACCGATGCCAACTGTCCCTCAACATCTGAAAGGAAACTTGAAGCTTATCCCCTTTCCACCTCCTCTCCACCCTCCTGCACTTGCGCCTGGTGGCACGCGTAACGTCAGTCAACCAGGGCTCTGATTTAGGTTTAGACAACCTGGATTTTATAGGGGCAACAGAATCTAACGCAGCTTTGCACGCAGAGGTAAAAGCATCACACAGTACATCAACAGATGGATCATTACTTGCAAAATCATTTACATTCAAAGCAGAAGAGAAATGCACAGCAGTAAATGAATTGATCACGCGGCCACTGCGCACAGAGCTGCACGGTTTGCTCACAGTGCAAGACAGAGGGACCTCAAACAGAACAGGTAAATGATCAGAAAAAGATGCCTCACAAGTCTCAACATTGGCAATAGTAAAACCATAGGTTAAAACAAGATCAAGAGTGTGCCCAAGCTCGTGCGTGGGGCCAGTTACACACTGAGCAAAATTAAAAGAGTCAATCAAACTTGAAAAGTCTTTTGACAGTGGCTTTTCAGGACAACAAACGTGAATGTTTATGTCCCCTGCAATAAGGATACGATCATAGATCGCCACAAACTCAGACAGAAACTCTGACAAGTCATTAATAAAATCCTTGTTGTATTTGGGTGGGCGATAAACTATTACGCACAACAACGGAGGCGCAGCGCTCACTTCAAACAGGATCACCTCAAAGCTGCTGAATGACACAGTGGGCACGAGCTCCTTACACTTAAAAGTATTCTTAAAAATAACTGCCAGACCCCCTCCACGGCCTGTTATCCTAGGGGAATTAAAATACAAACAATCCGGAGGCAATAGTTCACAAATGGCTCTCGACTCACCCACAGTCATCCATGTTTCAGTTACGCACAAGAAGTCCAATCCGCGCGACTCAAATAAATCCTTAAGTATAAAAGTTTTGTTCGCTAGCGATCTAGCATTCACCAGGGCAAACTGAGCAGGTGCCGGCGTGTTAGCTGCTCGAGTGGCAGCCCGAGCTAGCAGCCGGAGATTGCGCTGATTCACTCCGCGCAAGCTGAGCTGAGGAGCCGGGACACGAAGGGAGGGAAGCCCATCGGGTCATTCGGGCCGATCGGGTCCAAAGAACGCCACGAAAAGGAGCGGTGATAATCCGAGAATATCCCCGGAGATGTCCGTGCAGAAAGTGTCAGCCAAGCCTTCAGCTTCACCAACCTGCCACTGCGCTTTCCCCGGTGTCTGCGGGACGCTCTGCACATGGGAGGAGCTGGCACACGGCAAAGGTAAGCAGGTATCCCCGACAGGAGTGGAGGGCAGAAAGTTCCATGTCCATCACGCTCAAAGTCCACCAAATTCGCAAATTTGGGTCGGAGATCCAGAAGTGTTTGACGATTATACACCAGCAGAGATTTGACATTTATCATGACAATTGACAGAACCATCAAAAACACAAGCAGAGTACGCAGAGGTAGACGGTAGGCCACACACACTGGCGCCATCTTTCCCTTTTCATTTGACCTTGTAAAAGCAGACAAGTTAAATAAACATTTAAAATCCTTTTGTGCAATTATCTTTTTTAGTGCAAATAATGTTTAAAGTGCCGTGTGCTATTAAAGTGTATGTGCAATTTATTGAATCTATTGAATTAACCTGCTGGCCGAGAATACCTAAACCATGGAATAATTTGTGGAAATTTGTCAATTTCCTGGAGAGCAGAAGATATAGAAATGGGCAGTGAATCTCAAGTTCAAATGGGCATTATTGACAGGTGGATTAGTCAATCATGCATAGTCATGCATAGTCCATCCATATCAGAAAAAACAGGGAAAAAATCACAAGGGACTAAAAACACAGCAGATTTCTGCAAAATCAATGAGTGAATCACTAAACTGAGGTGAGGGAAATGTAATTTTGTTTATTTTGATAGGTAACCAATGAGCTCCTTCGTTTCACCTTCACTGAAAAAAAACAAATCAGATTGCACGATTGGACGCAACGGAAGGTGTGGGAACCACACTGATATCATTTTTTTATAAAATATACAGAGACATTAGTCTGGATTTGCCAGGAAACATCCTGGCATGATCTGGGCAATAACTAAGTATTCTTTGAGTTTTGTTAATCCACGTAGACTGATTAACAGAAGGACAATTAGACTGCCCAATCAGAGAAATTTTTGTTCACATTCCCTGTAGGAAGATAACATCCATTCCTACTGAAACAAATCTGAAACTTGCAGTGAATTTCAAAAATGGGTTAAAGTTAGTAGCTGAATGTCCATGTTGCATTACATTTTTTATTACATTATTTTACTGTTTTATTCCATGATACCGCTATTTATTAAATACTTTTCTTAAATATTGTTTTGTGACATGTTTTTTTGCAAAAAACATAACTTTTTAATTCAATGCTTAGCTTTTATCTATTTTTGGTTAGGTTGAAAATAGACAACACTGGGTGAGCATTTTTAATCTGTTCAGTTGGTTTGTACTTAAGAAATAAAACGGATGAGGAAGATGGGAAGCAGCAAATGGTAAAAGATGAGATGCTTGATATTCATTATACAATAGATGTCCTGTCCTAAGCCCTCTGATAAAAAATTTAAAGCAATCATCTTCTCCAGCTACTTACTTTACTTTACAAAGGTAGCAAGTCCATCAGTGCAGAATACAGTTTATTCAGTGCCTCATCTATGTCTTCAAGTGGCTCCAAAAGAAGTAAATGTTTGTTGATTTTGTTCTTCTACCCTAATATATATATAATTTGACTTTTTAAAATTTACTGCACTACTTTTATCCAGACTAGCAGCAGCTCTGTGCCACATGAACCAGATCGTCTCTTTGTCTCAGTGGGGCTGAGTCAGTGTCAGGTTGACACACAAGCCTCGACCCAGCAAATGGAGCATGGCCCTGGGTGTGAGTCGAGCTGGAAATAAGGCCCCAGAGACACCTACACCTCCGCCTCCTTAATAAGTCATGGCTCTTCACACTTTACCCAGTAAATCTTACATGCCACTGCTAGTCTTTGAAACCAGTATTCTCCTCTCACAACAAAAAGGGGTAGGTTAATTTTGACTTCTTTATGTAGTAATTAAATAATGATTATTAAGCCTAATGTGAACTCATTAAACTGAGTGGAATGAAAAAAAAAACAACAAAAAAAAACCCAATACAATCTAAAATGTCATTGTGTCCTTAAGCAAGACACTTTACCCACATTGCCTAAAATGAAAATGGTGTGTGTGTGGTGGACAGAGGGGCAGATGGCACTGATTGGCAGCATCGTTTCTGTCATTCTACCTCAGGGCAGCTGTGGCTACAGTAGTAGCTTACCACCACTGTGTGGAATGAATAATAATAATCATTATTATTATTATCCTCTCAACGTGGAGGAGCAGCGGCTCCACTCCAAGTTCCTCCCGTGTGACGGAGCTCCTCGTCCTATCTCTAAGGGAGCGCCCAGCTACCCTGCGGAGAAAACCCATTTCAGCAGCTTGTATCCGCGATCTTGTCCTTTCAGTCATTACCCAGAGCTCATGATCATAGGTGAGGGTAGAAACATAGATTGACCGGTAAATCAAGAGCTCTGCCTTTCGACTAAGCTCCTTCAACAAACGGTGAGGAATCTCTGCCTTAAGTGGAGAAGTTCAAGTATCTCAGGGTCTTGTTCATGAGTGAGGATTATTATTATTGTCATCATCATTATTATTATTCAATTCATCCGGACTCGTGGTCCTTTAAAAAAACAAAACAAAAAAAACAGACAAACAGTAACAATATAAACAATAAACATCTATGTTTTAAAAAGACAACCATACCAATGTCTCGACATTCTGTATTGGTAGCGAATTGCACTGCATCTTATGCTTGTGAGTGACAATATAATTTCATTTTCTGACTTATTCAGTCTGCAGATAAACCTGTACATTAAAGTTCTCAGTACAGCTTGCAACGTATTCACTCGTGCAGTGACAAACATTTCAGTCACACTGGTCCATCGTGGCCTCCTCAACAGCACCCGCAACGTGTCATTATAAGCCACCTGCAGCCTCTGTAGAGTCCAGAGGTGGGCAGTGTATAGTAGTGTGCAATATGATTCAAATAACATAATCTTCACATCATCAGAGCATGAACCGTACTTGAACAGAAAAGTATTAGCTTGTGCATACAACATCCTGCATTGTCTATAAATATCATCATCATCTGCCATGTCCGCAGTGAAGATATACCCAAGATATTTAATTTTAGCTGTAACATTCAATACAACATTAGACAGGCAAAAATCAGGATACTGCATGTGTTTATCCTCTTTAGTCCTACAAATCATGATCATGTTCTTAGTTGCGTTATACTTGATATCATACTCCACACCATAAGCTGAACAGATGTTGAGTAGCTGCTGTAACGCAGCGGTGCTTGGGCTAAACACAACCATGTCGTCTGCATACATTAAATGATTAAGGACAAGATTCCCAGCCACAGATCCTGTTTTACATCTTTTGAGCTTTGTAAACAGTTAATCTAAATACAAGTTGAACAGAACTGGGTACAAGATTCCTCCTTGTCTAACCCCACTGGTGACTCTAAATGGGGCAGAAACCCTGTTTCCCCACTTACTCTGCATTGTCTGCTGTCCACACCAATAAATAAAAATACGGACAATATATTTGGGTACACCGTTCTGAATAAACTTCATAAATAATTTTCCGTGATTCACTCTGTCAAATGCCTTGGATGCATCTAAAAAACACATAAACTAAATAAAAAACTGATGAGTTCTGCCTCCTGTATTTGTCAATCTCTTTTAGAGCATATACACATGTCTGTACCCAGCAGAGCCTTAAACCCAAACTGATTGTCTGTGGATTTAATACAGTGGCAGATCCTGTCCAGTAAAATTAATTCAATAATTTTTGACACTATACTGGCCAGAGCTATAGGTCTGTAATTGTTAGAGCTGCCAACTTTTCCAGTCTTATCTTTAATGACAGGGACTAGCAGTACAGTTAACAAACAGTCAGGTAAAAATCCATGAATAAGGACGCCCGTGAGACAGATGGAAAGCAGTGATGCTAACCTCACACTTGCAAATTTTAAATGCTTTGCTGTAACACCGTCCTGCCCACTGGCCTTATTATTAGACAGTTTGGTGACAGCTTTAAGGATTTCATGTGACAGGATTACATGTGCATGGACAACACCAGGCATAACACAAGGCTCACTCTGAACACAGTTAAATAATCTACTGTAGTGCTGATACCAAAGCTCCAAGATGTTCTCAGTGCCGGAGGTGCCATCCACTGCACATGGCAAAGACGTTTTAGTGGCAGTCATGTTTTTTACTTCTTTCCAAAAGCCAAATGTGTTGTTGAAAGAGAGTTTTCTGGCCAACGAGTCCGCTCTCATGGCTTGCTCATTTTTGGTTATAAAACGCAAGGCATACTTATACCGAGCATTTTGTTCATACACAGGCCTTGGTCTTCCTGCCTGTATCCACTCCTGGGAAGCCTCTCGTGCCTTAGCATAAAATTCAGCCACATGGGCATTCCAGCCTGGCCTTCCTCTCTGTTTAGCTTTTGTTTTGTGAAGCGTTTCACTTGACTTAAACAATACTTTGACAATATCCTCATACAAAGCACTGATGGCCGCTCTGTGTTCAGAATGTTTGCAGCTGCCATCCCTGCACACGACTGCTTCCTTGGGCAAGTAGATATTTCTTAGCAAATTATCCGTGCTGACAGAGTAAGACAGTATTTCTTCCCCTGAGAGAGAGCTCCAGTCCAAAATCAATGCATCACTTTCTTCCCTGTATATCTCAGTCCAAGGTAAAAACTGGCAGTTTATTTGCATCCCAAATGGAATATGGTCAGTTGTTGAGAGCTCATAAAATATTTTCATGTCTGTCAATGATGCATGTGCATCCGCTGTAGCTATACAGTGGTCCAACCAAGAGGTGGTGTGCCAAGCTTCACTTATGTAAGTAAAACTCAGGACAGGCAAGAGGTCCTTAGTTGACAGTATTAAACCATTATCCTCAGAAAACTGGTTCAGGTGATTGCCAAACATAGATTTAATAGATTTATCGTCCATACTGTCTGAATTAAAATCTCCAATTGCAAGCACATTTAAAAACTTCTTGTCTTGTACAAATGAATTAAGAAAAGCCAGTCTATTAAAATATTCTGTCTCATTAAGATGGCACTCATAAGGGGTGTACACATTTAAGATAACACATTCCTTGCCATTTTGTGTAAGGTGGATCGCTATACACAAATAATCCACTTCAAGTCTAATTACATTAATAAAAGAGTCAAGCCTTTTATTCCAGAGAATTGTTATGTTATTATTATTATTATCATTATTATCCACAAGCCAAATACTATTGGGAATATATATATATATATATATATATATATATATATATATATATATATATATATATATATATATATATATATATATATATATATATATATATATATATATATATATATATAGTTCACTCTATTATCCCCGTAGGGAAATTCGTTGGGAATATTTAACACATCCTTGAATTCTCCTGCCACAACTTGTCAGGAGCTGCTAGTCTTGGTCAGGACAACCTTAGCTGGAATTACACAGTACATAACAAGAGTTTTTAACATAATCAAAACATAAACATGAGAACAGCAATGTACATCACAAATAATTAGAGGGTGTTAGGCATGTTCTATCAAAAATGATGACTGGATTTGATCAGTTCAAATAAAAAATGTATTCCCCTGACAGTTACAATCCTAATACAGAGCTCTGGGGTCAAAAGCGCTGTCCCTAACAGCCTATGTATGCAGGACTTAAGTCAGGCGCTCCGACCTGCCTTCCTTTCCCTTGACCCAGAGGTAAAATACAACAAGAATACGCAAATATTATGTTGAGCAGGTTGACGCCTTCATTCCTCCTTCCGGCCTCGTTCACCTCTTTCGGATATCCCCAACTGCACCGGTCTGTTTTTCGGCTTGGGGCTCCCCCAGCTGCCTTTTCTAAAGGAATTTCTGCAAAGCACCCAACTGCTTCCCATAATTCAGAACACACAATGTTGCCTTTAAAGGGGAACTATTATAATGAATGAATTGTTTCAGTGCTAAAGTATCAAACCAGTGTTCAAAATTTAGTACAAAAATGGTACTTGTTAAAGAACCTTCAAAAGGGTACAACATTCAAAGGATATATGAATTCAGTGTTTTGATATATATATATATATATATATATATATATATATATATATATATATATATATATATATATATATATATATATATATATATAAAATGCACCTAAAAAGCTTTATTTGAACTAATATGCATTCAGTATTTTGATATATGTATATGTGATGCAACTAAGAACCTTTATTACTTAACATACCCTTCAAGGGGTATTATGCAAAATAAATGTATTTATTTATTAGCTTTCTACAATGTTATAACATTGTTCCTTCCTCAAAAACAAGCCTGAAGAGGTTTTAGAAGCCATTCCTGCATGTTTGAGTAATCTTGCAATCTCTCCCCCCTTACGTTTAGCACGATTCTGTACAATGCTCCGCCCACAAGCCTACATCACCCATGCTCGCACAAAAGCAGTTCTACATAAATATACAAAGCATGATAAAAATCTGTACACAACTTGACAAACCTGATGCAATGTGCAGTAGTTTCATTAGTGGGATACATGCTGATTGTGTTGTGATGGTGCTCTAAAGGGGGAGTGACTTAAAATGGAAAGCAAAGGAGACTCAGAGCAACAAAAAGTGGAACTTATAGAAAAATAAATAAATAAATAAATAAATAAAATAAAATATGATGATGATGATAAAATATGAAAATATGATTATCTAAATTGCAACAAATTATCGCTTAATTTAAAGAAGACAAAAGTTATGCTTTTTTGGAAATTCAAAAATTAATACAGAGCTACCAATTCTGATTGATGATGTTCAAATTGAAAGTGTAAATGAGATCAAGTTTTTGGGTGTTATAATAGACAATAAATTATCATGGAAAGCCCATATTAGACAGATAAAAAGCAAAATCTCAAAAAGCCTCACAATAATAAATAAAGCAAAAAACTACCTTGATCAAAATGCCCTACGTATTTTATACTGTTCCTTAGTACTCCCATACCTCACGTATTGTGTTGAAGTGTGGGGGAATACTTACCAATCTACACTTAATCCACTAGTTGTATTACAGAAACGTGCTTTGCGAATCATCCATAAAGTCGGATACTTAGAGCACACACATGCTTTATTCATATATTCAAAGCTCCTAAAAATTCCTGATCTTGTAAAATATGTTACATTAACTATACTATTTAAAGCTTCCATAAATGTGTTACCGAGTAAGCTGCAAGTTTTGTTTACAGCCAAAGAGAGAACATACAATCTTAGAGAATATGAGAAATTCAAATTGCCTAAAGTTAGAACTACTCGAAAAAGTTTCTGTGTATCGGTATGTGGTGTTAAACTTTGGAACAGTCTGGATATACACATCAAGCAATGCCATAGTATCAGTACGTTCAAGCATCGATATAAAAATATGATCTGGTCGCAGTATCTAGAGGAAGAGTCTTAATATAATTTCAGTAATCTTGCAATGCTGGCTTTGTATCTACCATTTCTTTACCATTGTTGGTATTTGTTGTCCATTACCATTGTTGGTATTTGTTGTCCATTACCATTGTTGTATTTTGCTGTCCATTACCATTGTTGTATTTTGCTGTCCATTACTATTGCTGTATTGCTGTTCATTACCATTGTTGGTATTTACTGTCCGTTACCATTGTTGGTATTAATAACTTTCCTTTCCATTGTTGGCACCTTATCCAATATGATGTAACACTTAAGTTGCATGAGACTAACTCATAGTCCCCAATGTAATCATGTAATACAATCATGAAAAGGAAGTAAAAGTATGCTAAAGTTAAGAAATAATAGCAGAGGGGATGGGATTAAATAAGTTTTCTTCTTCCCACTCCTTTTTGGGCAATCGGAGGTACTCTTTTTTGTGTGTGCTTTGCCTGTCTGTTTTTGTTTATTTTTCCTTGTCTCTTGTATCATGTGTTGATTGATATTGATTGTGGCTGCCTAGGCTATGCAAGAGAAAAGATGTCCATTTGCCCAAGACAAATAAATAAATAAATAAATAAATATATGTTGTGTTAACAGTTAATACCCCAAAAAAGTAAAACCCCCTCTTTAAAACATAAACAATAGAGCACCAATATAAATCAGAAATTATTCATACTGCAATACTGCATGTGGACTCAATACATTTTTCTGCCGCAGAGTTCACCTCTGCCCAGGTCACTGTACATCTCCAGACAAATTGTCGTTCTGTAATAGGAGACATGGCAACCAAGAACACTTTGGCTCCTCTGAAAGCTATGATGGCACACAAGAGGAGAATTCTGACAGGGGAAGTAATTTATTGTGAGGGGGTTGTTGGGATGCCATCAAAGTCAGTATCCATCCACTAAAGATACCCAAGGCTGAAGCTTTGAGTGGCTATCCCTGTTCTCATTGCACTGCAGTCTCCAGGTGAACTATACCAGTCTGCAGTGGGTCAAAGGAGGAACACACAACTGGTGGAATGAAAATTGTTCGTAGAAATCCCTTACTGTATTGTGAACTGGCAACATTTGTCATATTTTTGTATGACTGGAAATGGGTATGTATTTAGAGAGAACCTGGCTTCAACTGCATAATACTGAATTATGTGGCCAGTACCAGCGACCTCTTCTTGGTCTCTAATCCTCTGACGCACTGTGCAAATCACCATTTGGAGGACTGAGGACCAATTGATGGTTTCATAACAGTCCAATTTTGACACTTCTTTCATTGATGTGTTCAAACATTCTGGACAAGTAGCAAAGGCACTTCCTTTTTTGGAGCTTGTCCACTTTTCCACAGCATAATCTGATTGAGAGACAAACTCTACAGAAAGGTAAGCATTTATCAGGTGGGAGCAGTAAATACAAAGCTATACATAGTGTTAGCAAAAGAAAATTCAATTCTGTCAATGTGAAAAAGGTTTTAGAGTGAAGATGTTTTGCCACTGATCCAAGCGGCTTCTTCAGATTTATCTTTATGGTTTTCCCTGTTTAGATTTAGGTCTGAGGATGGAGTTATAAATAGGAGATAAATTATGTCTAAGCCCCCCCTTAATAGGGATAGCAAGTATATAGGTGTGAAATCACTCATTAGAGACCTGAACGATTATGCTAAATATGACTAAGGCATAGTTCACACTGTAGTTCAACAGACCTACCTAACAAACAGAAACTGTGAACAAATAGGTGTGTTACTGTCAGTGTAGTTAGCTCCTCCCTTCAGATGCATATAAGGCAGTGTCCATCAGTAATCTGACCAGAACTGAAGAAGCAGCTTGGATGAGTAGCAAAATATCTTGACTCTAAAACTTTTACCACTTGACAGAATTGATTTTTTCTTTTGCTATGGATCAGACCTGGACAGTTGAGGGATTACACAGATAATCATAGGGTTGTTAATTCATTGTATGTTTTAATGTAACAGAATCACAGCACATTTCATAACCATGGCCTTCTCTATTTTATATTGCAGCTGGCTATGGCATTCTTTCTGTAGTTGCTATTGATAACAAAAGAAAATTTGTTTCAGTCCTTTTGTCCTTCTCTAAATGTTCTTTTGTTATGAAACTCACCTGGACGACTGAGGGATTAGAGAGACAGTAGCCATTGATGTCACATATTTATTGGTATCTGATACACCTTAGCTCTTTTGGGCACAAACTGGCAGTTTGATTTTATGTCACTGTCATTTGCTAGTGTTCTTATCTGCACAGGTAAGCCATTGTGGCAGGAAATCCAACCATTTATCAAAGGGGATCTGACATATCAAAAGCATGCTTCTGTGATTCCTGGGTGTGAGTGTTTATCATGATGCTTCTGTCAGACTTCCCGTCAGTACAAAGCCCACAACCACTGTCTGTATTGCCTGTTGTGTTCAATACAAACCCTTTGGAGAAATCCTTTCTCTTACATCTTGAGTCAAGACAGTCCAATGTTTTTTTTTTATTTCCCCAGGTTTCACAATGTTGCCATTTATTCCTACAGCCTCTTTGGAAGTGTAAAGAATGACAAGCTCTGGCTTTTTTGGCATCTAAGACAGTAAAAAAAACAAAGTTATGTAATAGTACAACTGAATGCAAAGTTCATACTTGTAACATTTCAATCATGTTTTTATTTTATTTTATTTTATTTTTTTATTTAACCTTTATTTAACGAGGAAAGTCCCATTGAGATTACTATTCTCTTTTTCAAGGGAGTCCTGGCCAAGACAGCAGCACAGTTACATTACATTGCACACAGATATTTCAACACATCACAAAATTTATTCTTAAAAGCAATTACAAATCATAGACTTAATTTCCAAACCTTTCAACATAGATTCAAACTGAACTATTGAAGTCAGTTCTTGTAATTTCAAGACTTTTTGTAAATTATTCCATGTTGAAGGCGCAGAATATTGAAATGCCACTTTACCAGTCTCTGTGCGAACACTTGGGACAGAAAGAAGCATGCAGTTTTGTGATCACAGAGCATAATGTCCATCTGTTTTATGTTAAATATACGTACATAGATATGGAGGGAGCAGACCCATAATCCCTTTGTAAATGAACATGTACCAGTGGCTTAGCCTGTGAGTGTCCAGTGCTGCCCAACCAACACATCTGTACAGTTCACGGTGGTGTGTTGTAATTTAATGAGAATAAAATCAACACAAGACAAAGTAATTTTATGACAATAAAGTCATAGCATCATATGGAGTGTCACAGCTGCAGACAGATGGAGGAGTGTCACAGCTGCAGACAGGTGGAGTGTCACAGCTGCAGACAGGTGGAGGAGTGTCACAGCTGCAGACAGGTGGAGTGTCACAGCTGCAGACAGGTGGAGTCTCTCAGCTGCAGGCAGGAGGAGGAGTGTCAAAGCTGCAGACAGGTGGATGAGTTTCTCAGCTGCAGACAGGTGGAGGAGTCTCTCAGCTGCAGACAGGAGGAAGAGTCTCACAGCAGCAGACAGGTAGACGAGTGTCACAGCTGCAGACAGTGAGCAATTATCCAAAAATAAAAATCCACAAACCTTGAACCTTCGTATTAATAGTTAAAGATTAATCTCTTGTCTTAAAGTCCTTTGACAACAATCATGGCACCACTTTCTGAGGTAGAGATTTGGGCTTAATTATTACACTTTTGTCTATTTATGCTCACAGGTAAGACATTGAATTTTGTGTCAATTTATATTTAATGTGGATAGGTCCAGTAATTAGAGAGGTATTCACCATAAACCAGGTAAACAAATCTGCAATCTGACAGTTAAAAAGCTAATTCCACTATAGATTTGTGACCTGCCCTCCATCTCAACTATAGACATTCTAGTATCTTGTGATATCACGTGAACCCAATCTATTTTATCTGTGGAACCAACCACTGTTGAGTGTACTGTGCTCGCTGGCTCCCTGTACATAATATAAAGTTCCAGCCTCATTGTTTTATGTTTTATCCAGGCACATCTATTGGTATAATAGTGTAATAAGTTGTGAGAAATTCCAAGTCCTCTCACAAAAGTCCATCTTTCCCCAAAGCACTCTCTTTTTTTTTTTTTAGAAGAAGAAACCATTGTGTTGTGTTATAATGTTGTTCCCTCATCAAAACATCAGAATCAGAATCAGAATCAGAATCACTTTTATTGATCCCCGAAGGGAAATTCTCTTAGTTAACCGATGCCACAACCACAGGATAGAATTAAGAATAAGAATAAAAAGTCATTTAAATAAGAATAAAGTGTCAGTGTTAAACAAAATAAATAAATAGATCATCAGAAAAACATGCCTGAAGACATTTTATATGGCATGCATGTTTGACTAATTTTACGATCTCTCCTGGGCCCTATTTGAACCATCTTTATGGTTAGCTCTAAGATTTTGTACAATGCTCCACCCACAGGGCCTACATCACCCATGCTCCATAAATATAAAAAAGCATGATACAAAACTGTACACAGCAACTTGACAATCCTATTGAGATAGATAGATGCAGTAGTTTCATTAGTGGGATGCACGCTGACTGCTGTGATAGTGTTCTGAAGCAGGAGTGAGAGTGGGGAGAGCAAAGGGAGGGGGAACTCAGAGCATCAAAAACAAGTGACACCGATGTTGTTTCAGTGAATATAGCATTTTCAAAACAACAAACAGTAACATGGTTCTCTAAATACAGTATGTTATGTGTTAGCAATTAATATCCCATAGAATGGTAATACATTAACTCATTGTTTTTACAAATTTCATATAATTGTGACTATATACACTGCCTGGCCAAAAAAAGGTAGGAAGGTACTAGCCTCCTCCAGTTGGTCAGGTCTAGGTTCAGCAACAGTAAGTGCTCAAAGAATGAGGTCAGCTGACTACCTGAATATACTGAATGACCAGCTTATTCCATCAATGGATGCCAGGATTCATTGGGCTCAAATTGTGAGTGGTTCAGGGAGTATGAGACATAATTTTGGATTGGCCACCACAGAGTCCAGACCTTAACCCCATTGAGAATCTTCGGAATGTGCTGGAGAAGGCTTTGCACAGCGGTCAGACTCTACCATCAGTTCAAGATCTTGAAGAGAAATTAATGCAACACTGGATGGAAATAAATATTGTGACATTGCAGAAGCTTACTGAAACAATGCCACAGTGAATGTGTGTCATAATCAAAGCTAAAGGTGGTCCAACCAAATATTAGAGTGTGTGACCTTTTTTATGGTGGTGACTATTTTTTTTTTTTTTTTGGCCAGGCGATATATATCATGCTTCTCTGTACTATTTAGAGTCAAAACACAATGGATCCTTTTTGGCATTAAGTTTGCGTTGCTATTGTTTGCTATAGTAGATACAGATCAGTGATACCAAGAGCCAGACTTTTTACACATTCCTCGTTTCCCAGCCAACATATGGGTTGGGTTCATGGTACACATTTATGGTGACACACATATCTCAGGGTAATGTGTACATATACCCTTCTTGAGGACTTTGTAGTTTGTGGGGACTAAACATCAGGTTCAAATAAGGGAAAACATTCAAAATTACCTGAGTGGTTAAATGTCTGTGTAATCCCTCAGTCATTCAAGTCTGATATATAAGTAAAGTCTGAAGTTCTGTCAACTGGACAAAACGTTTTAGGTGAAGATGAGTGAAGATGTTTTGCTGCTCATCCAAGAAGAAGAAGTAGCAGCTTGGATGAGCAGCCAAACGTCTTCACTCCTACACTATCAGCAGTTAAAGGTTTACAGGATAATTTATGTTACACAAGCAGTAACTATGGTGAAGAAAATTATCTGTTTCCAGGAAATGGCTGCCGGTTAATGTAACATCCTCACAAAGCATGCAAACCTAGTGTGTGTGTAAGGTGAGAGGTGTACCAGTAACTGCAGTACCTGGATGGACAGGTTTGTGCTGTGAATAGGGTCAGGTATCACAACAAACTGAAGAATATCCCACGGCATCTGAGACAATTGCACACACATGCCAGAAATCCTCCAGTGACTGCTTTCTGCTCCTCTGCACAGTGGTTGAGTGGCTAGCTTCTTCTGCATGGAGTTTGTGTGGAGCTTCTTGTGTCTCACTGGGTTTTGGCACTATGTTTAATGCCCAATCATCCCAAAACATGCACCATAGCTCAAATCCTCCAGCTAAGAGCTAGTCCTGACCTAACCTAGCTCAAGATCTGAAGAAGTGTCCCTGGGTGCTGCACCCTTTGCTCTAGACAAGTTGCCCTAGCGGAATTGAAGGATGGTTCGAATGTAACATACCTATTTGATAACCCTGTCACAATAGCACATTTTGAAATACAATATATTGCAAAAGAAAATATAACAGTAAACAATAATGTTCACTACTTAATGCCACGTACAACATAATCCAAAGCATGGTAATCCCAGGAAACCCTTTATAAATGTACAGTATAAAAAAATAAAATAAATAAAAATAATAATATTAAAACTGCAAGCAGTGATAAAGGCCCTCACCACCCCTTGCGACCGTGGGGAACACGCCTCCGTGGAGATCCTGCCTTTCGTTCCCGCTTACATCGCCCCTCCCCCCAAAATCAGTGACTGAGTAATACTACTCCATTCATTCCAATGAGACCATTTATCACATTGTCACATTGCACTGTTGGAAATAGAGGTATGTCTTCCTTGGCTTTTTTGTTCAGTATGATGAGTGGAATATGTGTGCCAAATTTCAATGGTCTATGACACAGTAATTATTTTTCATCCTTGTTGACCAAAACCCATGTATTTCAATGAGAAATGTCAGACATTGCCATGGCAACACCTTTAAAAATAGAGGTATGGTGTCATTGACTTTTTTGTCCAGTATTGGAATAGGGATGTCCATGCCAAATTTCAAATGTTTATGTCAAAGTAATTTTTTTGGTCCAATGCAAAAGTTCAAGGGGGCGCTGTGGAGCAATTTATTGTCTGACCTGTGTAAATTGTATATCTATGTGTTCAGATCAACAGTTTGAATAAAAAAGTATATTCATGCCGGAACGTAGGACACTAACTGTGTGAGTTACATGCAATTAAAAAGTTTACAAAATGGCTTTTTGTCTACGATGAAAAAGGTCTCTCATTGCCGCAATGTATTTCAAATTTTGAGGTGGCGCTATTGAGTCATTTTGAAACATACATTTTTTTGAACATCAAAATAATAAATTTTTCACCAACCTTGAATTTTGGGTTCAATAAAATTGACTTTTCGTTAACGTTCAGGGGGTCAAAAGTGACTTCAATCCGGCCACCAAAATAATAAAGAATAATAATAATAATGGAAACGCATTTTCCATCCATTATTTTTCTGCTAAACCGTAACAGCTACAGTCATGTGACTTTCTCACATTGTGCCCCATCACAAATAAGGCCCCTGTGATTTTTTTCACACGTCCACGTCAAAGCATTTGTCTTCTACGAATTTTTGAAAATGAAATTTGAAGAGGGCGCTAGAGAGCCATTTTGTGAGAGAGTGCCTTGATTTGCATATCATTGCGTTCAGCTCACAAATGTGCAAAAACGCTGTATTAGCGTTTTCCCAACAAAAAATCTGTGAAAGAGAAATATTTTTTTGAAATATTCCAAAATTTGCGATTTTGTTGAAAATTCACCCTGACCACACCCAAAGTCAAAATCAATATGTAATTGTTAATCTTTAATCACACATGGGTTTAGTGGGATTTGACCAAATTTGACATGTTTCTAATGAAAACTGTGCGAGAAAATGTCCTGAATGCGAGGGTGTGCACTTTTGTCGTTCCCGGGTTTGATCCAATATGGCCGACTTCCTGTACATTTTAGGGCGGGGACATAATATGCCATGTCGGGGCATGTTCACTACTTGATTTTTGACATTTTCCATGCTCCGGACGCGGTTTTAATGAGTCCCTCGCTGGGACGGAGTCCCAGGCTCAGGCCCTCGCCGGGACGGAGTCCCAGGCTCGGGCCTAATTAAAACTGCAAGCAGTGATAAAGGCCCTCGCCACCCCTTGCGATTTTTCGACAATCAAAAATGACTTTAAATTTAAGTATAATAATAATAATAATGGAATTTTTTTTCCCACCCATTATTTTTCTCCTAAACCATAACAGCTACAGTCATGTGACTTTCTCACATTGTGCCGCATCACAAATAAGGCCCCTGTGAATTTTTTCACAAGTCCACGACAAATCGATTGTTTTCTACGAATTTTTGAAAATGAAATTTGAAGAGAGCGCTAGAGAGCCATTTTGTGAGAGAGTGCCTTGATTTGCATACCATTGCGTTCAGCTCACAAATGTGCATAAACGCTGTATTAGCATTTTCCCAACAAAAAATGTGTGAAAGAGAAATATATTTTTTAAATATTCATAAATTTGCGATTTTGTTGAAAATTCACCCTGACCATAACCAAAGTCATAATCAAAATGTAATTGATAATCTTTAATCACACATGAGTTTAGTGAAATTTGGCCAAATTTGAAGTGTTTGTGATGAAAACTTTGCGAGGAGATGTCATGAATGCGAGGGCGTGCACTTTTGTCGTTCCCGGGTTTGATCCAATATGGCCGACTTCCTGTACAATTAAATTTTTGTCATGTCCTGACACGTTCTATTTTTTGATGTGAGTTTCAGATTTTTACGTTGACTTTTTTCCGAGTCGGTCTCCCATTGGCCCCATGAAAATCAAAGTTTGAGGTGGCGCTATCGAGTCGTCTTTTGTTATTTTTTCTCAGGGTCTTTTGTGACAATTAGAGCTCGTCGAGTTATAATTTTGGACACCACTCACTGCCATATCGGGGCGTGTTTACTACTTGATTTTTTGCCATTTTCCATGCTCCGGACGCGGTTTTAATGAGTCCCTCGCCGGGACGGAGTCCCAGGCTCGGGCCTAATAATGGAAACGCATTTTTCACCCATTATTTTTTCTCCTAAACCATAACAGCTACAGTCATGTGACTTTCTCACCTTGTGCCCCATCACAAATAAGGCCCCTGTGAATTTTTTCTGAAGTCCATGACAAATCGATTGTCTTCTACAAATTTTTGAAAATGAAATTTGAAGAGGGCGCTAGAGAGCCATTTTGTGAGAGAGTGCCTTGATTTGCATATCATTGTGTTCAGCTCACAAATGTGCATAAACGCGGTATTAGCGTTTTCCCAACAAAAAAAATGTGTGAAAGAGAAATATTTTATTGAAATTTTCCAAAAATTGCGATTTTGTTGAAAATTCACAATTCACCAAAGTCATAATCAAAATGTAATTGATAATCTTTAATCACACATGGGTTTAGTGGGATTTGACCAACTTTGAAGTGTTTGTGATGAAAATTGTGCGAGGAGATGTCTTGAATGCGAGGGTGTGCACTTTTGTCATTCTCGGGTTTGATCCAATATGGCCGACTTCCTGTACATTTTAGGACGGGACCATAGTATCATTTTTGTCATGTCCCAACATGTACTATTTTTTGATGTGTGTTTCAGATTTTTACGTTGACTTTTTTCCGAGTCGGGCTCCCATTGGCCCCATGAAAATCAAAGTTTTAGGTGGCGCTACCGAGTCGTCTTTTGTTATTTTTTCTCGGGGTCTTTTGTGACAATTAGAGGTCATCGAGTTCTAATTTTTGACACCACTCACTGCCATGTCGGGGCATGTTTGCTACTTGATTTTTGCCATTTTCCAGGTTTCGGACGCGGTTTTAATGAGTCCCTCGCCAGGACGTAGTCCCAGGCTCGGGCCTAATTAAAACTGCAAGCAGTGATAAACTCCCTCGCCACGTCTTGTGACCGCGGGGTAAAGGCCACAGTGAATATCCTGCCTTTCGTTCCCGCTTACATCGCCCTTCCCCCCAAAATCAGCGACTGAGTAATACTACTCCATTCATTCCAATGAGACCATTTATGACATTGTCACGCCTGAACGGTTGGCAATAGAGGTATGTCTTCATTGGCTTTTTTTGTTTAATATGATAAGAGGAATATGTATACCAAATTTCAATGGTCTATGACAAAGTAATTATTTTTCATCCCAGTTAACGAAAACCCATGTATTTCAATGAG
Organism: Periophthalmus magnuspinnatus; assembly: GCF_009829125.3. NCBI lineage: Eukaryota > Metazoa > Chordata > Actinopteri > Gobiiformes > Gobiidae > Periophthalmus > Periophthalmus magnuspinnatus. The sequence goes on from NC_047144.1 coordinate 26,548,234, forward strand.
AAATATCAGACGTTGCCATGGCAACACCTTTGAAATTAGAGGTATGTTCTCCTTGGCTTTTTTGTTCAGTATGGCAATTGGGATGTCCATGCCAAATTTCAACTTGTGACAAAGTAATTTTTTTCATACCATTAAAAAGTTCAAGGGAGCGCTGTGGAGCAATATAATGTCTGGCCCTGTGTAAATTGGATATCTATGCGTTCAGATCAACATTTTGAAAAAAAAAAGTATATTCATACCGGGAAATTGGACACTAAATGTGTGAGTTACACGCAATTAAGAACTTTAAAAAATGGCTTTTTTCTTTGCAGGCTGGCCACACCCACATTTTATAACTTAGAAAATTCCAAAAGAGTTGCTTATAATCCCACATGGGTCTAGTTCATTTTGACCAATTTGCATGTTAGTTAGGCTAATCTAATAACTAAAAATAAATAAGTAAATAATAACTAACTAATAAAGGCATATCTTATCTTATCTTATAATAATAATGGCGTACACTTGTAATGCACTTTACAGGCTTGTCAAAGCCTCTCAAAGCACCACACTATAGTCCTTATTCATTCATTTCCACACGTGGTAATGGTAAGCTACTATTGTAACCACAGCTGCCCGGAGGCAGACTGACAGAAGCGAGGCTGCCAATCTGCACCATCGGCTCCTCCGACCAACACAATCATTCACGCACACACCACTTTCATACTAGGCAATGCGTATTTGTGATAGGTTGTGTTCTCAAAACTAATTTCATAATTTCACATGGAACTTTCTTAAAGAGGGGTATTATGCAAAATTGTTTTTCATTTCTTTCTGCCATGTTACTTTTTTTCCCTCATCAAAAACATGCTTGAAGAGGTTTTATATGTCTTCCATGCATGTGTAAGTGTTTTAACGATCTCTCCCTGGGCCTATTTGAAATAAATCAATAAAACACAGCAACCTGACAAACCTAATGGGATGTGCCATAGTTTAATTAGCAGAATGCAGCTGATTGTGTTGTGACAGCGCTCTGAAAGCGGAGTGACTTAATGCAGAGAGCAAAGGGAAGGGGGACTCAGAGTGGCAAAGAGGCACTGGGATGTTATCCATAAACCAGAACAACAAATCTGCAATCTGACCTGAACCACTGATATTATAACATGTTGTAATGTCGTGTGAATACAACGTTCTGCGTGTATAAACCCTGGTGCAATCATATTCAGGTCAATGTATTTAATTAATATAAACTTTTATTTACACAAGAATCAAATAATTTACATTTGTGGCAATAGAGAACATACAAATATAGAAAGTACTTTGAGTTATTGAGTACTGTGCACAGCTCTGAAGGATCCAGAGCATTCCCTGATTCACAAACAGTCCATCCACATGAACTGCACAAAGTGTCTGTAGTGAGAGCAGTGTAAACATGTCCTGGAGGAGCACACCTGGACCACCTCGGCATCAGCTCCTGCAACACATAAACACACGGTTAGTTTGGACCAACAATCAGTAGATTATTTCAGTTTTTCACTAAAATACATTATAGATTCAGTCAAGTCAATATCACTATTTCATCCAGAGGTGTAATTTAAGCACATTGAGCAGTAAAATACAATAATAGAAAAACTCAAAAGTCTCAGTACAGCTCAACAGGTATGGTCATCAAATGCAGTGTCGGGGCAGTCTGAAGACAGCAATAGCCTCCGGGACAGGTGTCTGTTCTTTGTGTCCTCTGTCATGTAGCATCATAGTAGCCTCCAGTGGAAGCCAGGTGAATTCTGGAGACACAACAGAAAAGCCTCCTTAAGACTCTCCATTCCACTCTGTTTCGGCCAATGGCATTGATCTGAATTCAGATATATCTTTTAAGTTGTATATTGTAGTTCTTGTCAATAGTTATGCAAATGTGATCAAGTTATGATGCATCTCCTCAGTAAGACAAAATTATAAATTTGGTAATTGTGCATGTGAAGAAAAGTCATGAAGCAGTGCCACAGACCACACTGGACATACTGCATTTGGTTTGGTATGGGGCTCTTCTTTCCATTTTGTTTGCTTTTTTGGTTTGTTTTCTTTTTAAGACAGAGATAACTTTATATGTAATCAACACCAATTACTCTTAATAGTTCATCAACACATTTTTATTTCCTATAAGTCCATTTTAGATGTTAGAAGTATAAAAGGACAGAGCTGTGAGTCTGCTGGGCTCACAGTGCTAAGGGGACTGTCTGTCACTGTTTTTGGGGACAGTATTCCTTGTATAAAATAATGATAATACATTTTTTGCTATTGGGCATTTGTGTTAGTTGAAGTGTGGAGTCACATTTTTGAGTACCATGGCACCTGGAACACAACAATTTTATTACTTTACAGTCATTCCAGTTGGATATTTCTTTACAGTGCAGTGACATGGTGGAAAATGTGTCTGCATTGCATGAAGGATTTCTGTGCGACATTTTCATTCTCTGCAATAAATAACATCCAAACTTTCTGGTAATCGAGCCATACATATCACAGATGTATTTTCATGTCTGTTTCGGCCCTGCTCTTAGTTTTGCTGGCCCAATACACTGTAGCTCATAGTACTGTCCCAAAGTGCCCTTTGAGTTACCTGTGCAGTCAGAACCACACACTTTGACAAAACTTTACCAAGAGGAATAGATCTGGACCTGTGTCCTGTCTCCATGATATCTGAGGGCATGGTTAACAGGCAGATTAATCAATAAGAGACACAGATTCAGTTTGGTTCTCAAACAAAAAGGGGGGAAAGCAATACAGAGGACTGAGAAACTGTGGATTTCCACAGAATCAAAAAAAAAAAAAAAAAAAAAGATACAAGAGGAGAGGAGATGTCTTCTGCTTTTGAGAGACATGTGATAAAGCTTAGGACAGAGGTTTGTCATGCTCAATGGTCCAAATCCAGATCCTTCTGGATTCAAACATAATGTAGAAGGGAATGGCTGCTCAGGAAACCCTTTGAGCCCACAGGCAGCACAATTTGACTGAAAAAAATAAATAAATAAATACAACTTTGTCTTGGAAGAAAGTTCAACACGGTCTGTGACCTACTTGTCTTCATGTAGGTGTTTTGCATTGTTCATGTTCCACAGTATGGCTTTAAACTTTTTTTTCTCCAAGGAAGGAGGTCAGATCTGTAGAAACAGACTCCCCCAGACAGTAAGAACAGTTTTCAAGGTTTGTTTTTGTTTTGGCCAATAAAACATATTTTGCAGCTTGATTTATTCAACTGAAGTAAATGGAATATTGAAGCATGTTCAGATTTAAGCAGATTTGATAATTTAGCTCAATCAATAGCTAGTGAAATCAAATGCAGTCTATTTGATTCAAATTAGAATAACTATGGAGTTAAACTCAACTTTTCTTGTTGAAATGCTCCATTCTGCTTTCTGATGTGTAAAGACCACTCCCTTTTTTTTTACACACTTGATGAATCGACTGGAGCTGTGTCACACAGGTGTGTCATGCGGACTAGCCCCATGTAAAGAGTACTTAAAGACTATTTGAGCTGGCTGTACTTGACCAGTGTGTATGTGTGTGTACTCAGATGTGGTTAAGATTACACATGTTTCCTAATCAGTTAGAGTCAGCACACGCCCTCTTGTCAAATGTGGCCTCAGAAGTCTCAGGCGTAATGCAACATGCAACTATTAGCACACAGGTTTATACACAGAGGCCAATCCTGGCTCTTTAGACACTATGTCAATGCCTTTTCTGTTTAAGTTCTTGGTCACTTTGGGTATATTTTACAAAGTATGTCCCATTCTAATAATGAATGATGATGTTCAATCATTGTAATTGCCAAATTTCTTCTTTCAAAGTCTGAACTCTGTTCCAAAAACAGAGGATTGTCTGTAGATAAAAAAAAACAAAAAAAAAAAAAACAATGGGAGCAAATAATTGCTGAATGGAAATGACTGAGTCCCGTTTTAAATGTAACAAACTGCACAGCTCTAAGTACAAGTCACTATGTAACTTGTAATAACATGCCATTACATGGTTAATTTTGTCTTGGTAAAGTCCTTGTGTTAATATATGTTACGTAATCTAAATTTACATAGTCAAAAACTACAATGATAATAAGGATTAAGTATTAAAAATATATATTTTATGAAAAGTGCTTTGTGCAAAGTAAGCAGCCCCATGACTGGAGAATATGACAAAAAAAATGTGTATTATAAACATTCACTCTAATTCAGTCAATATTAACAGGACAGGTGTTTAAAGATGGCAATTTTACACAAAATAGTCAAATTTGTTCCTTCAAAGTCTTCTGTCTGCTCCAAATGGCATGCTTTTACTAACAGAGTATTGATAGATCTCTATATTTATCACTAACCATTTGAAATGATTAGATCTTGACTGCATCATCCTTAGCTTATCAGTGTATATATACCATAATACAATACAAGAATATTTGATATTACACCCAAAGCAAATAGTGAGTGGGAGTGATATGATATTGCCCAACCTTCTGTCCACTCACAGCACAAATACGCACCGGATTTTCATGTTTTTCTTATTCTGACTTGGTTTTACATCAGTTAAGTGGCTGTTTGTGGAAAAAAAGTGGAAAAGAACAAAAATATAGGAATTGGCAGTAAAATGAAATCAGAACAGAAAATTCCATAGATAGATATGTATATATACCATTAGAGATTTGGCCTGTAACATGTAGCAAAGCATGAATATGCAAGGCTCATTGTACAAATTGTTTTCCAAATACATTAATTAAATGAACAATGAATTTATTGAATTTCAGTGAAATAAACACAGCATAAAAACTCTGAACAAGGTTTACCCTTACTTATTTTTAAATAATTTGGTCACGTTTGGTGGGCCGGATTAATAAACCGTGTGTGGCCGTAGTTTACCCCTGTCTGGTTTAAACTTTATTTTAAACAAATAAAATGTGTTGTTGTTTTTGATTTGTCTAATCATAACTATTGTGTAATTTAAAAGTTTTGGACTTTTGGTAGAAAGTACTTTACTTTCATATCATGTCACAGGTTATTTTTAGCACCTTTATGGTAACATCCTGATTAATGCTTTTGAGTGAATAAGAAATTGATTTGTATCGTTACTGTTGACCAATATCATTCATTTTAACATTTTAATACTTTAATACATCTCCAAATCTGTGTGAAATACTTTTACTTGTAACTGTTAAAAGGCCCTATATTACACAAAATGGATTCGTGTGAGCTTTAAGCTACGATTGATCTGAGCCCAAGTGGTCTTCTGTTATTGGACATCTGTGCTAGTCACAGTTTGAATGAAGAGTGGGGCAGAGCTGTCAACCGATCACCACCTAGTTTGAAGACAGACAGACCTGGCAGGCACAAGTGTACTGTGACGGTTTGTTGCGAACGTCTGGCGGAGAGCTCTGTCAGTAGGGTTTTCAACTCGCACCTCACCTCTATTGTCGATGCTGCTCACTGCTCGCTGCTCATAGCTGTGGTCGTAAGGTCGGTGGTGCTTGTGGCAGCAGCAACCCCTGAGGAATACTTTGAGGATTTCCTCAATCCCACCGTCACATCTTCCGAGGAGGAAGCAGAGCCTGGGAACTTGGAGGCGGACTCATCCATCACCCTGGCTGAAGTCACTGAGGTGGTTGGCAGGCCCCTTGGTGGCAAAGGCTCCACAGGTGGATGAGCCGAGTCCCGAGTACCTTAAGTCTCTGAATGTTGTGGGGCTGTCTTGGCTGACACGTGGCAACATCACATGGTGGTGGAGACAGTACCGCTGGACTGGCAGACTGGGGTGGTGGTCTCTCAGTATAAGAAGGGGGACCGGAGTGTGTTTTCCAACTACAGGGGAATCAAACTCCTCAGCCTTCCTGGTAAGGTCTATTCCAGGGTACTGGAGAGGTGCATCGGGTGCTCAATGGTTCATGGGAGTTTGTCCAACCAGTCCACATGTGTTTTGTGTATCTGGAGAAGGCATTCAACTGTCTCCCTTGTGGTGCCTTTTGGGGAGTGATCTGGGGCTATGGGGTCCAGGGCCCTTAGTTAAGGGCTGTCCGGTCCTCCTCCTTTAAATGTATCCACTGAATCAGTGAACCCTAGCTGGTATAGCATTACTTGCTTTTGCATAAAGCATCTAAATCTACATTTAACATCAGAATAAACATCACATCTCACAAGGAAATAGTGCAAAATTAAATAAAAGTGCAGTGACATTTGTTGACAACTGAATTTTTGCTTTAAAATGCCACAAAACAAGTACAAATAAGTTTCACATTGACCTCAAATAGTAGTTTGCCATTTGAAATTAGCATTGTTAGCGTCACATTAGCATCACGTTAGCATGATTTTTTTCCTGTTGACTCACCAAGATGATAGTTTAGCATGACCACAAAACAGCACAACTCTGAACTCTGGTTCATGCATGGAATCAACTTAAAATAGCATAAACAATTTCCCAATTAGAATTATAATTTTGTACATAAAAATAATTCAACGACAATATGTTAACTTAGCAAATGAAAGGGTTCATCAGCCACCCTCTCTCATGTATCCAAAGCGTAAAATAAGAAAAACCTAATGTAAACCTGACATTGCATCTCAAGGAGGTTGGACTTAATTACTTTCGGCAAATAAGAAGGTCATTATCGCCCAACATGACAAAACAGGAAGTCAACAGTGAGGGACGTCTGGGAGTCCGTGCTTAGACTGCTGCCCTTGTGACCCAGCCCCAGATAAGTGGAAGATAACGGATGGATGATTAGGCGGTCTGCATCTCCAATGTTCTGTTCCACCTTATTATGTCCTGAAGCGGTAGTTTTCAAGTTAACAGCTCCTTTTACATTTTGTTTAGTAGAGCTTGGCAATTCCAAGGCTGAAATCATCCAAATGATTCTAGTGAAGGTGTATGGAGTTTAAAAAACACACTAGAGCACTTACTGCATTATCACATGACATCACAAGGACAAAAAAAAAAAAAAGAACTCAGCCTAAATATGCATAGTTGTGTTAAACCTGTGTGAATGAAACAAAACACAACTCCCGGTAATGAGGAAACAATATTATAACATAGATCGGAAAATAGTAATAATAATACAGCCCCTTTAAAGTACACTTTTAAATAGGTACTTCAATTGTCAAGTTTCACAATATGGAATTAAACATATTCATCTCACACTTATACATCGTATCTGTTTTTATTGCCTTGAGAAATCAGAATTGTTATTGTGAGTGCCTCTCCCTGAGCCTTGGCCTCTGCATCAACTCTTGTCTCCCTGCAGAGTATTAAGTTTAATGTTGTGGTTTCAGCTTCCTGTTATATGCAACACTTTGTTGAGATGTTGTTTTTTTCATTCAAAACGTTATTTATTTTATTTATTTATTTATATATATTTTTTTATTGTTAATTGCTATTGTAACAATTGTAATTTCTCATTGTTGTGAAACCCATAGATACTTTGAAACATGTCAGACAAAGCAAGACATGGAAATAAGAACGATTCTCCACCAGAAAATTATATGCAAAATAAATGCAATAGCTAAAATGATATTTACAAAAAAATAAAATAACAATAACAATAATTTTACAATAAAATAGCCAATGTTCAACACTATATTTGTAAAGCATGGTTAGAGAGGTCAGATCCCCAAACTCTGAGTGTGTAATTACAATAGGTCTATTTATAACAGTGATTTGACGTGTGTGAATAAGTCAGCTTTTTAACGTGAACGGTTAGAACCAGATCTATTTTTAAAAGAACCAAATCTTCTTCTTTTTAATTTTTATGCGTTTTTATTTAGTTTTTAACGCTGAAGCAACAACGAGAATCAGCACAGACGCAGATCAGACGACACGTGTGAGTGTACACAAAAAACATATTTGCATCTTACTTTTTATTATTGTAGTGCATCGTTTTATTTAGATTATGCAACACTTCAAACGGTAAACACACTCCCACTCCCAGTTTGAACTGTTTAAACATGTATATAAATATAAAAAGAGTTTTTTTTGAACGGCTCTTTGACATGAACGAATACCAAAGAATTGGATCCCATAGCCTAAAAGTGTCACATCATTAATATTTAATAAAATGTCAACAAAATCTAATAAATAACTGCACTACAGCAATATGTATAACTATTCTACCAGCACAATGCTTTTATAGGCCTAAATATTAAGACACCAAATGTTATTCTTCGGTTATAGATCCCTGTATGCACTGGCTCGTTCATTTCTACTGAAAAAGTCAGACCTGTGCGCAAACTGACCGTGTCTAGAGCAGCCTCTCCGCCTTGTCCTCCCGTGGAGCTCGCTCTGCGCTCCCGAGCACTCCCAGCTCCACGTTCTTATCGTCCACCGCTTCTTGCCCCGCGTCAAAGCCCTTGTTTTCGTGCCCAGACCCGCGCTTCTCCCACTGGACCCCCTTCGCCTCCTTCTCGTTGGCCATGGCGTGCTTCTTCTGCGCTTCCCAGTCATCCACACCTTTGACGCTGCTCCCGGACAGTCTCTTGGATAACTTGCGAGCCCAGTGTGTGAAACTGACATTACAGGAGCCCGAATCCCCCGTCGCACGCCTCTCTAGTCCCGTGTAAAGCTGGACGTTCCCTGTGTACCAGAGCACCCACCACACGAGGCTGAGGAAGATGATGAGGGCGCCCGTGTAGATGAGGAAATCCCCGTAAAAGCGCCCGTCGAGTCTTAAATTGCCAAAGATCCCCACGAGCAACACCGCGAACCCCGCCACGTCGAACAGCAAAGCCAGGTAGAAGATGGGCGCCCAGTTACCCACGCAGCTGGCCATGCCTCGCTCCACGCACTGCTCCACGCACCGCTCTACGCAGCGCTCCACGTAACGCCACCGGTCAAGTGAAGCGTGGATAGTGCACCTGTCTGGGCTACCTGCGCAGGCCACGCCTCGACACAGCACGTCAGTGTTACAAAGGGAAGTCCCGAGGGGGGAGAGGGCCGTTCATGGCCACGGGAAATCTCACTCAAAAGACACAGAGAAGCACTTTAAGGCGCAACTTATGTTTAAGTTATAGAAATAACAAGAGCGCAAACGAGGCATCTAATGCCACAAAACATCATGTTAAAAGCAGCTTACATGTCTGTTTGTGCATGGACAATGGCTAATAATGAACATTAAATAAATCTCATGTGAGAGATGAAAGTCAAATTAGTAATGTGCATTATTAGTTAAAGCCAAAGTAAGTAAGTAACGTTTTAGCCAGTAATAGACTAAAATAAAAGTATCACATGAACACTGGTCAAGTACAGCCTTTTTAAATTTAATTTTAATTTAATTATATTGTTTGTTTTATTGAACTCAAAAGCATGCGTACTTGAGAGGGCTTGTATCTCCACAAACCTGTCTCTTATTTGGCTTGGAGGAGGGTCTCCTCCTGCTTGTCTTCATTTCCATGGAAAAATGCAGGGGACTTGCCACATCCACACAGTTACTAACTGAACCTTTAACCAGCTAACCAATAGCCCTCCCAATTATGATACACAAATGTTCAACTTCATTAGCAGCTACTTTCTTTCATGTTGAATAATGGCACTAGAACCACTACTAATCATGCATTAATAATTAAACAAATAATGTTTATACTGACCGAAAATACCAGTTTAATAACTGTGCACCAGTCTGTGTTTGATGTGGACAAGCCCAGTAATTACACAGATATTAACCATAAACCAGGTCAGCAAATTTGCAATCTGACAGTGAAACAGCAAATTCTACCATAGAACTCCTCAGCTCACATTAAACTATAGGGATTCTACAGTGCTGTAATGTCACATAAACACATCTCACACTAACAGTATTCAGTTTACCTGCTCCTACCTGCACCTATTTAAACTGTTTGGATAAGACCAAACTTTATTCTTGGTGCATGATTTCTACTGTTTAATCTAATTTTTATTTTATTTTATTTTATTTTTTTATTTTTATTTTTTTTATTGAGGCACTATTTAAAAGAAATTCAACGGAATGAAGATGTAATATGACAAAGACCACTAGATGGCGTCATAGCTCTACCAAAAAACTGTGCCCCGTGCCATGCCAGAACTCACTCTTCCCCAGTTACATGCGTTGGAATCTATTGTTTTGTAAGGCTCACATTGTGGCACTATATTTAAAGAACCCATATTACACTATTTTTTGATCCATATTATAAGCTTTTCTCATCAAAATGCACCCAGAGTTGTGTTTTGTTTCATTCACTCATGTTTAACATGCAAAAAACTCTGTTCCACCTTTTGATGTCATGTGGTAATTCAGTTTTCCAGCGTTTGAAACTCCATACACCTTCACTAGAATCATTTGGATGATTCCAGGCCTGGAACTGGCAGTCTCTACTAAACAAAAAGGTAAAAGGAGCTGTTAACTTGAAAACTACCACTTCATGACATCACAAGATGGAATAGAGAATTTTGAGCTTTAGAGATGTAGACAGACTAATAATAAAGTGTTACTGATTGAACAACTGATTGAACCATTTGATACTCAAAAAAATTAATAAAATATCATGAAATTTAATTAGGTATCAAAAAAAACAAAAAAACATTAAAAGAATAAATTTAAATTAAATAAATATCAAAATAATACATTAAATATCAAATTCCATCCATCCATTTTCTTCCGCTTATCCGGGGCCGGGTTGCGGAGGCAGCAGTCTAAGCAGGGACTCCCAGACTTCCCTCACCCCGGACACGTCCTCCAGCTCCTCCGGTGGGACCCCAAGGCGTTCCCAGGCCAGCCGAGAGACATAGTCCCTCCAGCGTGCCCTGGGTCTTCTCCGGGGCCTCCTCCTGGTGGGACATGCCGAGAACACCTCCCTAGGGAGGCGTCCAGGAGGCATCCTGAACAGATGCCCGAGCCACCTCAACTGGTTCCTCTCAACGTGAGGAGGGTAAATATCAAATTAAAACAAGTAATTTAGCTAGTTGGTACGCCACCTTATATGACGCTGACAGTGCTTGCTGATTTAAGTGACATTCACAAAGCAGGATGATTGTTGGCAATATTTGGCACGTTTACGCTGAAAAAACTCCAGCGTCTTATCAGCATGACTGAGGTGTAATGAATCCATCCATCCATTTTCTTCCGCTTATCCGGGGCCGAGTCGCGGGGGCAGCAGTCTAAGCAGGGACTCCCAGACTTCCCTCACCCCGGACACGTCCTCCAGCTCCTCCGGTGGGACCCCAAGGCGTTCCCAGGCCAGCCGAGAGACATAGTCCCTCCAGCGTGTCCCGGGTCTTCCCTGAGGCCTCCTCCCGGTGGGACATGCCCAGAACACCTCCCTAGGGAGGCGTCCAGGAGGCATCCTGAGCAGATGCCCGAGCCACCTCAGCTGGTTCCTCTCAACGTGTAGGAGCAGCAGCTCTACTCCGAGCTCCTCCCATGTGACCGAGCTCCTCACCCTATCCCTAAGGGTGCGCTCGGCCACTCTGCGGAGGAAGCCCATTTCAGCCACTTGTATCCGCGATCTTGTCCTTTCGGTCATTACCCAGAGCTCATGACCATAGGTGAGGGTAGGAATGTAGATTGACCGGTAAATCGAGAGCTTCACCTTCCAGCTCAGCTCCTTCTTTACCATAACGGACCAATACAGCAACCGCATCACTGCAGACGCTGCACCGATCTGCCAGGACTGTCCGGCTTCCTCCTCCGCCAGTGGATCCAACTCACCACCAGGTGGTGATCAGTTGACAGCTCAGCCCCTCTCTTCACCCGAGTGTCCAAGACATGTGGTCGGAGGTCAGATGACACGACAACAAAGTCGATCATCGACCTCCGACCTAGAGTGTCCTGGTGCCACGTGCACCAATGGACACCCTTGTGCTCGAACATGGTGTTTGTTATGGACAAGCTGTGACTAGCACAGAAGTCCAATAACAAAACACCGCTCGGTTTCAGATCGGGGAGCCCGTTCCTCCCAATCACGCCCCTCCAAGTGTCACTGTCATTACCCACATGGGCGTTGAAGTCCCCCAGGAGAACAACGGAGTCCCCGGTTGGTGCACTGTCTAGTACCCCTCCCAGGGACTCCAAGAAGGCCGGGTACTCTGCACTGCTGTTTGGCCCGTAGGCCGACACAACAGTGAGAGACCTGTCCCCGACCCGAAGGCGCAGGGACGCGACTCTCTCATTCACCGGAGTGAACCCCAACACGCAGCGGCTGAGCTGTGGGGCAATGAGCAAGCCCACACCAGCTCGCCGCCGCTCCCCGCGGGCAACGCCAGAGAAATGGAGAGTCCAACCCCTCTCAAGAAGTTGGGTTCTAGAGCCCAAGCTGTGCGTGGAGGTGAGGCCAACTATATCTAGCCGGTAACGCTCAACCTCCCGCACAAGCTCAGGCTCCTTCCCCCCCAGCGAGGTGACATTCCATGTCCCCAGAGCTAGTCTCCATGTCCGGTTCTCACATTTCTCTCTTGTTTAATTGATTAATAGTGACTCTTGTGTATTTCACAGTTCCTCTGAGCGTGCCTCTTCGTCCTGGTGCCGCTCCGCTGTAGTGTTGATCGAACATCTATGTAAAGTTGTCTGAAAACATTCTGTGACGTGCGGGAGACATGGCACAGAGGAGACAGATTGACAGTGGCCTGCAGTCCCTTGTCAGAACACACTTTTTTTTTTTTGCTTTCTACCAACTTTTAATGTTATTCTCTCATCAAAAACATGCCTGAAGAGGTTTTAAGTGTCATCCGTGCATGTTTCACGGATCTCTCCGGGGCCCGTTAGAATCCTACTTGCGTTTAGCTGCAAGATGATGCAAAACTGTGTGCAACAACTTGACAAACCTAAATCTAAATATCTTATGTGTTAGCAGAAGTCACGTACCCCTTCTTTAATAGTGTTTTGAGATCTATTTAATAATATATGGAGTTCAATGCAAGATTTAGTTTAGATAGATAGATAGATAGATAGATAGATAGATAGATAGATAGATAGATAGATAGATAGATAGATAGATAGATAGATAGATAGATAGATAGATAGATAGATAGATAGATAATACTTTATTATCAGATCAGAGATCTGAAATTTGTCTTGCACATAAAAACAGTGGCTCCGTTGCTTCACATTAACATCACAACACATGCGACACAGACACTAAACAAACATTAATTCATTTAGGTTTTAGAATTGACCATGTTGAACATTTACAACGAGAACTCTGAGGTGTATTTGGCAGTCTTTGGCTCTCTCTAGTGGGTACACTGTGTAGCTGCAGAACACGCTCTCTCGCTCTCGTGAATGCAAACAAACAAATGTCAGTGTAACCCTCATGCAATCAAATGTTATTATGAATAGTATAGATAAAGCCACAGTGCAAAACCTTTTCACCAAATAAAAAACAGTTTATTTTGGGTTTATGTTACTGAACATTTTGAAAATAGTTTCTCCTTTCTTGTGAGAGTGCTTGCATCTCCACAAACCTGACTCCTATCTCTTATCCCCTGGGCCAAATAAGAGACCAGACAGATGGAATTTAATTTTTTTTTTTTGGCTGTGATATTCCACCGTATGGTATAAAACATTTTAATCTCCATGGACATTGTTCCGAAGTATGGATTTAACTTTGTATTTCCATGGACTCAAGCAGGTGACTTTCCACCCCAAGAAAGTTGCATACTGTAGCTTTACAGTATTTCATGACCTTTTCAGGCTTTATGTTCTCTTCAGCATTTATTCAAGTACAGTTTTTTTTTTTTTTTTTGTTTTTTTTTTTGCTTTTGTCAAAAAATACCATGAAATACATGTGTTATGTTATTATCAGAGGGCCACCACTCCACAGAGCTGACCTAGTATTATGAAGGTACAATTGTTCCAAAAAGTTTAAATGTGTAAACACTGATTTGTACACTGATGATGAAACGGACAAAACAAAGGAAGTACGCAATTTAGGACACTGTGGATGTTTGTACAAGTTATGTTAGAGGCATCTCGGACTTGGAGCGGCTCATAGCAAAGAGTGAAGACTCCGCTGTGGACTCGGAAGTAGAGGACCTTACTTTTTGGTGTATATGTATATTTGCGTGTATGTGCTAGCAGCTGGCTAGCTCATCTGGTCCCTCCCATCTCAATCAACCCCTCTCAGGGTTGATTGAGTAATTACCAACAGCCAGGGCAAGACCCTTTGCCCTTTGAATCATACAAGAAAAAGGGTGGGGCACTGAGTGACTACACGACTGTTGCAGAGAAAAGGGACAGGTCTTAACATAAATCACATGACTCTCATATGAGGGGGGAAAAAGAGCAGGGCTTAGGGTGACACACGACAGTCTATGGAAAAGAGGCGGAGCTTAGCTTGACTGATGTTAGAGAAAAGCTTAGCATGAATCACATGACTGCCACAGACAAAAAGGGCTGGGCCTAGTATGATTCACATGACAGTTGCAGAGAAAGGGGATGTGGCTTAACGTGAATCGTATGAGAAAAGGGGCGGGGCTTAGGGTGACTGACGTTAGAGAAAAGGATTAGCATGTGTCACATGACTGTCATAGACAAAAAGGCTGGGCCTAATGTGACACGATTGTTGCAGAGAAAAGGGGAGGGACTTAAGGTGACTCACAATTGTCAAAGAGAAAAAGGGCGGGGCTTAGCATGTATGACATCAGAGAAAAGAGTTAGCATGAATCACATGACTGTCACAGACAAAAAGAGCTGTGCCTAGTGTGAATCACACGACTGTCGCAGAGAAAGGGGGTGGGGCTTAACATGTATCACATGAGAAAAGGGGCGGGGTTTAGGGTGACTCACACGACTGTCACAGAGAAAACGGGCGGGGCTTAGTGGGAATCATATGAGAGGAATTTACAGTAAACTAGTATTTTCCAATTTGGCCATGGGATAAGTTTTTTTATTTTTTATTTATTTTGTTCAGTGTACAAATCAACATTTACACATTCAAACTTTTTAGAACAACTGTACCTTCATATAGTACTTGCTGTGATGACACAACTGCTTGTCTCCATGGAGATAAATATGTTTAAAGCCACATCATGGAACTTTTGAAGCAAAGCAATCACATATTTGTAGAAATAAGCAGGTATTCCCTCCACCAAAAAGGTTACATAATGCCTCTTTATTTGATGTTCACAATATTTTAACCTTTGTAATCTAAGCACTATATTTGACAAGGATAATTACCATTACCATTACAATTTCTGTGTTGGATGTTCTGTCTGTGTGTCATTCAATGAATTATAAATCCTAAAGGTGCACTCTGCAACTTTTCTGGTCTCCATGGAGATGTTATTGTGTTAAATGGAATGTGTTACAGTAGGCCATTAACAGCATATATCATTAAATTATTTAATCACAATTTTTTATTGCTCAAAAGTACCTAAAAAAACATGCATTCTTACAGTCAACGGGCTTGCCTCTCCACATATCTGCCTCCATGGAGACAAGCAGATGGCTCTAGGTCACAGGTACTATCTATAGAGAAGAAGTAGAACAACAATAACAGATTTAATGCCACTTTTGGTGATGAGGTTGATGGTTCAGCTCCTGCTCTGGTTAATTTCCATAACGTGTACTCTATGAGGACATGTTATGTTCCTCACCAGAGACACTCAAATCTAAATGTTAGCTCTGAGTTTGTAACTGCTGAGGTGGAACACACGCATTAATTATTTTAAACAGACAGATGTTTATTGTTGCCCAAAACATTTCGGTGGGGACACAGATGGAGCAACTCACTCAGCTCTAAACAGAACGCTGTCTACATCTGAGACAAGGACTCCTCTTCTTATTCTACAGCTGGGACATGTGTACGTCTACGTCTACCCTAAATCATATTGGACAGTTTGACTCTGTGACGAAAGGAATTACTCTTAAAGCAGACATATTCTACACTCAGAGGTGTATTTGGAATGATTTGTGCATGTTTGATCTTTAATCACTTATTTTCAAGATCCCATATTGCCGATGAACCCCTGTTTTCACTGCCACTGACGAACAAGAACTTTTTTTTTTTTTTGCTACCGGTGTGTTTTGTTAAGTTCTTTGTAGTGTAAATTTGAACCCTAATATAAACAAACCTATTTATAATCATGCAGAGGTTCTGTCCGACTGTTTAGAGTGACGATGCTCTATTTGACCAAAAATATAACTGAAAGCAGATTGGATTAGAGAACACATACAGTATTATGCAAAAACGACTCTCTTTGAGCTTTCAATCAGGTTATAAGATTTGTCCCTTGTCAAATACATACCTGGAGTATTTAGGTTTATTCATGGCCCTTTGATGAATCCTTTTTACTACACTGCTCTCTTTAAACCCCATAAAACATGTAAAAGTCCATAAATCATAATCTTAACAATTCTGCCCTCAAATTGCTTTCGTTGCTGCTGCATGTTTCTGTTAGCGTGTCAGAAAAAATGCATCCCTTAGCTGGGGTATGGTAATTGAATAGTAATTACCCCTTCTTCTAAACAGGATCCCAAAGAAATTCCCAGTATTGGAGCACACCTCTATAAACAAGGTGTCTATTGTCAGAAGATCCCTATCGTCAGAAGATAGGAGAACTTATGCTATGAGATCTAGCAAGATCAAAAGCCACAGAGTCTCCTTCATCTTTACATTTGGCAAGGGTTAAGTCTCGCACCAGCTCTGTAAAGTTGTGTATATTTGAGCAGCTGTAGCTGAAAGACTCCTTCACACAGAGATTTGTAGCTCACATATTCAGACAGGGAACACTTTCTCCTCTGCACCAGATTTTTATGTATTTATTTATTTTATTTTGTAGTGATTGCACAAATATTGATGTAGATAATCACTGCTATATTTCAAAATAATAGAATCAAATATATGTTTTCCACACTTAAAACTGTTTAAAAAGATCCACAAAGACATACTTAGGCCTCTTCATCCAGAACTTAGTTTAAAGTAAGAAAGAAGGAGTGTCCCTCAGCACCGTACGTGTAGAGCAGTAACAGTGGAGGAGAGGGAGCAGGAGCAGAGGAGAACATCCAGATTTAGTCTAATCATTTAAATAATAAAAAAATGATGTGTATTAGGCACACTTTATATTGAGTGTATTGTAATAATCATAGTAATAGTCATGCATGAGGGGATGTACACTGCAGAATTGGTGTTTAAAGCATCAATCTTGTTTAATGCGTTTAGGCTATTAAAAGCATATGATGACAATGACTTAATTTTGTCATTTTTATGGCTCAACATCAACACATCAAACCCATTCACAATACAATATGTAAAACCAGCCAAAACTGTGAATAGATCTGATTATTGTAAATTTAAAATATCATCTCGTGACTCATCTCATGAAAATTTGGTCTTGTCCCACCCCTAGAAAGTAGCCATTGTTTTAAGTTATATGACATGAAATGTCATAGAACAGCAAAGCCACAGCAAAGGCAATCACCAGTCTATTTAAAGGTCAATAACAATACATTTAATGCATAATATGTTTTTCCTTGGGATGCCAGCCCTGTTAGCTCCTTTGCTCATGAGATGCAAGCTCCCTGTTTCTGCTCCTTAGATCTCTGTGTGTTCAGAGAGACAGTTACATCTCCTCTGTCATGTTTCACTACTTAAGTATACACTGTACAACTCTGAGTTGTTTTTATGTTGAAGATTGGATTTTTAAATTTCTCCCATGAATAACGCTCATGTCAGTTTCTGGCCATCAACCTCAAAACTGCAGACTGCGCAGCTTTTCGGAAACCAAGTTTGGGACTATTTTATATCTATAGGGTATTAACTGCTAACACATACCTTATTTAGATCGCCATTGTTAGCTTTTAATTATTTTTAGTTATGTATTATATTTACCGAAAACAACGTATTAACATGTTTTATAAGGTTCACTTTTGGGTTTGACCTTCTGAGTCTACTCTCTTTCCTCTTTGCGTTAAGTCACTCCCCCTTCAGACAACACTACTGCACATCACATCAGGTTTGTCAAGTTGTTTTGTATGGTTTTGTATTTTGCTTTTGCATATTCATGGAGAATTGTCATGTGGGATCATGAGTGACGTAGGCTTGTGTGTTTTGCATTACACAGAAGCTTACTGCTAATTTTGCACTCTTTAAAATGATCACAGAGAAAAGATCCCTTTTCATCATTTACTGGGGGTGTAGTAAAGTCATAACAGAAGAGCCCTGGTGAAAACAACAACAATATAAAACCATTGTAGTGTAGATACAGTATGGATTATTCGTGGATTTAAGTTTACAGAGTATAAATACAATAATGGCAACACTTACAGCAATAACACCGATCAACGTCCCGACAGCAGCACAGACACAAGTCTGGTGGCTGCTTCTCCACATACCTACTATGATTCAGTAGGCCGGCTTAAATTTGCCGCGCTCTACCTTAGAACTGGTCACGTGTTTTCCGGGCAACCAAATAAATATTTACAACAATAAAACAATGAATAGTAATGCTAGTTGTAAATGACCAGATACTGTTATTTACAGTGAACACAAATAATTAAAGTGCAAGTGCTATACAAAAAAACAGTGTTAAAAATGACATGCCCGCAACACCCTCCCCCACTAAAAAAAATGTTACGTTAAACATTTTCCTTTAACCTCACCAGTGCCATGAGATTTCACTATTACCAGGTCACAATAGCAGGTGTTATCAACTAATACCGTACAAACTTAAGCAACCTCAATGCAGTGTCCATTCCCCAATAGTCCTTGGCATGGTGACAATACAAGACTAGAGAAAGTCCCTTGTGTTTTTTGGGCAGGTCAGTCCATTGAAGCATTGGTAGGCCTCCCAATCTTCAGGCTTGACTCAAGGAACATTACTCAAACACCCAAGATTATGGAAGACATAATAACCATGTCTAACCAGACTAAATATACAACATGTACTATTTACCAAGCATAATGAAGCACATGAAATAGTATTACACATGATTACTTAAAAAGGTGCAAGTTATAAGGTGCTTAAACTGTTACTTTATAAAGTGCTTATTAGTTACTGCATTATGACTGGTTATAAAAGGATATGGAGTGGCAGATGAGCTGGAATAGCCATCTCGAACCCTTGCTGATCTCGTCACACCAACTGGACACCTCTGTAGCTCTCGGACCGTCGGCTCACCAAGTTGGTCATAGGTGTAGAGGCGCCTAGGCTGTCTTGATCTGACCGGTCTCGAATGACAAGGCTCAGCATCAGAGGTGTCAGAGGCGGATGCTCCAGATTCAGGCACTGCTATTTCCTGCACTTGCTCCTCATCAGAATCTGCCCCTGAGATGACAACATCAGCTCCAGGTACAGCTCTTGGCTGTGGTTGTCTCTGTGTATGGCCCCTAGGCTGGAATTCACTGGCAGTAGGGTTTAGTGACGGAGCAGCAGGTGGAATGAAGAGGTGGTCGTCTTCATCACTAGAGCTCTCAGTGGCTGTAGGCTGGATGTTGTACCTGGCTTTTTGTTTTCTTTCTGGTGGTGATACCCTGGTTCTTTTCCTTCGACTGGCGACCACAGGAATTGATTCAACCAGGTAAGGACAGGGTAAGAGCAGGCTTCGGTGCAGCACACGTCTTCTTCCTCCACTGTTCAGAGGCTCCACCACATAGACTGGGCTCTCTGGACCTCAGCTCTCAATGACCACATGTACCGTGTCCTCCCAGTGACTGCGGAGCTTCCCTGGACCACCTCGAGGTGTCAGATTCCTCACCAACACATGGTCACCTGGCATCAGCGTAGAGCTCCAGGCACGCTGGTTGTAATAATCCTGCCCCCTCTTTGCAGATTTTCTCATGCTTTTCAGCGCAATGGAGTATGCTTCCTGCATTGCCTCCCTCCACTTCTCTGCGTAACCAGCAGGGGTCTGTTTCTCTGAGTTGTCGTCAAGTTTCTTTGGAAACAGAAGGTCAACCGGGAGAGTTGGTTCACGTCCAAAGAGCAAGAAGAAGGGAGAGTACCCTGTTGCCTCATGAATGGTGGAATTATAGGCATGAACAACCTTGTTTAGGTGCTCCTTCCATCTTGTCTTCTCAGTCTCCCCTAGTGTTCGCAGCATACTTAATAGGGTCCTATTAAAGCGCTCTGCAGGGTTGCCTTGTTTTGGTATGGTGAGGTGCGAGAGTGATGAATGCCACTGTACTTCTGGAGTTTTTCAAATAGCTGATTCTCAAACTCTCGCCCTTGGTCGTGGTGGATCTTGGATGGAAACCCAAAGCGTGGGATGAAATCATCAAACAGCTTCTTTGCAGCGGTCTTCCCAGCCTTATCTCTGGTGGCATAGCCTTGTGCATATTTGGTGAAATGGTCCACTAAAACCAAGATGTACTCCTCACCCCCCTTGCATTTTTCCAGATGTAGAAAGTGAAAGCGAATCATTACTCACTGCTGACACTTTAACTCTGGCCTTTGTCATTGACAGCTTGCTCCTCCTCTCCATTTCTAGATTGTAGGCAGCAGTCATTTTCTCCAGCAGGACTTCATCCGTTACTCCCGGGTTTTGGAGGTATGGTTTTAAATCCGTGCGGATGGTGTCATCTTGGAGTCTGGTGAGTATCGTTTGTAAAAACTGATTCTGAATCAGCTCTGGGCTGTACTGTAATCCGTTTTCTGCTCTCTCAGTAGCAAAGTGTATTTGTTGCCATAAGTCCATGGCTCAAACAAGGAACTGAACAGGAGTCTCTCTGGGTTCTTGGGCAGCACGAGTGAGGGAGTGATACAGCTCAGTAGCATCTTTTTCAACAAAATGAGTCCTTAAAATTTGTCTCAGAGCTTGCAGTGAAAGGTCAGCTCTACTCTCTAGGTAACTTCTGAGTTTTGTGCCAGGAACAATAGCTTGAACAAGAGCATCCACAATATCACATTCATCGTATCCCTTCTTGATTGCTTTTGCAATTTGTCGGTCTAAACTTGCAAATCCCAACTTGTCCTTTTGATTATGTTCCCCAATTTGTCCAATTATTTTAAAGTCTTTTCTGTATAACTGTTGTACAAAAGTTCTTTCAGGTACATTAAATGTAGCATTGGGAAGAGAAGTGCATTGGTTTGCAAAAGGTTCAGTGTTTGGTGCAGTGCCAACCTTGTCCACCAGAGGGTGACGGGGTGATGTAGGACCAGACTTGGACAGCGTTTTCAGTTCATCAATGCGATCATTTACTTTTAACAATAAAGACATCCATCCATCTTCTAGCACAGTAATATCCTCACAGTCCAAATGCTGAAGTATGAGCCTTCTCAATTTTCGAGGTGAGTCCTTATCTTCATCATTAATGTTTATTTCCAGCATGGCACAAATGTCAATAAGCTCCAACGCAGGTAAGGTGATTGACTTTACTTCTATTTCCTCAAACATATTCTCCCACTCAGAAGACATTTGCTGTTGTGAGGCAGACATGATTGAAAAGTTGTCAGTTTTACCTTGGATTTGATTATGATTTGCATTGTTGTCCTTGGAGTAGTAGCCTTGTAGCCTTAGCCGTAGCTCCGTGTTAGCTCCGTGTTAGCTCCGTGTTGCCCAAAGTGCAAGTGCTATACAAAAAACAGTGTTAAAAATGACATGCCGCGCAACACTAACTGTCAGAAGGGTTCAAATAGGGCCTGGGAGAGGTCACTTAAATACTCAAATATGACGTCTAAAACCTCTTCAGATGGGTGTTTGATGAGGGAACAATGTTATAACATGGCAAGCTAAAAGAAAAAGATTTTGCAGAGTACACCCCCTTAAACATAACATCTGAATCGTACTCAACTAAACTTTGTAATCATAAGGCTGATCTCTGCAAATCTCATTTAGGAATTTCCAATTTAGTGGCTCTGTGAGACAACAAAAAGAGAGAAACTAGATCAAGTAAACAGAAAACTAGATCAAGATCAAGTTAGCATTTGGTGAAGAATTATTATTTGAACTGACAACTGGCTTGTCTCCATGGAGATGTTATTGCTTTGCCTGGATGTTGCACAGTATGGCATTATCTCCATGGATGCAGGTTGTGCCCCAAGGTGAAGTTACAGATCACATGGACAAGCAAGTCAACTCACATTGACAAAACTCATGACAATTTAATGCTGTAGTATAGAGCATTTCAGGCTCCATGGAGACAAAGACACACACACACACACACACACCCACACACCTACACACACACACACCCCCATGCACGCACGCACGCACACACAAACACACACACACACACAAAATCCAAATTCAACACTGTTCCACCTTGTCAATCAATCAATCAAACTTTATTTGTTTAGCACTTTACAACAGCAAAACCTGAACTGAATTGAAGTGCTTTTCAAGTGCATTAAAATGGTAAAACAACAACAAAAATTATATATACAAAACAACAAAAAATAAAAAGTCATTAGCTGAAGGCAATCGTGAACAAATGAGTCTTTAGCTTGGCTTTGAACAGGGACAAAGTAATGACTGAGCGTAACTCCAGGGGCAGAGAGTTCCAAAGTCTGGGACCAGCCACAGAAAATGAACGGTCACCGCACTGTTTCCTTTTGGTTCTGGGGACCTCCAGCAGATGTTGACTGGCAGACCGCAGAGCTCTGTTGGGCGTATGAGCCGTTAACAGCTCGCAAAGATATAAAGGTACAACACCATGCAGAGCTTTAAAAACAAACATTAAGAGTTTAAAATCAATCCTGAAACGTACTGGGAGCCAGTGGAGGGAGTACAGAACCGGGGTGATGTGACTATGTTTGCGAGTGTTTGTCAGAAGCCGGGCTGCAGCGTTTTGAACTAATTGCAAGCGTTGGAGAGTGTATTGATTTACTTCAATATAAAGAGCATTACAATAGTCAATCCTGGAACTAATAAAAGCATGTATGGCCTTTTCCATGTCAGCTTGACAAAGAAATGTTTTGACTTTTGCCAGGAGACAAAGCTGAAAAAAAGTAGCTTTAACTACACCGTCAATATGTTTATCAAATGCAAATACTCATCAAATTTAACACCCAGGTTTCTGACAACATGCTGGAGAGAAAAATCAGGAACTACATCGAATTGAACCAAACAATATACATTCTGTTTTGCTTTCATTTAAATGCAAAAAGTTCTGTGAAGCCAGTGTTTAATGTCTGTCATGGCACTGTGAACAGACTGAAGTGCATTGGAACAATGTGATGTGATCCATATGTGATGTCATGTGGCAGGGGTGCTCAGACTTTTTCAGTAAGTGAGCTACTTTTAAAATGATCGTGTAAATGTATTATGAATTCTTACATGTACAGTGCATTTTGATGTACCTTGCACAACGTCATGAGATAATACTGCACAACATAATTGAACTTCTTACATGTTCATAATTGAATGATGATTACTGCTCTGATTTGCACTGAATAGAATCAGTGAGGGATGCATAGTGAAGGGTATGTTGCCTTACAAATACATATATCAAAAATATGGAATGCATATTGATTGAATAAAGCTTCTTAGGGGCATCACATATACATATATATCTTTTGATACTGAAATCATATAGGTTTTGAATATTGTCATGTAATCACTATGTTTATACTAGAATTTGAGCACCCTGTACTAACACTGAAACTAGGTTAAAGGTAACATTGTAAAACGTGAATTATGGGAGACAGTTGGTGCTTTGCAGAAACTCTTTTACCGAGTTAAGGCAACATTGTAGGATGTGAATCATGTAGTCTGACAAGCACCATGTTTATACTAAAAGTTTGAGCACTATGTCCTAATACTGAAACTATGTTAAAGGCAACATTGTGTGATATGGATTATGGGAAACTGTTGGGGTTGTGTAGACGCTCCTTTACAGGGACAGGGTGGTCGGATGAGATTCAAGGCCGGAAAAATAGACTGGTGCAGCCCGGAGAGATGAACAAGGCCGGAGGGCGGAACCGGGGCGTCAACCTGCTCAACATAATATTTGCATATTCATGTTCATGTTACATTTTTATGTTACGGGGCCAGGGAAAGGCAGACAGACCGCCTGCTGCACATACGAAGGATAGATCATTTGACCCCAGGTACTGTATTAGATTGTAACTGTCAGGGGAATACATTTTTGAGATTTGAATGTGATCGAATCCAGTCGTCATTTTGATAGAACATGCCTAACAATAGTTCGGGCAGTAGCTTCTGACAGCCAGCCAGGAGTAAAACTGCATTTTTCGTTTGAAAGCGATAACAGAGCTAATCGCAGCATCTGCTCAGGATGCCTCCTGGAGGCATCCTGAGGTGCTGGAGGTGTTCTGGGCATGTCCCACCGGGAGGAGGCCCCGGGGAAGACCCAGGACACGCTGGAGGGACTATGTCTCTCGGATGGCCTGGGAACGCCTTGGGGTCCCACCGGAGGAGCTGGAGGATGTGTCCGGGGTGAGGGAAGTCTGGGAGTCCCTGCTTAGACTGCTGCCCCCGCGACCCGGCCCCGGATAAGCGGAAGAAAATGGATGGATGGAACAGAGCTAATCATGTTGATTACGGTTTTGTCTTTTTTTTATAGCCATAAAAAACATGTTAAACAAAGTATCAGAATTTACTGCATTTTTTCACACAACTACTTCTATTTTACACATCCATCCGTATTTTTTCTTTTACGCATCGAATAAATGACCCACAGCCCTCGCGCTCTCATTCGTCACCTTGGAGGGACAACAGAGGCAGATTACCGTAATGATGGTAAAATATTTAGGTAGCCCCTTGCCTTCGCTTTGAGACGCCGTTTGAATTTACATGAGAGCACGACTGGGCGCGGAGTTATGGGCTCGACACACGGGGAGCGACGTCGCTCGCTCTCCATTTATTTTCAATGGTCCCTGTGCGACACTGCGAAAATCGCTCGTCTCTCTCACCTCCGCGACAAGCGAAAGTCATGCACGTGAAAACCTCGCGCTCGTGCATGTCGACGTGCACACGCGGGCCTGCGACACGACTAATTAAAGTTGAAAAATGTTCTACTTTTATTGCTGTCGCCTGCACAACAGCCAATCAGCGAGAGTTTGATTGACGAGCCAATGCACTGTCCACTTCAGAAGCATCATGGAGGAGAAAATTATATTCACGGTGTTGGATTTCCCAATTCTTTTTGACATATCTCAAAGAGACTACCGAGATATATCAAAAAAAGCAGCTGCCTGGGAACTCGTTGGTGCCAGAGTGAATATGTGGTAAGTTAACATGCGCAAATTTGTTAATTCAGATAAATTTATGGAGGCTAATAACCAAATGTATTAAAGACTGATTCAACATAAAAAAAAATATATTTATTTAAGGTTTTTACATTAAACAGAATTAGCTGCAGAATAGGGTGGACCCAGGATCGCTTTTTTTTAGTTTTGTAGAGTGCAACCAATTGTAATATTTTAGTCAAATGAAGCAAAACTTTACGAGTTTTAATTTTAGCGTCTTTCCCCCCCCCCATCTACCGCTATTAACCTCAAAATTCCCTCCAAATAAACAGCCAATCAGACGTGTAGGAGGCTCGCGATCTGCTCTGGAACAGAGCGCGACATGACAAGCTGCCGCTAGTCGCTGCAGTTTGCCGCTGCCCGTGTGTTCGATTTTAAAACACGGGCAGCGGCAAACACACGGGCAGTTTGCCGCTGCCCGTGTGTTCGATTTTTAAACCTATGCGCGCTGTCGTTAGTCGCTCCCCGTGTGTCGAGTCCATTACGCTGCTGGAAAGTCTGCAACCAGCTCTATCGGCGACGCTATAGGGTTACACTAACTCGCGCTTGTTTCTGCGTGTGCAGCGCCCATGATGTGACCTAGAGTCAGGTGTAATCTGACTGGTTGTCCTGTATATTAGTCATGTGACTGGATGGATGACGGGACGTGATCTACACAAAATGCCTTCGCGATCGACTGGTAGATCGCGATCGACGTAATGAACACCCCTGTCATATGGTAATATGAGAAATGCTCATATGGTAATATGAGAAATGCTCCACTGTGTTTTAATCTCCATTCACCTTCAATAGAATCATTTGGATAATTTTCTTGTATTGACAATCTCTACTGAACTAAAGGTAAAGGATAGCTGTTTAACTTGAAAACTAACGGCTGACATCACTAGCTGGAACACAGCATTTTGAGCTTTGAAGATGTAGACAGATTAATAATAAAGGATCATTTATATATGTGTGAATGGAACAAAACACAACTCCAGATATGTTTTTTTATGAGGTAACAACATTCTTACTAATGGCTTAAAGCTCACAAGAGCCACTTTTGTTTAATATAGGACCTTTAAATGTGTCTCCACATCTCCTCCTGACCCTCCCCTTCCTGAATCCATTGTCATTGACACTGGTGTGGTCCATGTGACAATGAGGCACCCTGACTCACTCACAAGTCGACGCCCTCTCCAGGTGGGTGTCATTAGTAAATAACATGTCATGGCTTGGAGGAAGCAGCCGGCGAATGGGAGGGGCCTGGGGAGGCGTGGGGGCGCGGAGCAGACTGACGAGAGAAGGATAGGCACATGGACATCGTGACCTATTTGGGCACAATGCTATGGAAAATTATGGAATCACATTAGACACAGAGCACATTAGAAACTGGCAACTACTCAACCCCCCAAAACATTATAAAGCCAGGCACTGTAGGTGGTTAGAAAAATAATCTTAAATTTAGAGATATCAATTTGAAACCTCTCCTGTAGTTAACGCACATACATGTAAGAAAAAAATAAAAATACAAAATACAACTTTTGTCTCCATATCAACAAAAAACAAAACAAAGAAACAAAAAAAATAAAAATATTATTTGTTTTATATATATATATATATATATATATATATATATATATATATATATAATTAAAAGTAAGTGTTAAAAGTAATATTTTACCTCTTTACAATCCACTTTTAGTGACAATGACTTATTTTTTCTTCTTTTTGTCAGTTGATGAATTCTCAGTATCATTTTGCATGATTTTGCGTTGAAACTTTGTACTTCTGTGTCAGTAGTGTCATTTTCTTCCTCTGAAACCTGATTGTAGCTAGTGGAGCTGGGGCCAGGGTAAATCTTCCTGAGAGCTGTAACAAGAATGTAAACAAATGTAATCATTTAATCATTATTCACCACACTTTCAGATGACTCTCAGATCGTCAAATCAGTTTTAATATTTCACAAGACAACACAAGCAAACATTCCCACCTCTGTTGAAATTAAAATTCAGTCATGGGTCATGACACTCGGAGCTTAGATAATGGCTAGTATAGTACCTTAACGAATCATTAAATCTAAATAGTCTTCA
This sequence comes from Periophthalmus magnuspinnatus, assembly GCF_009829125.3. Classification (NCBI taxonomy): domain Eukaryota; kingdom Metazoa; phylum Chordata; class Actinopteri; order Gobiiformes; family Gobiidae; genus Periophthalmus; species Periophthalmus magnuspinnatus. Next base: position 26,575,401 of record NC_047144.1, read on the forward strand.
CTTTAAAAGTGTTTACAGAACAATATTAGCTACTGGTTGAACTAATCATGAACTAATGGAGTTAGTTAGACATTCCTTAATCATTATTACATGCCTAAATGATTTGAAAATTATATTGTTGTTTCTCTGGGTTTTGACCTTAACAAAGACTTAAATATAAATAAAGCATAATTAGTCTTCACTTTAGAAAAGCTCTCAAAAAGACTTACTTAACAGGTAATAGCTGCCTGAATTATCATTGCATTACATGATTAGTAAATAATTTTCTCATAGCTTACTAATCATTAACAAGTGTTTGAGTTGATACTTAACTAACCATTTGTGTGTATTTGCATATTTAAGGTGTAACTAAGTGTGAAATAAGTATGAGTAACTATATATAACACAGGTCAAATTAAAGTGTTAATTAAGGTTGTAATTAAGTAGTTATTAAGCATGAATAATTATTAATTAAGTGTTTGTTCATGCTTTATTAAGGCAAAATAGTCTGTAGTTATTATAAAGTGTTACTGGAAAATTTAATGAAAATTCACTGAAAAAGAACATATTAACATGAGTTTCACTTTCATTTTTGGCACTCTGAGATTGCTAAATTACTCAAATATGCATGGATGACATCTAAAACCTCTTCAAGCATGTTTTTGATGAGGGATCAATGTTATAACATGTTAGAAAGCTAAACATTCAGGGCATTTTTACACTATAATGCAATATTTTTTAAACAATGAAAAATCTCATCTTCCCAAGAGAGCAGCTGTGGCCACAGCTGTAATCCACTGAGTATGGAGTGAATGAATAATGCAATGCAAAGCATCTTTGGGAATAAAATCACTAACACTATCACTGCACACTGACTGTCTATAAAATATGCCCAGTCAACGTTCAGGAAGTTCACAAGAAACTATGTAGACAGATATGAACTGAACAGACTTCTGCACACACACATGCACTGCACACACACAGCTTGGTTTTCAACAACTTGTCTCCTGTTCTTCACAGTACAAAAATGTCAATAAACTCTTTGTGGTACTTGTGCATTTCCACAGGTGGAGCAGGTGTGTGTGAAGAGGGAGCAGAGGTGACAACATTTCAGCACAGCATTGTCAACAATTGAACACACACCTGGACTGTACTGGTGGGCTACTGGTGGTTCTAGAGAGTCTAAAAGCACAGTCGGAGGGAGAGCTATCACTTACCAAGCTCCTGTGTTATGGAATCAGCTCCTGCCCATGTTAAAGAGGCCGCCACAGTCTCTACATTTAAGACCAGGATTAAAACGTTACTCTTTGAATGAGCTTATAGTCAGGCTAGTTAGGAGCAGAAATAAAACCTGCAGTTTTAGTTAAGCTGCCTAGGAGTAGCTATGTTGGTGGAAGTATGGTAACCTGAGCCCTCTCCTCTGTTTATCCCTATTTTCCTTTTCAACAGCATTCACCACTCAGTTCACCTTGAGTTCCTTCATTGCTATACACATGTTGTTCCCTGTCCCCCTCCCCTGTGTGGTGTGCCACAGTTTCAGATGCCTGGCCACTGACCGCCCGGTGATGACTGGACCCTGGATCCCCCCTTCACTCACCTGGCTGGGGTGGCTCCCATCCTGTCATGGGTGGGCCTTTCTCTGTCTCTTAGCTGAGTGGCTCTTGCCCTACAGACTTGAACTTTTTGATTTTATTTTTTATGTCACTTTGTCTCTGTGCAGCACTTTGGAAACAATTTGTTTATGAAATGTGCTATATAAATAAAGTGGATTGGATTGGATTTATCTGCAGATGGATGCACATTAGTCCTGGACACATCTGAAGCCTGTCAGTCTATGGGAGTGGATCTCTCCTTCACTGTGGTTCTCCTCAAAGTTTCTCTTTTTCCCACTGGGTTTTTCTGAGTTTTTTCTATCCGAGAGGGAGGGTCTAAGCTAAGGACAGAGGATGTTCTGGGACAGTTATCCATTTGGTTGTTTTCTGTTGATTAATTTGCTTGTTCAGCCCTAAGAGGCAACTGCTGTTGTGATTTTGGGCTTTACAAAAATAAATTGAACCTTGACTAAATACATACAAGTGAAAATGAAGCGTGTGGTGGAACACATTGTGACAGTAACACCCAAAACCACTCCCCTTCTAGACAAAGACTAAGCTGCCAGTAGTGTATTACTGAGGTTGTTGAAAATTTTATGTAAATGGCAACTAGAAATATATAGTTTTGTGGGGGAAAAAAAGTATTGTGCTATATATTGTATATTTTGATGATATGTATTATTTTTACAGTTATTTATTTTAGCTAAAATAAATATTGTTATACATATTTGTTATAATACAGCAAATTCAGATTAGAATAATTTAAAATGGGGCTAGCATGTACGGTCAGCCATCTACCTGCTTTGTTTAAAGGTCCTGTATTACACTCAGTAGAGTTTGGCAGGGCTTTTCAGGGCTGAAATTATCCAAACAATTTTGGTGAAAGTATGGAGATTTAAAACACAGTGGAGCATTTTTCTGTATTACCACATGACATCATAAGGTGGAAAAGTGTGTTTACTATTTGAGTGAAGATCTCAGCCTAAATTTGAAGGATTTGTGGTTTAAATATGTGAATAAAACAAAACACAACTCCAGGTCTGTTTTTGATGAGGAAATAACATTATAACATTGATCAGAAAACAGTCTAATATGGGCCATTTAAACTGTTGCCTACTGTGGGATCATTTTGTGCCAGATATCTCTGAACTGCCATGCATTTAATGATCTTGTAATTGATTGTGTTTAAATGTCTGCACCCTATGGGTCCTCTTTATTTAAAGCAGTTACTGCAGCCCTATACTCAACCCAGAGCCCTGAGGTCATCTGACCAGCTCCTGCTGCTGTGCCCAAAGTCAAGCTCAAGGCCAAAGGTGACAGAGCTTTTCTGTGGCAGCACCCAGACTATGGAACAGCCTCCTTCTGCCTGTCCGATGCTCTCAGTTTTTAACACAGTTTAAGACAAGACCCACCTCTTCTCTTTAGCTTTTAATACTTGCCTTTTCTTATGCATCGTGTGATCTATATAATTGTTTTTTTTGTTGACTTTTATGTGAACCACTTTGGGCAGCTGAAGTTGTTTTTAAAAGTGCTATATAAATAACACTGAATTTAATTGCATTCCAGTTCAGGATCAGTATTTGTTAATTTAACATTTAGCTATTTCTTGCAAAACTACAATGTTATTGAGAGGAAAAACTGCCTCTTGCCCCCCATCTGGGAATATGACATCATTACGCCACCAACATTTATAATGAGCCTGATGTGAATGTTTGGTAGATTTGAACATTAATTTTAGAAGTAGGAGGAAAAACATTTACAATCTTTACAGCCGTGTACATTTTTGTGGATGGAAGCTTTGACCGGGACACAGTCACTTTGAGCCTAAAGATTAAATCAGACTCGACTGAATAAATTTGAGCTATAATCACCAAAGCGCTGATGCTCTGTGAAAAGAGAATTGTAAATGTGTCCAGTCATCTCTATCTCCTGTCCTTGTCATGTGTCCTTCAGCAATCACCAGGGCACAAGTACGAGGCTGTCCACTCTGCATCACTCTATGAGGTCTACATCACTGTATGGTCTTCTATGGATAACACCCTAAAGCCAGTCTGACCGAAAGGAACACCAGCTCTCCACAGGTTCTTACAATAGGTTGTGTTCATATTTGGGAATTTGATGACGTGATAATTTCAGATAGAGGATAACACCCTATATAACTCTATAAGCGATTCATTGAGATTTTTTTTCTTCTAATCTATCCATTATTATTATTATTATTATTGTTGTTGTTGTTGTTGTTGTTGTTGTTGTTGTTGTTGTTAATAATAATAATAATAATAATAATAATAATAATAATCCCCTCCCTGAACCGCCACCTTAACGTGGTGGAGGGGTTTGAGCACCCGAATGATCCTGGGAGCTATGTTGTCGGGAGCTTCATGCCCCTGGTAGGGCCACCCATGGCAAACAGGTCCTTGGAGATGGGTCTGACTAAGAGCGGTTCAGAAGCCCACCATGAAGAGAAATCCAACAAGGCCAGTTACGTCGCCCAGACTGGTGTTACCGGGGCCCCACCCTGGAGCCAGGCCTGGGGTGGGTGCTCAGTGGCGAGCGCCTGGTGGTCGGGCCTTTCTCCACGGGGCCCGGCCGGGCCCAACCCGAAGGAACGACGTGGGGCCATCCTCCCGTGGACCCACCACCTGCGGGAGGAGCCATGAGGGGCGGGTGCAGAGAGAACCGGGCGGCAGTCGAAGGCGGGGACCTCGACGACCGGATCTCCGGACATGGAGACTAGCTCTGGGGACATGGAATGTCACCTCGCTGGGGAGCAAGGAGCCTGAGTTTGTGCGAGAGGTTGAGCACTACCGGCTAGATATAGTCGGCCTCACCTCCACGCACAGCTTGGGCTCTGGAACCCAACTCCTTGAGAGGGGTTGGACTCTCCATTTCTCTGGCGTTGCCCGTGGGGAGCGGCGGCGGGCTGGTGTGGGCTTGCTCATTGCCCCACAGCTCAGCCGCCACGTTTAGGAGTTCACCCCGGTGAACGAGAGGGTCGCGTCCCTGCGCCTTCGGGTCTGGGACAGGTCTCTCACTGTTGTGTCGGCCTACGGGCCAAACAGCAATGCGGAGTACCCGGTCTTCTTGGAGTCCCTGGGAGGGGTACTAGACAGTGCACCAACCGGGGACTCCGTTGTTCTCCTGGGGGACTTCAATGCCCATGTGGGTAATGACAGTGACACTTGGGGGGGCGTGATTGGGAGGAATGGCCTTCCCGATCTGAACCCAAGCGGTGTATTGGACTTCTGTGCCAGTCACAGTTTGTCCATAACAAAAACCATGTTCGAGCACAAAGGTGTCCATCGGTGCACGTGGCACCAGGACACACTAGGTCAGAGGTCGATGATCGACTTTGTTGTCATGTCATCTGATCTCCGGCTGCGTGTCTTGGACACTCGGGTGAAGAGAGGGGCTGAGCTGTCAACTGATCACCACCTGGTGGTGAGTTGGATCCGCTGGCGGAGGAGGAAGCCGGACAGACCTGGCAGGCCCAATCGCATTGTGAGGGTCTGCTGTGAACGTCTGGCGGAGACCTCTGTCAGAGGGGTCTTCAACTCACACCTCCGGGAGAGCTTCTCCCTGATCCTGGCGGAGGCTGGGGACATGGACTCTGAGTGGGCCATGTTCTCCACCTCCTACCTGCTTGGGCAGTCGCAGAGGCAAAAACTCGGGGTTGGGAGGAGTTCGGGGAGGCCACGGAGGAGGACTGTCGGACGGCCTCAAAGAGATTCTGGCAAACCGTCCGACACCTCAGGAGGGGGAAGCAGTGCTTCACCAACACTGTTTACAGTGCGGGTGGAGAGCTGCTGACTTCGACTGGGGATGTTGTCGGGCGGTGGAAGGAATACTTTGAGGATCTCCTTAATCCCATTGTCACGTCTTCCAAGGAGGAAGCAGAAACTGGGGACCCGGAGGCGGACTCGTCCATCACCCTGGCTGAAGTAACTGAGGTGGTTGGCAAGCTCCTCGGTGGCAAGGCTCCGGGGGTGGACGAGAGCCGTCCTGAGTACCTCAAGTCTCTGGATGTTGTTGGGCTGTCTTGGCTGACACGTCTCTGCAACATCGCATGGTGGTCGGGGACAGTGCCTGTGGAATGGCAGACCGGGGTGGTGGTCCCTCTGTATTAGAAGCGGGACTGGAGGGTGTGTTCCAATTACAGGGGAATCACACTCCTCAGCCTTCCCGGTAAGGTCTATTCCAGGGTTCTGGAGAGGAGAATCCGACCGATAGTCGAACCTTGGATTCAAGAGGAGCAGTGTGCTTTTCGTCATGGTCGCGGAACACTGGACCAGCTCTATACTCTCCATCGGGTCCTTGAGGGTTCATGGGAGTTTGCCCAACCAGTCCACATGTGTTTTGTGGATCTGGAGAAGGCATTCTACCGTGTCCCTCATGGTGTCCTTTGGGGGCTCTTTGCTAAGGGCTGTCCGGTCCCTGTATGACCGGAGCAGGAGCTGTGTTTGCATTGCCGGCAGTAAGTCAGACCTGTTCCCGGTGCATGTTGGACTCCGCCAGGGCTGCCCTTTGTCACTGGTTCTGTTCATTATATTTATGGACAGAATTTCTGGGCGCAACCAGGGGCTGGAGGGGGTCCGCTTTGGGAACCACAGGATTTCATCTCTGCTGTTTGCAGATGATGTTGTCCTGATGGCTTCTTTGAGCCAGGAACTGCAGCAGGCACTGGGGTGGTTTGCAGCCGAAGTGGCTAGGATGAGAATCAGCTCCTACAAATCCAAGGCAAGGAAAAAGGTGGTTTGCCCTCTGGTGGGTGGTGACTCTTTGCCTCAAGTGGAGGAGTTCAAGTATCTCGGGGTCTTGTTCACAAGTGAGGGAAGGATGGAGCGTGAGATTGACAGGCGGATCGGTGCAGCGTCTGCAGTGATATGGTCGCTGTAAAGAAGGAGTTGCGTCCAAAGGCAAGATTTACCAGTCAATCTATGTTTCTACCCTCACCTATGGTCATGAGCTCTGGGTATACAAGCGGCTGAAATGGGTTTCCTCCGTAGGGTATCCTTAGGGATAGGGTGAGGAGCTCGGTCACACTGGAGGAGCTCGAAGTAGAGCCGCTGCGCCTACACGTCGAGAGGAACCAGTTGAGGTGTCCAGGAGGCATCTGCTAAGGATGCCTCCTGGACACCTCCCTAAGGAGATGTTCTGGGCATGTCCCACCGGGAGGAGGCCCCGGGGAAGACCCAAGACACGCTGGAGGGACTATGTCTCTCAGCTGGCCTGGGAACGCCTTGGGGTCCCACCGGAGGAGCTGGAGGATGTGTCCGGGGTGAGGGAAGTCTGGGAGTCCCTGCTTAGACTGCTGCCCCCGCTAAGTGGAAGAAAATGGATGGATAATAATAATAATAATAATCATCATCATCATATTATTATTATTGTTATTGTTATTATTATTATTATTATTATTATTATTAATAACGATAGAAGATAGCCATATTTTAAGTTCTAAACCATGAAATACCAAAGCAAAGGCACTCAAGATTATGTTTAAACGCTAATAACAATACAAATCTTACATAATATTTGTCCTTTCACTTAAAAAATGCGATATTACACTTCTATGGGCAATTAATTGCTGGCAGATAACATACTTAGATCACCATGTTGCCTTTTATTGTTTTTAAAATGGTAAATTCAGGTTTGCTGTAGTGTATAGTTTTCTAGCATTGAGGAAATTTTACAACTAACCTTAAGGAGGGTTTGAATAAGGCCTGGGAGAGATCGCTAAATTACTCAAACATGCATAGATGATATCAAAAAAACACTTCAGGCATGCTTTTGATGAGGCACAACATTATAGCATGGTAGAAAGCTCCAAAAAGTCGATTTTGCATAATAGCCCGTATTCAAGTTCTTGCAGCACTTTACGATGTACAACAGTGCAATTTCATTGAGCAACAATTAAGTAAATTAAAGGACTATTCTCATGCAAGCACATTTCATTGTGTTGTTGATTGTGTCTTAACTTTTATATGACAGATAAATTAGCATGTCTATAATCTGTAATCTTTGGGTATGAGTGTCAGAAAAATGCATTTTGAGAAAACTATAGTTGTTATGCCTTAATAGCACTGCAACCACAGAATATTGAATACGTCATAATACTTTAACCTGAGCCCTCAAAAAAAAAAAAAACTGAAAAGGTGGCGTTGCGACCCTCTCCGCACAGATTGCTTGAATAATTCATAGATTCAATATTTTGAGTGACCTTTGTACATTTTGCAGACAGACATTGAGGAGTTTTTGTGTTAGGAGTGCTGGTGGTGAAAGGCCCCTGGTTGCTGTCTCTCTGCAGACTGCATTGTTCCAAGGGCCGCTCTCAAAGCTTTTGTGCGGGATCCATTAGGAGCATTGTGGCCCAGGGCTCCCTCCGGACCCCCCCACTGCGCTACACAGTGCTCACACACACAACCCAGCCCCAAACAAGCCTGCCTGGGCGCATATACACACCCCCTTCAGCCATAAGACGGCGCACTGGACTGTTGCCTAAATATTTAGGCTCAATTTGACTGCAACAGTTTTCACATTATGTAAGGTCATCTATCTGACAGTGCCAGAATGGTACAGCCAATCTAAGCAGTAGTATACTGTCAAAGCCAGACTTAGAGAGACTATGCGTTTGTCTCCAGTAGGTTAGACTACTGTAACGACCTGCTCACTGGCCTCTCCAAACGTGCGTTAAGACATCTGCAGTACATCCAGAACGCTGCTGCTCGGGTCCTGACCAGAACCAGGAAGTACAAACACATAAGTCCTGTACTCAGGTCTCTGCACTGGCTTAGTGTAGCTCAAAGAATAGACTTTAAAGCAGGACTAAACATGGGGAATCGGTGTTTCAGTTTTATGGAGCTTAAACCTGTAACAGTCTTCCTGAAGATGTGAGACAGGGCTCTACTTTGACAATGTTTAAATCCAGGCTCAAAACAGTTCTGTTTAGCTGTGCATATGACTGAAAGGTTTTTATTCTGCACTCTTCTGTTTTAATGTTAATTTTATGATGATTATCTGTGATTATTTATGTTTTTATTTGTTTGATTTTAATGTCCTTATTCTGTAAAGCACTTTGAATTACTTTGTGTACGAATTGTGCTATACAAACAAACTTGCCTTGCCTTGCCTAGGGAAGGGAGATACCGGTGGTTTTATTTCTGCACGATATCAAGTAATACTATGACAACAGCAATACTGATTCCATATACCAATACCAAAACTTTTATTTTTAGATGCATCTGTTATAATTTAATGATAAAACTATCCATTCATCCAGGGGCAGCAGTCTAACCACAGAGTCTGAGACTTCCCTCACCCCTGGTGCCTCCTCCCAGTGGGACAGCTAACTATACATCCATTTATGACCTTGTATGGACAGTATGTAAATGTAATTTAAGTTTTTTATAAGACCAGCCTTCTATAGATAATACCTTTCTTGGGGTATAAATACTGGATGGCTCCTTTGTACACACACCAACACACAATAACGTACACACTCAACACACACTCAACTGGGGGAACACACAAACTCATACATACGCACTCACACACACATATGCATGTGCCTGCTGTCTGTAACTTCATTCATCTCATGAGATAAACTTCTTTCAACTCTCTACCTGGTCTGGAATCTCTTCCTTCATGCTTACAAAGAGCTTTGCCTTTCAACTCAGCTCCTTCTTTCCTTCAATAGTCTGATACTGCAGCCATGTCACTGCAAAATCATGAACTCCTCTACTTGAGGCAAGGACTCACCACCCACCCAAAGAGGGCAAGTCACCTTTTTCTGGTTGAGAACCATGGCCTCTGATTTGGAGGAGCTGATTCTCATCCCAGCCGCTTCACACTCGGCTGCAAACCTCCCCAGTGCCTGCTGCAGGTCCTGGCTCGATGAAGGCATCAGGACAACATCATCTGTAAAGAGCAGAGATGAGATCCTGTGGTTCCTGAACTAGAAATTCTGTCCATAAATACACTGAACAGGACTGGTGACAAAGGGCAGCCCTGGCGGAGTCCAACATGCATCGGGAACAGGGCTGACTTACTGCCGTGAATGCGAACACAGCTCCTGCTGGACAGGGACTGGACAGCCCTTAGCAAAGGGCCCCGGACCCCAAATTCCCAGAGCACCCCCCACAGGACATTATGAGGGACAGGGTCGAATGCCTTCTCCAGATCCACAAAACATATGTGGATTGGTTGGGCAAACTCCCACGAACCCTCAAGAACCCGACGGAGAGTTTAGAGTTGGTCCAGTGTTTCGCGACCGGGACAAAAACGGCACTGCTCCCCATGAATCCGAGGTTCGACTATTGGTCAGATTCTCCTGTCCAATGCCCTGGAATAGACCTTACCGGGAAGGCTGAGGAGTGTGATTCCCCTGTAATAGGAAATCACCCTCCGGACCCATTCTTATATAGAGGAATGACCACCCCGGTCTGCCACTCCACAAGTACTGTCCCTTATCTCCACGTGAAGTTGCAGAGATGTGTCACCCAAGACAGCCCCACAACACCCAGAGACTTAAGGTACTTGGAACGGATCTCATCGGCCTTGCCTGCGAGGAGCTTGCAAACCACCTCAGTGACTTCAGCCAAAATGTTGAATGAATTATCTCTGGGCTCCCAGTCTCTGCTTTCTCCTTGGAAGACATGATGGTGGGATTGAGTAGATCATCAAAGTATTCCTTCCACTGTCCAATATGATATGATAAAAATATGATATATGCAGAACACTTGATGCACAAGTCATTTTTACTGGATCAATCAATAAATCCATCAACCAATATCACTTTATTTGTCCCCTACATTGATCAAGAATATACAATTATAATAGAAAACTCTTACTAAAGTCTGCAGCTGATCATCAGATCCTGTGTCAGGACTGTTTGATGTGGGTAATAGTCCTCAGGACAAAAGGTTCCCTTCTCTGTGTCCGCTATCTCTTGCAGCATCACAGAGCCTCCAGGGGTAGTCAGGTGAAATCTGAACACACAACAGGAAAAGCCTATCCTAAGCCTCTCACTCTGCTCTATTGTTTTAGTCAGTGATGAGATGGGACATTCCCTCGGAACTTCTTCTACCATATTTGGTTTAGAAAGCCCATTGCATTTGTGTAAAAAGTCAATCACTTTGAATTGTTACTTTGAAAACAATGTAACATTTTTTGTAGAATCTTAAATATAATTAAAACTGCAAGCAGTGATAAAGGCCCTCGCCACCCCTTGCGACCGCGGGGTACAGGCCACAGTGAAGATCCTGCCTTTCGTTCCTGCTTACATCACTCCTCCCCCCAAAATCAGCGAGTGAGTAATACTACTCCATTCATTCCAATGGGACCATTTATGACATTGTCACGCCTGCATGGTTGGAAATAGAGGTATGTCTTCATTGGCTTTTTTGTTAAATATGATGAGAGGAATATGTGTACCAAATTTCAATGGTCTATGACAAAGTAATAATTTTTCATCCCAGTTATCCAAAACCCATGTATTTCAAAGAGAAATGTCAGATGTTGTCATGGCAACACCTTTCAAAATAGAGGTATGGTGTCATTGACTTTTTTGTTCAGTATAGCAATAGGGATGTCCATGCCAAATTTCAAATGTTTATGTCAAAGTAATTTTTTTGGTCCAATTCAAAAGTTCAAGGGGGTGCTGTGGAGCAATTTATTGTCTGACCTGTGTAAATTGTATATCTATGTTTTCAGATCAACAGTTTGAATAAAAGAGTATATTCCTGTCGGGACATAGGACACTAACTGTGTGAGTTACACGCATTTAAAACCTTTAAAAAACCTCTTTTTTCTTTGCAAGCTGGCCACACCCACATTTTATAACTTAGAAAATTCCAAAAGAGTTGCTTATAATCCCACATGGGTGTAGTTCATTTTGACCAATTTTCATGTTTCTCGAATGAAAATTCGAGGCGTAAAAAATTCAAAGGTGAGAGGTGAAATTTTGGAAAAATGGGGTTCCGCCCACAATGGCCGACTTCCTGTAGGGTTTAGGGTGGGGTCATAATATAATTTTTTTCTTGTCTTGACATGTTCTATGTTTGTACTAAATTTCATTTGTCTACGATGAAAAAGGTCTCTCATTGCCGCAATGTATTTCAAATTTTGAGGTGGCGCTATTGAGTCATTTTGAAACATTAATTTTTTTGAACATCAAAATACAACTTGTTTTGCCAATCTTGAATTTTAGGCCATAAATTGATGAGTGTAGAGCATCTATTTAGTCTACAACAAAGTGCAGTACTCTGAACCCCATTCATTTCAATGGCACATTTATTATGTTACCACGGCAACATAGTTGCAAATAGAGGTATGATCTCATTGACTTTTTTGATCAGTATGTCAAGGAGGATGTATGTGCAAAATTTCAAATGTTTATGTCAAACTTTGCAAAAACAATGCATTGGAGTTTTAGAGGGCGCTACCGAGACATTTTTCAATTTTTTTTATAAACGCAGGTAAAAAATAATAATTTTGGGTGCAATAAAATTGACTTTTCGTTAACGTTCAGGGGGTCAAAAGTGACTTCAATCCTGCCACCAAAATAATAAAGAATAATAATAATAATGGAAACGCATTTTCCATCCATTATTTTTCTCCTAAACCGTAACAGCTTCTCACATTGTGCCCCATCACAAATAAGGCCCCTGTCATTTTTTTCACACGTCCACGTCAAAGCGTTTGTCTTCTACGAATTTTTGAAAATGAAATTTGAAGAGGGCGCTAGAGAGCCATTTTGTGACAGAGTGCCTTGATTTGCATATCATTGCGTTCAGCTCACAAATGTGCATAAACGCTGTATTAGCGTTTTCCCAACAAAAAATGTGTGAAAGAGAAATATTTTTTTTAATTATTCCAAAATTTGCGATTTTGTTGAAAATTCACCCTGACCACACCCAAAGTCATAATCAAAATGTAATTGATAATCTTTAATCACACATGGGTTTAGTGGGATTTGGCCAAATTTGACGTGTTTGTGATGAAAACTGTTCGAGAAAATGTCCTGAAGGCGAGGGTGTGCACTTTTGTCGTTCCCGGGTTTGATCCAATATGGCCGACTTCCTGTACATTTTAGGGCGGGAACATAATATCATTTTTGTCATGTCCTGACATGTTCTAATTTTTTATGTGAGTTTCAGATTTTTATGTTGACTTTTTTCTGAGTCGGGCTCCCATTGGCCCCATGAAAATCAAAGTTTGAGGTGGCGCTACCGAGTCATCTTTCGTTATTTTTTCTCGGGGTCTTTTGTGACAATTAGAGCTCGTCGAGTTCTAATTTTTGACACCACTCACTGCCATGTCGGGGCGTGTTTACTACTTGATTTTTGCCATTTTCCACACTCCGGACGCGGTTTTAATGAGTCCCTCGCCGGGACGGAGTCCCAGGCTCGGGCCTAATAATGGAAACGCATTTTCCACCCATAATTTTTCTCCTAAACCTTAATAGCTACAGTCATGTGACTTTTTCAAATTGTGCCCCATCACAAATAAGGCCCCTGTGAATTTTTTCACACATCCACGACAAATTGATTGTCTTCTATGAATTTATGAAAATGAAATTTGAAGAGGGCGCTAGAGAGCCATTTTGTGAGAGAGTGCCTTGATTTGCATATCATTGCGTTCAGCTCACAAATGTGCATAAACGCTGTATTAGCGTTTTCCCAACAAAAAATGTGTGAAAGAGAAATATTTTTTTGAAATATTCCAAAAATTTAGATTTTGTTGAAAATTCACCCTGACCACACCCAAAGTCATAATCAAAATGTAACTGATAATCTTTAATCACACATGGGTTTAGTGGGATTTGACCAAATTTGACGTGTTTCTAATGAAAACTGTGCGAGAAAATGTCCTGAATGCGAGGGTGTGCACTTTTGTCGTTCACGGGTTTTATCCAATATGGCCGACTTCCTGTACATGTTAGGGCGGGGCCATAATATAATTTTTGTCATGTCCCGACATGTACTATTTTTTGATGTGAGTTTCAGATTTTTTCGTTGACTTTTTTCCGAGTCGGGCTCCCATTGGCCCCATGAAAATGAAAGTTTGAGGTGGCGCTACCGAGTCATCTTTCGATATTTTTTCTCGGGGTCTTTTGTGACAATTAGAGCTCGTCAAGTTCTAATTTTTGACACCACTCACTGCCATGTCGGGGCGTGTTACTACTTGATTTTTGCCATTTTCCGGGTTTCGGACGCGGTTTTAATGAGTCCCTCACCGGGACGGAGTCCCAGGCTCGGGCCTAATAATGGAAATTTTTTTTCCACCCATTATTTTTCTCCTAAACCATAACAGCTACAGTCATGTGACTATCTCACATTGTGCCCCATCATAAATAAGGCCCGTGTGATTTTTTTCACACGTCCACGTCAAAGCGTTTGTCTTCTACGAATTTTTGAAAATGAAATTTGAAGAGGGCGCTAGAGAGCCATTTTGTGAGAGAGTGCCTTGATTTGCATATCATTGCGTTCAGCTCACAAATGTGCATAAACGCTGTATTAGCTTTTTCCCAACAAAAAATGTGTGAAAGATAAATATTTTATTGAAATATTGCAAAAATTGCGATTTTGTTAAAAATTCACCCTGACCACACCCAAAGTCATAATCAAAATATAGTTGATAATCTTTAATCACACATGGGTTTAGTGGGATTTGGCCAAATTTGATGTGTTTCTGATAAAAACTGTGCGAGAAAATGTCCTGAATGCGAGGGTGTGCACTTTTGTCGTTCCCGGGTTTGATCCAATATGGCTGACTTCCTGTACATTTTAGGGCGGGGCCATAATATAATTTTTGTCATGTCCCGACATGTACTATTTTTTTATGTGAGTTTCGGATTTTTATGTCGACTTTTTTCCGAGTCGGGCTCCCATTGGCCCCATGAAAATGAAAGTTTGAGGTGGCGCTACCGAGTCGTCTTTCGATATTTTTTCTCGTGGTCTTTTGTGACAATTAGAGCTCGTCGAGTTCTAATTTTTGACACCACTCACTGCCATGTCGGGGCGTGTTTACTACTTGATTTTTGCCATTTTCCACGCTCCGGACGCGGTTTTAATGAGTCCCTCGCCGGGACGGAGTCCCAGGCTCGGGCCTAATAATAATAATAATGGAAACGCATTTTCCACCCATTATTTTTCTCCTAAACCATAACAGCTACAGTCTTGTGATTTTCTCACATTGTGCCCCATCACAAATAAGGGCCCTGTGAATTTTTTCACAGGCCCACGACAAATCGATTGTCTTCTACGAATTTTTGAAAATGAAATTTGAAGAGGGCGCTAGAGAGCCATTTTGTGAGATAGTGCCTTGATTTGCATATCACTGCGTTCAGCTCACAAATGTGCATAAACGCTGTATTAGCGTTTTCCCAACAAAAAATGTGTGAAAGACAAATATTTTATTGAAATATTGCAAAAATTGCGATTTTGTTGAAAATTCACCCTGGCCACACCCAAAGTCATAATCAAAATGTAATTGTTAATCTTTAATCACACATGGGTTTAGAGGGATTTGGCCAAATTTGAAGTGTTTATGATGAAAAATGTGCGAGAAAATGTCCTGAATGCGAGGGTGTGCACTTTTGTCATTCCCGGGTTTGATCCAATATGGCCGACTTCCTGTACATTTTAGGGCGGGGCCATAATATAATTTTTGTCATGGCCTGACATGTTCTATTTTTTGCTGTGAGTTTCAGATTTTTACGTTGACTTTTTTCCGAGTCGGGCTCCCATTGGCTCCATGAAAATGAAAGTTTGAGGTGGCGCTACCGAGTCGTCTTTCGTTATTTTTTCTCGGGGTCTTTTGTGACAATTAGAGCTCGTTGAGTTCTAATTTTTGACACCACTCACTGCCATGTCGGGGCGTGTTTACTACTTGATTTTTGCCATTTTCCACACTCCGGACGCGGTTTTAATGAGTCCCTCGCCGGGACGGAGTCCCAGGCTCGGGCCTAATGATGTTAAGTATATATATGTTTTTAAAAGTACTCTAACTTGTCTTATTCACTTTATGGATACATTTTGATGTTTTAGTCCTCTGCATATTTACTAAGTTTGTATTTTTACTGATGTTAAATAAAAAGAGCTTCCATTCACAGAGGTATTTTTATTTTTATTTTTTTCAATTGCTGTGGCACTGTACAAAGTGCCTCCCTGTGTCCATGCTACATTTTTAATTTGGCGATCATGCTCCATCCAGATAAACACGGGCCCACATGGCACAGACTCTGCATTATTAAACCTGCACTCTGTCTCTACACTGGGACTGCTCAAGGACTGCACAGGGACATGCACGTTTAGATCAAATCATCGTTACAGAGGGAGGGCAGGGATGTTTACAACTCTATGGGAGGTTCACTGTGAAATATTATCTGGGTGAATACTGGTGAAGATGTGAAACCAATAAATGGATAAAGATCAAACTACACTCACAGAAGAATGTTTTATAAAGGTATTTTCAGCATCAAAATCTACTTGTTTGAGCTTTCTACCATTTTATAGCATTGTTCCCTCATCAAAAACATGCCTGAAAAAATTTTTCTTTCTTTTTGATTATGTCATCCAAGCACTTTTCAAACCTTCCTTACTCTGGATTCTTTCTGTTGGGAGTCTATTTTTGCCGGATGATGGAGCCATCCACAGCCTTTTCCTGTAATAAATGAATAGTTATGCTGTGAACATGTGGTCTGGCATGTGCAGCTTCAGGCAGTGACACATCACAACAAACCGCTCCAACAGTGGAGTCACAGCTGGACCGGGGGCAGTCTGAGCAAGGTGTTACAGTTAGCAGTACGAATCTGTCCAGTGCTTGGCCCACAAGCCTACGTCACCCAGGCTCCTGCACAGTCATAAATATACAAAAGTAGAATACAAAACAATACATTACAACTTCAGAAACCTGATGAAATGTATAGTAGAAGAGGAAGGGGAGGGAAGAAGAGAGAGAAGAGATAGAAGCAGGGAGATTGATAGAGAAGGAGAGATAGAAGTTAGAGGGAGGGATAGAGGGAGAGGGGAGGGAAGGGGAGAGAGAGGAGATAGAGCAAGAGAGAAAAAAGGAGAGGAGGAGAGAGACAGAAAATAACAGACAGGAAGGAGAGAGAAAGGAGATAGAGGGGAGAGAGGGAGGGAAAGGGAGTAACACAGGGAAGGAAAAGAGTTCTCCATGCATGTCCAGCTGGATTTCCCAATGCAATTATACTTGAACTTTTCACTGAAAGGCTTGCTTTTGACTTATCTTATTGAATGCTTTGTCAAACTGGATAAAATGAAAGTTAAGCTAACAGTGGACCTTTAAAAATGTGATCTTTTGGAATTTTTCCTTTTTTTTTTTCCCCTTGCATGATACTCGCATGATACTTTGTGATACTCGCCAGTATTGAAGTTTTGGTACTGATCTGTAGTATTGGACGGTAAGATGAATCACAATCAAAATAGCAGTTTGAATGAACACAATTAGCTAATAGCAATTTTTTAGGTTCCTTCACATTTTCTTTTGCATAAAAAAACTGCTAAGCTTATAGTTTCGATCCATACAAACCATACAAACACACACGTTCTGAAATACGTGGAATTCTTGTATTAGTTTGTCAGTTCATAGCCTATTTGAGACTTTTGTCAAATCTTCTGAATGTGTTTAAAAGGTGAAAACTACTGCACATCACATCAGGTTTGTGACATTGTAGTGTGCTGCTTTGTATCCTGCTTTGTTATATGTATGGAAAATTGTTGTATGGGAGCATGGGTGACGTATGCGTAAGCTGAGCATTGGACAATGCTGCTAATTGTAAGGGTGTTCTCAATACTCATAACATGCATGGATTACATCTAAAATTTCTTCAGGCATGTTTTTGATGAGGGAACAACACTATAACTTGTTAGAGAGCTCCAAAAAGTTAATTTGGCTTTTTTTTTTTTCCTCCAAAAAATCACTCAATGTACCTGATCATTTCCATACGCACACACTGTTAGAAAGTAGAATTCAGCTGGCCTCTCTGGCTCTGCCCCTTAACCCCCCAGCCCCCTCCCCCTCTTTCCCCTCCAGCACATATCAATTAGTCCAAAGGTGCGAGTGCTGACAGAGGCACCCACTCTGAGGAGGCACCTACCACGCAGGGCCCAAGTGGGGGTCAGGAGGTCCTCATTTACAGTTCAGTCCAGTAACACACGCACAGCCAATTAGTGCAAATGATGTCTGTTTTCAAAAGTCGGCATAAAAGTAGCCAGTTAAAGTGAATGTGGGATCTGTCTAGAGATTTCTTCACAAAATGGGTCAAATTGGTTCATTATTTTTAGATAAGAGCTCAAAGTTACTGAAGAGAGTATGATAATAACACACAGAAAGAGTAGGTAGGTCTATTGAAAACTTAAACTTAAAGTCCTTGTACCTGATTTTCACTGATTTAAAAACGTGAAAAACAGAATTAGTCCATTTAAAATGGTTTGCAGTGGTCCAAAGTTATTCCTCACTTACCTTATACATTCAGACCCTTGTAATTATTGACTGCAATGAGTTAATAAGTGCTTTTCACAACTCTCAGAGAACAATGACTTTGTCAACCTAAGATCAAGCTCAACCCGCATCACTAGAGGAGCCACAAGAGGAGACTGTCTGATCCCATTCAGAAAGACAGCATTTGGTCAATCAGCCTATTCTGTTAGAGCTTCTAAAGGGTGGAACAGCATCCCTACAACTATCAGGGAGAGCTCCACATACAACTCTTTTAAGTCCCAATTTAAACTTTGGCTTTTAAAAAATCAGACCTGTCCACACCAAACTCCTGCTGCTGTCATCTAGTGTTTGTCCCTTTGCATGTCTCTGTAATTCTGCTTCAATAAATCTTTTTATTGGCCCTTTGTTTATTTTCTTGTGCTTTTTTAACATAATCTTTTACTGTTATTAATTGCATGCTGTTTTTAATAACCTTTCTGTTTTAATTATTTCGTTTGTCTTTGCTACGATTCACTTCGCTTGTCTTTGCTATGATTCACTGCTCAAGACTTAATGTTTTTTTACCTTTTTACCACACCTGTAAATGCACATTTATTTTTATTTTATTCTATGTGTCCTCTGTAAATTATTTAAATTTGCAAGGAGCCATCTGTACATCATGGCAACGGACAACAGAGGAAAACTAGCCTCTTGGCTAATTCTGGCATGTTAAACAGTTACTGTTGGTCAACATGCACTGTCCGCTATAAATAAATAAATAAACAGTGTGGAGTGTCGTCATGAAAAAAATAATAACAAAATTGTAGAATGAAGTAAATACAGAACAGTGGTCGTATGCCAGTGGCAGGGAGAATGAGAGTTGATAGGCGAAATGGAGGCTTGAAAATAGTTGAATAAAGAGTGCTCAAACATGCAAAAATCACTCCAAATACAATTTCAAAGGCTATAACATGGTTAAAACTCTGAAATGTCGCTATAGGTGCATTTTAAATTAATGGATACATTTTTTTGGCTCCTGTATCTGTACTTTCACTTCAGTAACAGAGCTGAATACTTCTCCCACCACATTCATGTCTAACTGTCATGATGCACGCATTTTGGCTTTTAACAATTCAGACCTGTCAACACCAAACTCCTGCTGCTGCCATCTAGTGTTTGTCCCTTTGCATGTGTGCCTCTGTAATTCTGCTTCAACAAATCTTTTTATTGGCCCTTTGTTTATTTTCTTGTGCTTTTTTAACATAACCTTTTACTGTTATTAATTGCATGCTGTTTTTAATAACCTTTCTGTTTTAATTATTTCGTTTGTCTTCGCTATGATTCACTTCGCTTGTCTTTGCTATGATTCACTGCTCAAGACTTAATGCTTTTCTACCTTTTTACTACACCTGTAAATGCACATTTATTTTTATTTTATTCTATGTGTCCTCTGTAAATTATTTAAATTTGCAAGGAGCCATCTGTACATCATGGCAACGGACAACAGAGGAAAACTAGCCTCTTGGCTAATTCTGGCATGTTAAACAGTTACTGTTGGTCAACATGCACTGTCCGCTATAAATAAATAAATAAATAAATAAATTTTCTGCCTCCTGTGTTGTCTCCCTGTGTGCTTTTCCCTTCCCCCACCTGCCTGAACCTGGTACTGGGCGGAGCTCCTGGCTCCTCCCGCGCGCACCTGCATCCCATCAGCGCAATCAACGCCACCTGCCGTCGATAAGAGGGGCCAGGACCAGACACTCGGTGTCAGATCGTCCGTGTGTCAAACGTGACTATTCCTGCTCGTCTTTCGTACTCTCATGTTACCTTTTTGATGCTGATTGGCTTTTTTGCTGCCCTCAGATTCCTGCTCCTTGGACCGTCCCAGCTCCTCTGCATCTGGCTCTGCTCCTGACCCCGTGTTCCTGCTCCGGTATTGTCCGTCTTGTCTCCACCACCTTGTCTTGTCCTGCACCCCGGCTAGCAACCCACCTCCCGCTCTGGTTCCTGTTCCCTGCTCTCCACGACACATTCCCAGACTCTGGCTCGCACCCGGCACCTTGCAAATACGTTACATCTGTGGATTACTCTGGGGAAAGGCTCTCCAGTGGGCAGAGGCATGACTCTCGAACACGCCTGTGGACAATTTGAACTTTAATGACTTTGTTTCCGCTTTTAAATTAGTGTTTGATCACCCGCATTACCAGGCTAATGCTGCCTCCCATCTGTTAAGCCTCGCCCAGGGGTCCAGGTCCGTAGCTGACTATACCATCGAGTTCTGGACGTATGCTGCGGAGGTGGACTGGACCGATACGCGCTACGGGCTGCTTTTCTAAAAGGGCCTAACGAACACTTAAAGGACTAGTTGGTGTCCCGTGATGAGCACTCCGATTTAATTACTCATTACTTTGTTGAATAGGATTGATAATCGGCTACAGGCGCCCCGGAGGGAGAGACGCCGGTCTCCAGTCCGGCATGAGACACGCTCAGCCCCGCCGCCTCCTGAGGAACCTATGCAGCTTGACCGGACCCTCTTGTCGGCTGAGGAGCGTTGACGGCGGCGCTGCCTGGCGGGGGAGTGTCTCTATTGTGGTGAACGAAGACATTTTATTGCTGCCTGCCCGGTTCGGCCAAAAGGGGGCGCCCACCAGTAGCACTGGGAGTACTGGTGGGTCAGCCTTGCATCCCAGAGAGGAATAATAGACTGCGGCTGGACGCCACTCTGTGTGTATGCTCGGACACCTTACCCGTCTTAGCCCTCGTCGATTCCGGGGCAGAGGAGGATTTTATTGATGTGCAGTTAGCGGAACAACTCGGAATTAAGCTAGAGGTCCTGGAACACCCCCTCAATGCCCAGGCTCTTAATGGGCATTTCCTTGCTCGTGTGACACACATCACGGAACCCGTTACGCTGGTTTTATCCGGTAACCATCGTGAGACCCGACGTTTTCATGTCCTCTCCACCTCCTCCTCTCCATTAGTTTTGGGTTACCCCTGGTTACAGACGCATAACCCTGTCTTTGATTGGGTCCGGGGAAAGGTCTCAGGGTGGAGCCCCACGTGTCATGCCCAGTGCTTACGGACTGCCTTGACTCCCGCGGGGGAAGCCAGCTCCTCTTCCGGTCCATCTCCGGACATCCTGAACCTCTCTTCTGTCTCTGCGGAGTACCACGACCTCCAGGAGGTTTTTAGTAAGAGCCGAGCGCTTTCACTACCCCCTCACCGCCTGTACGATTGTGCAATTGATTCCTGCCTGGCACTCCCTTACCCTCTAGCCGGCTTTATAATCTGTCCAAGCCCGAACGAGAAACTATGGAGGAGTATATCCGAGATTCCCTGGTTGCCGGCATCATTCGTCCGTCTTCCTCCCCGGTGGGCCCAGGGTTTTTCTTTGTGGCCAAGAAGGACAAGTCCTTGCGTCCCTGCATTGATTACCGGGGTCTCAACAACATTACTGTGAAGAACAAATATCCTCTACCCCTTCTTGATTCACCATATTCTCTAAACTTTACCTACGGAACGCATACCACCTGGTGCGCATAAGGGAGGGGGACGAGTGGAAGACAGCTTTTAAGACCCCTCTTGGCCACTTCGAGTACTTGGTCATGCCCTTTGGCCTTACCAACGCCCCTGCAGTGTTCCAGGCTCTCATTAACGACGTTCTCCGTGATTTCCTAAATCGTTTTGTCTTTATATACCTTGACGATATCTTGATATTTTCCCAGTCCCTGCAGGAACATCGGCACCACGCACGCCTTGCAATGCCTCCTGGAGAACAAACTATACGTAAAAGCAGATAAGTGCGTATTCCATGCTGAAGAGGTCAGTTTTTTGGGTTTCATGTTGGGGCGGGGCCAGGTGAAGGCAGATCCAGAAAAGATCCAGGCAGTTACTGATTGGCGGGCCCCCATCAATCTCAAGCACCTCCAGCGGTTTATTGGCTTTGCTAACTTCTATAGACGGTTCATATGAGATTTCAGTCGAGTCATCTCCCCTCTTACTAAACTGACCTCTCCTTTGTTACAGTTCACCTGGTCCCCAGAAGCGCAATCCACCTTTGACAAGTTAAAGAGCCTATTTACCTCCGCCCCCATTCTTCACCAACCTGACCCCTCGCGTCAATTTATCCTGGAGGTGGATGCTTCGGACACGGGGGTGGGCGCCATCCTGTCCCAGAGGTTTGACCCCCATAATCACCTTTTCCCCTGTGCCTTCTTCTCCCGCCGTCTGTCCCCCGGCCGAGGCCAACTACGATGTGGGGGACCGGGAGCTTTTAGTGGTCAAACTTGCCTTGGAGGAGTGGCGCCACTGGCTTGAGGGGGCAGAGCAGCTATTCGTGGTGTGGACGGATCACAAGAATCTTGAGTATATACAGTCCGCTAAACGCCTCAAGTCTCTTCAAGCCCGCTGGTCCCTGTTCTTTAGTCGCTTTAATTTCCCCCTCACTTACCGCCCCGGATCCCGGAATGTCAAGCCTGATGCCCCGCCAGTTCACGTTGGAAGAGAACTCCGCCTCTGCCGAAACCATCATTCCCTCCTCCTGTGTTGTGGCTGCCGTCCATTGGGAGATTGAGGACACAGTCCGGGAGGCCCAAACCAACAACCCCGACCCAGGTAATGGCCCACCTGGCAAACTTTTTGTCCCTAACTCTGTCCGTTCTCAGGTGCTTGAGTGGGTCCACGGCTCCAAATTTGCTTGCCATCCTGGTGCCAATAATTCCCTCTCTCTGCTTAAGCGACACTTCTGGTGGCCCATCATGGACAGGGACACTCGGGCCTACGTGTGGGCTTGCCAGGTATGTGCCCGGACTAAGGCCACCCACTCACCACCCTCTAGTCTTTTACTTCCTCTTGCAGTCCCAAGGTGGCCTTGGTCCCATGTGGCGGTGGACTTTGTCACTGGCCTTCCTCCATCCCATGGAAACACGGCAATCCTCACCGTGGTTGACCGCTTCTCCAAGGCCGCCCACTTCATTGTTCTACCCAAATTCCCGACCACCAAAGAAACCACTGACCAACTCACCAACCATGTCTTCCATCTCCATGGCATCCCTGTGGACATCGTGTCGGACCGGGGCACCCAGGTCAAGTCCCAGGTGTGGTGCGCCTTCTGCGAGGGTTTGGGTGCAACGGTCAGCCTCACGTCCGGCTTTCACCCGCAATCCAATGGGCTTGAATCTGCCCTACGGTGTGTGGTCTCCGTGAACCCCGCGGCCTGGAGCTCCTACCTACTCTGGATTGAGTATGCCCATAATTCCCTGGTGAGCTCGGCCACAGGCACGTCTCCGTTCCAGGTCTCCCTCGAGTATCAGCCCCCGCTCTTTCCCGCAGAAGAGAGGGACCTTGCAGTTCCCTCCATCCAGCATCACCTCCAACGCTGCCGCAGGGTCTAGAGAAAGACCAGGACCGCGCTCCTCCGAGCAGGGGCACGCACCAAGGCGGTGGATCGTCACCGCGTCCCGGCTCCCGAGTACCAGCCCGGCCAAATGGTGTGGCTTTCGTCCAAGACCATCCCATTAAAAAACGACTTACGCAAACTGTTCACCCATTTTCTTGGTCCGTTCAAGATCACCAAAATTATCAATCCGTCCGCCGTTCAGTTGCAACTGCCCCCATCTCTCCGTATCCACCCGACTTTTCATGTCTCCCAGGTTAAGCCCGTCCACACCAGCGACCCCTGGAGACCATTGCATCATGTCACACATTTCCCTGATAAGATGATGAAAATTTACCTTAAAGATGCACTGTGTAATTTTTCTGGTGTGTACGAGCTTGTTTCCATGGAGAGTCTTTACTTTGTCTGGAATGATCCTTAATATAGCATTGAACTTTTTCTTGCATTTATTTAATTACAGGGATTTCTATTGTAACAAATGCCTTTAAAATATGCATTCTTAAGACTTCAATAATCAAGCGTTCATGCATCTGCAGAGAAGCACATTAAAAGTTAACCAAAAACCTGACACAGTTTCTCTCAGATACACTAAAGAAGACACTGCGCAGTTTTGCTTCTATGAGTGAATGAATATGCAAAACAGGCATTTAGAGGCGGAGGAACTAGAAATGAAGTTGCTTAGCGGATGCTGGCAGATTTATCTATAAGATCAACTATGAGAGCAAAAGCTGTGTGACAATATAGTACGTTAGAGAGACAGGTCCAAACTGTTCTGCACAGGATAGTTGCAGCATGTTGTGATTTGAAATGCCTTAAAAATGAATCCCAAAGGCAGATAAGATAATAACATGTTGTTTTCAAAATAACAGTGATAAAATATAAAGTCTTTACCTGTGGCACTTTGGCCCTGACTCCCACTCTAAAGTCTTTCAATCCCAGACCCCAGGACTGTCTTCCGTCCCACGTTCTGAAGACTATCCTATGACTGCCTCACGTCCTAAAGACTGTCCCACATCCTAAAGACTATGCTGCATCCTAAAGACTGTCCCATGTCCTAAAAACTAGCCCAAATCCTAATGATTTTCCCATGTCCTATAGACTGTCCCACGTCCTAAAGACTATCCTGCGTTCTAAAGACTATCCCAAAGACTATTCTACATCCTAGAAACTCTCCCATGTCCATATCTGATATAATTTGGCCCAGTGCCATGGGGGATATGTAAATTTAATGCCATGCTGTTGAACATTCCAGTCAAAGCAATAACATGGCCATGGAGACATGTGGGTGACAGATCCTGCACCAACAAAGTTATATAGTAAACCATTAACCTTTAAATACTGACTGACAAATAAATGTAATAATAAGTAGATGCCTGGATATTTTGGTTCTCCTGATCTTTACACATAACTTGTGTCTTACTGCTGCACCTAGACCTCACATCTAAGCCACACTGTAGAAGGCTGAGATTGATTTGAAATCTCAGTGGTTTTATTGTTTGGACCATCCTGCTAATAAACTATCAGGTCTCAGGGTTGGAGCTTGGATCAAATCTGGACAGGAGTAAGTGAGAAATGGGTATCAGCAGCTTCCGACACCGTGGACACTTCACCAATTATATATATATATATATATATATATATATATATATATATATATATATATATATATATATATATATATATATATATATAATTAGATAAAGCTTTCTCTGACTGGAATGGTAAGGCATTCAAATTCTGAAGGGTGATTGGAAAACAAAACTACATACTCATTTGCCCACTGATCCGAAGGTTGGCGATTCGAATCCCACTCTTGAGCTAAAAAAAACAAACAAAACTAAACTAAACAAAAAACATTTCCATTTGAGCTGTCAGACCCAATGACTGACAGTTTAAAGGTGTGATTCCAGCTCTCACAGATGATTGCTGTTGTAGTGTCCTCACCTTCAGTGTGTGTGTACACTGGTGTATGAATGTGTTTGTGACTGGTTCCTTGATGTAAAGCACTTTGAGTGCCTTGAAGGTGGAAAAGTGCTATACAATAATCTGACCACCATCCATGATTACCATCGCTGGCTTTCCATCTTAAATAGATTTTTCTCTTGCTCTGTGTAAAGTAATATTTTATCCAATGTAAAATTGTACACTGTTGCTTTTGGACTCCTCAGAAGATGGACAAGATATTTGACAAATTGTGGCATTGTCATGTCCACATGTTTTGGTCCTGTTTAAAAATTAAATCAGCTTGTCCCCACCTTGCCATTTTTGGAACTGCCCCTGTTTTGACATTATGCAAAACAAAATTACCCTCCCCGAACCACCACCTTAACGTGGTGGAGGGGTTTGAGTACCCGAATGATCCTGGGAGCTATGTTGTCGGGGTCACCCATGGCAAACAGGTCCATGGAGATGGGTCTGACTAAGAGCGGTTCAGAAGCCCAACATGAAGAAAAATCCAACAAGTCCAGTTACGTCGCCCAGACTGGTGTTACTGGGGCCCCACCCTGGAGCCAGGCCTGGGGTGGGTGCTCGGCGGCGAGCACCTGGTGGTCAGGCCTTTCCCCACGGGGCCCGGCCGGGCCCAGCCCGAAGGAACAATGTGGGGCCGTCCTCCAGTGGACCCACCACCTGCGGGAGGAGCTATGAGGGGCGGGTGCAGAGAGATCCGGGTGGCAGTCGAAGGCGGGGACCTCAATGACCGGATCTCCGGACATAGAGACTAGCCAAACAGCAGTGTGGAGTACCCGGTCTTCTTGGAATCCCTGGGAGGGGTACTAGACAGTGCACCAATCGGGGACTCCATTGTTCTCCTGGGGGACTTCAATGCCCATGTGGGTAATGACAGTGACACTTGGAGGGGCGTGATTGGGAGGAATGGCCTCCCCGATCTGAACCTGAGTGGTGTTTTGTTATTGGACCTCTGTGCTAGTCACAGTTTGTCCATAACAAACACCATGTTCGAGCACAAGGGTGTCCATCGGTGCACGTGGCACCAGGACACTCTAGGTCAGAGGTTGATGATCGACAATGTGGGCCATGTTCTCCACCTCTATTGTCGATGCGGCTGCTCGTAGTTGTGGTCGTAAGGTCTGCAGTGCTTGTCGCGGCGGCAATCCCTGAACCCAGTGGTGGACACCAGAAGTAAGGGATGCCGTCAGGCTGAAGAATGAGTCCTATCGAGCCTTTGTTGGCTCGTGGGACTCCTGAGGCAGCTGATGAGTACCGGCGGGCCAAGCGTGCCACGGCTCGGGCAGTCGCAGAGGGAAACTCGGGGTTGGGAGGAGTTCGGGGAGGCCATGGAGGAGAACTATCGGATGGCCTCAAAGAGATTCTGGCAAACCGTCCGACGCCTCAGGAGGGGGAAGCAGTGCTCTTTACAGTGCGGGTGGAGAGCTGCTGATCTCGACTGGGGATGTTGTCGAGTGTTGGAAGGAATACTTTGAGGATCTCCTCAATCCCATTGTCACGTCTTCCGCGGAGGAAGCAGAAACTGGAGACCCGGAGGCGGACTCGTCCATCACTCTGGCTGAAGTCACCGAGGTGGTTGACAAGCTCCTTGGTGGCAAGGCTCTGGGGGTGGACGAGAGCCGTCCTGAGTACCTCAAATCTCTGGATGTTGTTGGGCTGTCTTGGCTGACACGTCTCTGCAACATCGTGTGGCGGTCGGGGATAGTACCTGTGGAATGGCAGACCGGGGTGGTGGTCCCTCTGTATAAGAAGGGGGGCCGGAGGGTGTGTTCCAATTACAGGGGAATCACATTCCTCAGCCTTCCCGGTAAGGTCTATTCCAGGGTACTGGAGAGGAGAATCCGACCGATAGTCGAACCTCGGATTCAAGAGGAGCAGTGTGGTTTTTGTCCTGGTCGCGGAACACTGGACCAGCTCTATACTCTCCATCGGGTTCATTGGAGTTTGCCCAACCAGTCCACATGTGTTTTGTGGATCTGGAGAAGGCATTCGACCGTGTCCCTCGTGGTTTCCTTTGGGGGGTGCTCTGGGAGTATGGGGTCCAGGGCTCTTTGCTAAGAGCCTGTATGACTGGAGCAGGAGCTGTGTTCGCATTGCCGGCAGTAAGTCAGACCTGTTCCCGGTGCATGTTGGACTTCGCCAGGGCTGCCCTTTGTCACCGGTTCTGTTCATTATATTTATGGACAGAATTTCTAGGCGCAGCCAGGGGCTGGAGGGGGTCTGCTTTGGGAACCACAGGATTTCATCTCTGCTGTTTGCAGATGATGTTGTCCTGATGGCTTCTTCGAGCCAGGACCTGCAGCAGGCACTGGGGTGGTTTGCAGCCGAGTGTGAAGCGGCTGGGATGAGAATCAGCTCCTCCAAATCCGAGGCCATGGTTCTCGACCGGAAAAAGGTGGTTTGCCCTCTTCGGGTGGGTGGTGAGTCTCTGCCTCAAGTGGAGGAGTTCAAGCATCTCGGGGTCTTGTTCATGAGTGAGGGAAGGATGGAGCGTGAGATTGACAGGCAGATCGGTACAGCGTCTGCAGTGATGCGGTCGCTGTATTGGTCCGTTGTGGTAAAGAAGGAGCTGAATCCAAAGGCAAAGCTCTCGATTTACTGGTCAGTCTACGTTCCTACCCTCATCTATGGTCATGAGCTCTGGGTAATGACCTAAAGGACAAGGTCGCAAATACAAGCGGCTGAAATGGGTTTCCTCAGTAGGGTGGCCGGGCGCACCCTTAGGGATAGGGTGAGGAGCTCGGTCACATGGGAGGAGCTCGGAGTAGAGCCGCTGCTCCTACACGTCGAGAGGAACCAGTTGAGGTGGCTCAGGCCTCTCCTCAGGATGTCTCCTGGACGCCTCCATAGGGAGGTGTGAGGAGGCCCCGGGGAAGACCCAGGACACGCTGGAGGGACTATGTCTCTCGGATGACCTGGGAACGCCTTGGGGTCCCACCGGAGGAGCTGGAGGACGTGTTCGGAGTGAGGGAAGTCTGGGAGTCCCTGCTTAGACTGCTGCCCCCGCGACCTGGCCCCGGATAAGCAGAAAAAAATTGATGGATGGATGGAAAATTACACTCTATTGCTTTTGCCACACTTTTAACAAATTGTAAAGTTCTCTTTAAGTGGAAAAGACCCTCTGCCACCAACCTTTATGCAATGGATACAGTGTTTTGTTTTTTTTTTTACCACTGTTAGACTACTGTAACGGCCCACTGACCTCTCCAAAAGAGTGTGGCTCAGAGAACAGACTTTAAAGCAGCTCTGCTTGTGAACAAGTCTCTCCATAGACCAGCACCAAAATACACCTCCCACTTGTTAGAGCCACATGAACCATCTCACACTCTGAGGACTTCAGGGACCGGCCTCCTGCTGTTGCCCAGAGTCAGGGCTAAACATGGCGTTTCAGTTTTATGCATCTAAAACCTGGAACAGTTTTCTGAAGATGTGAGACCGGGTTCTACTTTGACAATGTTTAAATCCAGACTCAAAACAGTTATTTTTAGCTCTGCATATGACTGAAACTTATATATATATATATATATATATATATATATATATATATATATATATGAACCCTTTTCTCTCTTCTGTAATGTATTTTTTTTTATGAACATATACCTGACAATGGCCTAGGTGTTACAACATTGGTCCTTGTATTTTGAAGTTTCTCCTGTTTGGATACATTACAGATTAGTAAGGGTCAAATAGGCTATTAATGGATTTTATTCCATTTTTTTGTTCCTTGTGACCCAATGCACCAGGTCGGAAACTTATGTTTCCACCCAACTCCAGTAACATCTCCCCCAACCCCCACCACCACCCTCACTCCCCCCTTCTCCCTCACCCCCACTCCCCTTCCTGCCCAGAACTTCCTGAGCTTCATTATAAGTGTGCGTGTGGAACAGTGGGAGTAATAGGGCTGAGCCTATGGACTGAGACCAGCCTGGCTTTTATAATGAGGGATGGGGCTGCTCAGGCGAACACTCTTCCCTGTTAGGATCCTTAAATTAAAGAAGTAAACGATGCGTGCAGCAAATTCTGGCCCAAATCTCCAGGGCTGCCTCTGCGCCAAGAATCTGCTTTGAGAGGAGGAAGTGAGGAGCAAGAGAGGAGTGAAAGAAAGGCAAGAGAGGATAGAGAGAGGGGAGCGGGAGAGGAGTGAGAGAAAGGAGTGAGAGAGGAGAGAGAGAGAGGAGCAAAAGAAGAGAGAAGAGAAAGTACGGAGTGAGGGAGGAGCGAGGAGTGGCAGTGGAGCGAGCAAAGCGAGTTTTCAGGGAGGACTTGGAGTCATTCACACTCTTTACACTTTGCACTCAAACTTCACTTTCTCCAATGTGTGGCAAAGAATGCTACAGTGTATTGCTTAAAGGTGCACTATGTAACTTTTCTGGTGAAGGGTCTACCACCTGTCTCATGGAGATGTTATTACTCTGCCTGGAATGTTTCATTAAGTGGGAGTAAACACAAAAACACCACCTACAACCATATTTCAAATAGCTGCTAAACTATTCAAGTATAACGAGCAGTGTAATTGGTCTAACAGGTATCCACACTTCAAACTCTACCCCTGCAGCCAGTTTATAGCCAGTTGCTTCTGTTTGTAATCAGAAGCAACTGGCTCTAACCAGAGTATCTTTTGTGATGTCAAGTGATAATATTAGAGGACAAACTCTGTAATAGTTGGATGACACTAAAGCTAACCACCCTTAAACAATACCCTAAAAAATCTAATCTGATCTATCTTGCATTTATTCTTTTTATGTGATTTTGTTGTTGCATATGTCTCGAAAAAAAACATGTACTGTTCTTCATGTCTATTAGTTTCTACATTTTAGACACACACTGAAAACTTCAAATACATTTTTTTTTCTAACATATTTTGATGAAATCTCCTGAAAGGATTTTCACATCACAGCTATGTTTTGTCGGGGTCAAGAAATTCCAAAAGTGCAAACGTGTTTTCAAATAAGTTTTGATTGATCTTTGAGTTTATTTTGCTTGCTACATTCCATATGTGTCATTCATAGTTTTGATGCCTTCAGTGAGAATCTACAGTGTAAATAATCATAGAAATAAAGAAGAAACATAAATGGAAAGTGTGCCCAAACCTTTGACTAGTAGTGTGTGTTTGTCTGTATTATCGTTTTGACTTGAGTGCTCAGAAAATTTCCATTTGCACACACCCCATATCCTCGCCCACAGACAACTTTTTGCGGCTCTTAGGAAAATTCTGACTCAAGGTTATACATTAGGGGTTCAGCAATGTCTATTAATAACAATAAAAACGCCATTTATTGAAACCTGCTGTCAAAGGCTTGTCTTGTGATATGGGCTTTTCAGCACCAGAACTGAAGAGCAAAATACTGAGATGCGTTTGGTAATCTCGAGTGATGAGTTTATTATCACAGTAGCCTTTCTACTGTGATAATAAACTCATCAGGTGCACAGAGCCAGGGCAAGATCGACAGGTGACAGGTGAATGTGACAGTTATGATGTGATCCTCTGTCTCATGTTAGTCTTGATTTACTCCTATCACAAATGTAAGGATATTAAAGTCCTGATAATGTAGAAGTTTTGCCCCCCCTCCTCTTCTTCATCTAACCTCCTAATCTTCTTCTTCATCTTTCTCCATCTCCTCATCTTCCTCTTCTTTGATACCATGATGATAAAAAACACCCTTTCTTCATGTGATTTTCAACATTAAATGATGGTACTTTCTTTATCTATATTATATCTATTCCATAGTGGTCCATAGACATGTACCAGTCTTATGCATGTTCTGATACAGCTCAATATCATTCTAAAGCTATTCAGGAAAAGTTAATTTCCGTCCTGTGATTGGAACTTTTTAGTATTGATACCTGCTCAAATGAGTATCTAATTTCGACTTATTATGTAAAATCTACTTGTATGGGCCTTTAACCGTCTTGTAATGGTCTTCTCACATCAGTGGTTTATACAGAGTTATATTTTAACTGATTCATGCATGTTTGAGTAATCCTTGTCCTGCATTTGAGGCTTGAATGCTTAGAAAATAGCACCTGTCTCCACCCACTTCTCTACAACTACTTCTGATTATTCCAAAAATTCAAACTCTAAGTCATACATGTAGGATTAAAATGTCACACAAAAACTGACAACCTGACGGGGAAGATTGAGGGCTTATCCATTCTGCAGTTTTGAACATGAAGTCAATGCACCTGTTTCTATTATTAAAGAGGGGTATTGCACTTCGAGAGGAGTGTATTACCAGATAACACATAACATATTTAGATCACCGTGTTATCTTTTATTGTTTTGAAAATGCCATATTCGTATTAACATGTCTGCTCTGAGTTCCTCCTTCCTAAGTGCATCCTACTAATTAAACGACTGCACATTCCATCAGGTTTGTCAAGTTGTTGTAAACTGTTTTGTATCATGCAATTGCGTATTTATGTGAAATTACAGTATCGGAGCAAGGATGATTCAGGGTTGTGGGCTGATTAGACTGATACTGCTAACTGTAAGGAGTGTTCAAAAAGGACCCAGGAGAGATCATTAGATTGCTCAAACATGCATGGATGACATCTAAATCCTCTTCAGGCATGTTTTTGATGAGGGAACATCGTTGGAATATGGTAGAAAGTCACTTTTTACATAATAGCCCCTCTTTAAGTCATATTTGATCAACGTTGATGCCTAGAATAAACAAAATATAAAACGATGATCTTCGTAATATATATTAGTTTCAAAATAAGTACAAACAATAAGCACTATATGCTTCTCT
The DNA here is from genome assembly GCF_009829125.3 of Periophthalmus magnuspinnatus. Lineage (NCBI taxonomy): Eukaryota > Metazoa > Chordata > Actinopteri > Gobiiformes > Gobiidae > Periophthalmus > Periophthalmus magnuspinnatus. The sequence continues at coordinate 26,607,533 of NC_047144.1, forward strand.
TCTCTATTATGATTCACTTGTGATTCTTGTCTTTGTCTTATGTCTAACTTATCGAGTATGCAACGATACTAGAGGATACAAAGTGTATGTTACGCCAGCCTGTTACAAGCTGTTTTTGTAGGAGACTCTACTAAAGTAGCTATATATACTTTTTGTAGCTAATATATTAATGATATGGGTTTGTACCAGTTTCTTGCCCATCATTCAGAATACATGCTTCTCAAATACTTTACGAAGATATGAGTCTAATCACAGGTGAATTTGCCTGAGTTCAGATGGGCGTGACTGACTGGTGGATTAGCCCTAGATACGCATGGTCTATCCGTATCAGAACAAATATAGCTGCTTAATTAATTAATTAAGCAATAATTACCTACAGAAGTTACTTACTCAACCATCTACAGCTCAAATCTTATTGTATTATGACAAAAGAATAAAATAAAATCTCCCCAGTATTGCAAAAAATATATTCCTACGATAAATACTGATACTGTTCCAGCTTTCATACATTGAACATTAAGTTAATATAGTAAGCATCATAACAGTCCTAATTATCACTGATTAAGAAAATGAAATTGGAAAAGGAAGTAAGTACAGAGCAGTGGGCGCATGCTGGTGGCGGTGAAAACGGCAGATTGGAGCAATGACGTCTTGAATACAGATGTATAAAGATTACTTAAACATGCATGAATGTCTCTAATTACAACTTTGAGAGAGTAAATGAGAAGGAAACAGCTACAACATGGTTAAATGTCCATTAATGAACCTGAAACGTTCTCTTAATGGTGTAACTGCTCAAACCTGTATGCCTGTAATACATATTTGTATTCTCTGGGCTTTGTGTCTGCATTTTAGACTAGAGTCATTCTATATATTAATATTATTCCATCTTAGAGACTGAATGAAAGCCTCAGGTTCACTTAAGGTAAAATAATTAGGATTCTAACTGCAGTGTGCTTAAGACATTGTTTCCTCACTCTGAGTAATTTTAATGACCTGTTTTACATTTTACCAATGAGAGTGTAGCAGGTCAATATGCTGATGGGATGTGTTCTCAAACTTTTTACATTTTATTATTTTTGAGGACTGAACCTTATATTGTCTAAAAAGCCTCTGATGTTTGCTAGTTGTGACCATTCCAACTGTTATTTTGATATACCATATACGCTGCCAGTCAAAAGTCTGGACATGCTTTTTCACTGATGTTTCCTCTTGATTTCCATGATTATTTACACTGTAGCTAACTATAACTATGAATGGATATGGAATGTAGCAAATAAAAATAAACTAAAAATAGCTCAAAAGTTGTTTTAGATTGTGAAAAATAGCCACTTGCTTTGATCTCTGCTTTGCACTTTTGGCAGTCCTTGACCCTGACAAGGCACAGTTGTGAAGGGAAAACCATTTCAGAAGACTTCATCATGAAGCTCATTGAGAGAAGGCCAAGGGTTTGCACGCACTGTCGATAAAGCAAAGGGTGGGTATTCTGAGGAATTTAAGGACAAAATATATATTTTAAAATAATTTTATATTGTTATTTAACTTTTTCTGTACCACATAATTCAATATTGTCCCTCATATATTTGATGTCTTCTCTATGAACAGTATATAAAATGTATAAAGTAGCAAACAATGAAGAAAATAAACATTGAATTTGAAAGTGTGTCCAAACTTTTGTCTGGCAGTGTTCTACTGCACTAAAGAGCCAATGTCTCTGTTTCCTGACATAGAACAAGTATTTATGAAAAGAGTCCAATCATATAAAACAGAGAGCTTCACCACTAAAATAAACACACCCAAAAAAAATAGTCAAACAATCTTTACTCACCAACCTGTGTCTTTCTCTCTGTATCCTGCTGTTTTGCCTTGTCTTATATTTTGTGCATCTAATTTGATGAGAATGCTTCTTCAATGGACACTGGACAGTATGAATTGAGCTTGATTTATATGTTGCCAGACCCAGTGACACAATTTATCAAACATCAAATACATAACTTGACTTAAAGAGGGAGTATTATGCAAAATGTTATAATGTTGTTTCCTCATCAAAAACATGCCTGAAGAGGTTTTAGATGTCATCCATGCATGTTTGACTATTTTAGTGATCACTCCTGAGCCCTTTTCAAACTCTCCTTACAATTAGCAGTACAATCCTGTCCAAAGCTCCATCCACAAGCCTACATCACCCATGCTCCCACATGACAGTGCTCTATAAATATAAAACAAAAACATGATACAAAACTGTACACAGAGACTTTACAAAGCTGATCCGATGTGCAGTACTTTCATTAGTGGCAATCACATTGATTGTGTTGTGATAATTGTTCTGAAGAGGGTGTGACTTGACATGGGGAGCAAAGGAATGTCAGAGGATGTTAATACATTGTTTTTGGAGAGTATAGCATTTTCAAAGCAATATAAGGTGAGGCATGGTGATCTAAATATGTCATGTGTTAGCAGTTAATACTCCATAGAAGTAAAATACGCCCTTTTTAATTAAATCTACTTTACCCTCTGTCTCCAGTATATCTGGAGTCCAGTCAGTGTGCCTTAATTATGGTCCTTGGCCTACCGCCAAGGACCATATGTCCATATGACCATATGTAAAACCTACATGACCTTTGGACTATATATCTGCACCCAGACCGGAGTGGACAGAGGTAAATTGTTGCATTTTTATGTAGCGCTTTTTCACCTTCACTCTCTTCACTTAATCTCTTTACATCAAGGAGCCACTCACCCATTCACACACACATTCATACACCAGTGTACTCAGACACTGGGGCCGAGGTGGGTTAAATGTCTTTCCCAAGGACACAACAACAACAACAACATTCATCTGTGGGAGCTGGAATCCCACTACCAACCTGTGGGTCACTGCACCTCAACCAATGATGAGAGCCAAACTTTGGATCAGTGAGCAAACACTCAACACACCAGCTAAGCCACTGTCACCCCTATGGTGATGAACGGAGCCAAAATAATACAATCATGTTGGCTGTTGTTGGCCCAAAATCCTCTAGAGCAGGGGTCGGGAACCTATGGCTCGCAAGCCAGACATGGCTCTTTTGGTGACTGCATCTGGCTCTCAGATAAATCTTAGCTGACATTTGTTAACAATAAGTAATGAATAAATTATACATAAATACAGAAGTAATCAAATCAAGTAATTCTCAAAAATAAACAATACCACGGTAAGAAAACCATTTGGCTCCGTCTTTATGCGCTGCCTCAGCTACCACGTTCTCACAGCGTGTGCTGTTTTCCCTCGTGCGCGCAATCGCTCTTAAAGTGACGGTAACATATTTACGTAAAACTTCAATAATGACAATCCTAAGATATTTTCCAAAAACAACATTAATGCAATAAAACAAGTGTAGCTTATACATATAAATCAAATATTAACATAAAACATAATTTATTGGCATTAAAATATTAACATTCTTAATTTGCATGCATTACCAAACATAAACCAAAACTTGGCTCCCACAGATGTTATAAAAAAAAAAAAAAAATTAACAGTACTTTCAGAGACTTATATTCTAACATTATTGGTCTTGTTTAAAAATTCACACATAGTTGTATTCAGAGTAAAAAATATTGTATGGCTCTCACGGAAATACATTTTAAAATATGTGACTTTTTTGGCTCTCTCGCCTAAAAAGGTTGAGGATCACATCTGCTCTAGAGGCTGCTCTAGAGGATCACACCCAAACAAACATTGCTGTGCAGCACTAGCACAAAGCTTGAAGTTCGAACTAAAAATATTGGCCAAATAATAATGTGCCCAGAGACACATACGTGCTGTCTAATCTTCATTAATAGAGAAACTCAGGGAAATATTATGATTGTTCACCACTGTGAATAAGTTCAGGAATTCAGCAGTTGTCTCTTTTTTTTTTTTTTTTTCATCAGCCTTTAGCTTGATGATAAAACATGACTGTAGCATTATTACAGTCTAATGAACCTACTATCTTTTGCACATGACACAACAGTATGCAACAAAGGGCTTGATGACAGAGAAAGTGCATCTCAGTCAAAGCCAAAACAATCAGACTGTGCACAGTGTGCCCTCTGTAGAATCTGTGGTGCCATGTTATATAAACCTTGTTATGCCATGTTATGCTGTTTTTTTATCTATGTGATAATGTTTTTTTGTTTGTTTTTTTTTCTCATCACAAACAGACCTGGAGTCGTGTTTTATTTCATTCATGCATGTTTAACATAGGCTGAGTTCAGAACAGAAAACACTCTGCTCCACCTGGTGGTGTCATGCGGTAATACACTGCTCTACTATGTTTTTAAACTCCATGCACCGTCACTAAAATCATATGTTTAATTTCAGCCCAGTCTTTACTAAAGGTAGAAGGAGCTGTTAATTTAAACTACCCCTTTATGAGATCACAAGGTGGAACAGAGCATTTAGAGCCTTGGAAAAGACAAAAATAACAGGATTAGTCCAACATATGTGAGTGAAACAACTCGGGTATGTTTTTAATGACATAAAACAACAACATTATAACATGGCTTACACAGATTTTGCATAATATAGGACCGTTAAAGTGCCCAAACAGAAACATTTCTGGCCCCTGCTCCACAGCCTTTTGTTAAGTAGGATACATTTGCAATGGTGCACTAATCTAACCTCTGTGCCATGCTCGGTAAAGTCAGGCTGTGCGGAGGAACCAAAATGAAAATAAATGTAGGCATGCAGATGAATGTGATATAGGATCCACAGCACACAGCTGTGATAAAAGGAGGAGGGGGTGGGGGGTTTAGTGCTGACATGTTTATGTCGAAGAAGCCGGTAGACTGAGGAAGCAAACTCAGAGATATGTCTACAGTTATCACAACATCTACATAATGTAAAAAAATAATAAAATAATAATAATAATAATAATAATAATAATAATAATAATAATAATAATAATAATAATAATAATAATAATAATAATAATAATAATAATAATAATAATAATAAATAAATAAATAAATTTGGCCTTCTGTTTTGACAAACCTAAAGCAGGACTAAAGAGTACATTCACTTTTTTCATTAAACTGCGTATCTGCTGTTTCTGGTCAAAAATGCCTAAATCTTAATGTATACTGCCTTCTATGGCCCCTGCTATGGATAGCTGCAGATCAGCCATGGAATTCTCAATTTCTGTTGAACAAAAGTTAAAAGGTAGTTTAACTTGAAAACTACAGCTACATGACATCACAAGGTGATGTCTACATCTCCAAAGCATTTTGAGCTTTGGAGATGTAGACAGAATAAGAAACCAGGATTATCAAACATGTATGAATCAAACAAAACACAACTTCAGGTCTGTTTTTAATGAGGTAACAACATTATAACATGGCTTAAAGCTCACGAGAGTCAACTTTGTATAATATAGGACCTTTAAGAATGCATTCCACTCTCCACTGATCATATGTGTACCCTTCCAGTTTTACGATTATATGTTATTCATTCCATCACTGAAATCCTCCACAATCCTGATTAAGTCTTGTTGTGTGGGTGGATGTGGTTGCATCCAACTCTTTGTAATTCCCTTCTTAGATGCAGCTAGAACAAATTTTGTCAGATACATTTCGTTTTGCATGTCTAATATATACTGCCTGGCCAAAAAAAAAAAAAAAAAAAAATCACCACCAAAAAAAAAGGAAAAAGTCACACATTCTAATAGTTTGTTGGACCACCTTTAGCTTTGATTATGGCAAGCATTCATTGCAATGCTTCTGCAATGTCACAAGATTTATCTCCATCCAGTGTTGCATTAATTTTTCAGCAAGATCTTGCATTGATGATGGTAGAGTCTTGTAAGGTATTTTTTAACAATGTAATGCTACCCTCAGATGCCTGTAGCCCTACTCACCAAAGACCCCCACCCTGAGAGGGTCATAAAGCAATCTACAGCACTGGGGCCAAGAAGATAACATTTAGGACCAGGGCCACTTCTTATCTGTGGCCCTGTGCACCAAGGACTGAGTGCCTCCCATCCTGTGAGGGTCATAAAACAATGAGATTGATTGACTTAAAAACGCACATTCAGGGATTTTGCCAAAAAGGTTTTTAATGTGTAATCACATGCTGCCGAGAGGAAGACCCGCCTCACACACTGGGAGGCCTATAAAAGCTGGAAACACAAACATCTAAGGTCTCTCTTCCTATCCTTTCCTGAGAGTCCGGTGCTTCATTGTTAACTTTACCTGTGACAAACTCATTAAACCCTTCTGACTTATATTTCAGTCTCTTAGTCCTCTTTGACCCTTGCATCAGAAACGAACATTTCTTACAGTCTGAACGCTGCACAAAGCCTTCTCCAGCACACCCTAAAGATTCTCAATGGGGTTAAGGTCTGGACTCTATGGTGGACAATCCATGTGTGAAAATTATGTCTCATGCTCCCTGAACCACTCTTTCACAATTTGAGCCCATTGAATTCTGCCATTGTCATCTTGGAATATGCCCGTGCCATCAGGGAAGAAAATATCCATTGATGGTATAACCTGGTCATTCAGTATATTCTGTTAGGCAGCTGACCTCATTCTTCGAACACAGACGATCATACTTATTTGGTTAGTTAAATCCAGGTGGCGACTTTTTTTTTTTTTTTTTTGGCCAGGCAGTTTATTTCCCAGATACATCACGAGACAAGTTTTTGGAATTTCATAGACAAGAATACCAGGTAAGGCAACTCCAAAACACATGTGGGTGATCGGCAGCCATTTCCCCACACAACCTCCACCTCTCCTGTGGGCTGAAGTTCTGTCTACTCTTGATTTTAGGTGTAATGAAAAAAGCAATATTCCCTTCACAGCAATGAATTTGTTGTATTGTGGTGTATTTCACACCCAAAACCATGCATCATCTGTTTTATTTATTGCCAATTCTGTTTTCCATTTCCTTTTTTGGTAAAGAGTTGTTTCTTTCCCACATTCACCCAGAGAGTTGTAAGAAAGGCAAAATTGCTTTTATATGTTTTTGTTTATATGAATCTTTCACTATCCCAGTGACACCTAGTGAGTCATCATAGAAATGAGGTCTACTTTGGTTTGTATAGTAATCCCTTACTTGCAAATATCTAAATTTATTTTCAAAATTGTATATCTCCTTCAGTTGTTGAAAAATAGGTTTCCATTTTTCAAAATAGTACAAATGGCATTGTTTAGTATGTTTGGTCATACCTAAACCATTTCATTAGAAAGGATTTTCCTCTCAGCTATATATTATATTTTTTTTTACTGGCAAACCCAGAATGATATCTTGGTATAATTTGTATTCAGATTAATATCAGTCTGGACCCCATGTGCTCCATTGTGTCTCAAACCCGGTCAAATGTGATCGTGCAAACATGTTTTTTTTGTTTTTTTGTTTTTGTTTTTCCCAGTGACACATATGAAACGAAGGAGCTTATTGGTCATTTATGATTTACAAATAAAATCAAATGTATCTAATCTCAGATTAGCAGAGTTTGGTGTTTTACTCATGGATTCTATAGAACCCTGCAATGTTTTTCAGCCCCATGATATTTTTTTTCCTTAATTTTTTCCGATACGGACGGACCCTGCCTGCATGTCCCTGACTGGCTAATCCACTTGCCAATCATGCCCATTTGAAAATGGAGAGATTCACTGGTGATCAGACTCACATCTTCATGAAGTATTGAAAAAGTGTGTATTCTTGATCTCAGGCATTTTTCTACCACTGTGTGCCATGTTTCCAGTGTAAACTTAATAATTTGATTCATCTTGCCCTTAAAGTATGATTATAGTTGTTTGTCAGATATAAATATTTGTATTTTATAACCTACTTTCAATGTCTTTCCATCCTGCTTCATAATCCGATTTGCACCAGCAAGTTAAGGGTCTGGGCTGTGAAACAGTACTTTCTTAGATTATGTAGAGCCGTCCCTCCTTTCTGTTTTGGGAGCTGCAAAGTTGTGAACTTTATTCTTGAGTTTTTCCCATTCCATATAAACCTTGAGATCATTTTATCTGATGTTTTCAATGTGTTTTGAAGTAAAGGAAATGGGAGATATGAAATTGAAAAGTATAACAATCTTGGAAGGACATTCATTTTTATAATTTGTATTCTAGAGTAAAAATTTGAAGGCAGAGTTTCTGAATTTCACTTTAATTTATACTGGTTTCTAAACATCATTGAATGTAAATAACACTGGGTTACAAAAAAAACATTTTTGAAAGTTGTCTGTGTTTTTTCAACTGAATTAGGACCATTTTGCACCGCTGAATCAAAAAATGATATCCATTTTTCTCAGTCAGGTCAGGTTTTTATGCTAATTTGATTTTGAAAAATCCGATCTTCTGACTAAATTGATTACAATTTTGTGACATTATCAGTTGATTTTCTTTAATATTTCTCATCCAAAAAATTTTAGGAGATAAAAAATTGTTTTCTAACAGAATGTATTAATTAAATGTTACGTTATGTTAATTGATAAAGGTAAGTACATGTAAATTGGAACGCTACGTTATCATTGTGCAAAATTCAGGACATGAACTTCTGTTTCTATGAACCCCTTGAATGCTCAGCAGCAGGGATGTCTCTCTTCAGAGTCCAACAGTAATCAGCCATCATGACTGCATCCCAGTGTCCCTGATACCTGGTCTCCATCTCTTTTATGTCCTGATGGAATCTCTCCACCTGCTCATCACTCAGTGATCCCAGATTCTCAGGAAACCTGAACATTTAGCTCCTTTTGGGAAAAAGGATGTGGAGCATCATCATTAAAACCACACTGGAGGAATCTTTGTCACTGATGTCAGGAACTTCTACAAAGACAGGTACTGGAATTTCATCACAGTGAGCTACAGGACGACGTGCTGATTCACGGTCAGGATACTTGAGGCTGCTTCGGTTCTTTCTGTTGATCCCAGTCACCTCAATAGCCCAGAAGTAGCTATTGATGTCGGCTCCCTCCAAACCATGGGAATTCCAAACTTCAGACAGCTCTTCTTGCCTTTAGTCCACTAACGCAGATACTGGGTGCATGACTTGCATGCCATGTGTGGCGCCCAAGCTTCATCTTGGTCACCAAGTTACCATAATAAGCATGGTAAGCACGCTTTATGAAACTTGTGACTTGATTCCTGTTAGGAACATTGGTGTATTCACCGCAGATGTAGCAGAATATGTCAGGCTTATTTTTGCAAGATCTTCTAGTCGAAGGCATTTCATTCACTTGTAATATATATAAAAAAATAAATAAAAAAATAAATAAATAGTCATAAGTTGGCACATGCAAAATTTTCAGAATTTGTTTATAGCGAGAAATATCACAGAATTTTGCATCATATGATGTGAAAATACTCATACATGTAAACAAAATTGTCCAAAAACAAATATGTAGCTTAGTTCAGAACGTTGACCTGATTGAGCAAAACCAATGTGATTTTTGGATTCAGCACATCAAAATTATCCTAAATCAGCTAAAAAATCTTAGACAATAAATTTAGTGTTGACCAGTGTAATTATAGAATTTGTGTCTTAGATATATTTGGTAACCCAAAAAGTATTTGATTGTTTGGAATAAATGGATTCAATTTGGAAGGCAGTATTCAGGGTTTCACAAGAAAATAATAACATCATCTATAAATAGTGCAATTAAGTGTTATTTTTCTTTAAATTTGGCCTTGCTGCCTGTGCTAGGGGCTCAGCATACAGGCAGAGTGAACAGAATCAGGGAGAGAAAGCAGCCCTGTCTATTCCCTCTTTGTAGCTCGATTTTGTTTGTTAGGCTTTCACCTTGATTCTGGCTTTGGTTTGTGATAGAGTGTCTTAATACACTGGACTGAGCTGTGATTAAAGCCAAATTTCCCAAAACTTAATAAAAAACTGGCAACTAACGCTATCAAATGTTTTTTTTCTTGATCTAAACTAATTAGCACAATACTAGTGCTTGTCTTTTAAGCATCATCAATGATGTGGAAGATCCTCCTTATTAAAGTCCGAGCACGAATGTGCGAGGAGGGCAATTCAGCAACTTGTCCACCCCACACTTAAGTGAGATTCCTATTCTATTCGTAAATCTTGAGGAAAATTGCAAAACTTAAGCAGTAAGCAATAATGTATACAGTGGTCCCTCGTTTATCAAGGGGGTTATGTTTCAAAAATAACCCACACTAGGCGAGCTAGTCAGCTTTATTTTTTTACAACTATTATCTATGTTTTAAGGCTGTAAAACCTCTCACCACACACTTTATACAATTTTCTTGGACAGGCACAGTCACATTTCTCTCTTTGAACATTCTCAAAGTTCAAACCTTCGTAGGTGCCTTTGTCGATGCAAAACGTTTCATCAACAGTGTGGGTTACAATGATTTGTCCAGTTGAGAGATTTAAACTTCAACTTTTGTTATTGTGGGTTTGTGGGTTTTGCAAACATACAGCACTTCAGAGTCACACTGTGATTTATGTAAATTTCACTGAACGCCTTCTCTACTCTATAGCGCCCTCTTAAAATGTTATAAAAAAAATAAATAATAATAATAATAATAATAATAAATAAATCACAAAAGGCAATCTATTTGTCGTGGATTGTGAAAGAATTTACAGACTTCATATTAATGGGGAACAATGTGACAAAGTCCCATCAGTCTAACTTTTATTTTTTTCAGAATCAGAATCAGAATCAGAATCAGAAGACTTTTATTGCCATAGTCTGTGAACACAGTTCACAAACTAGGAACTTGCTTCGGTGAAAAAGTGCAACATAAACACACTGAATAAATACAAATACAAATAAGGGCATGCACAAAGTTAAAAAGATATGCTTAAAAAAATCAAATGAAATACTTAAAGGGAGAAAATATATACAACAGCAGCATCAGAACAACAGTGCAAAGTGGCTTATTAAAGTGACCGGTATTATAAAGTGTCCAGTTTAGTGCAGATATTATAAAGTGTTCATGAGACAAACAGCAGAGGGGAAGAAACTGTTCTTATGGTGAGAGGTTCTGGTCCCAATGGACCGTAGCTTCCTGCCAGAGGGAAGTGGCTCAAATAGTCCATGTCCAGGGTGATAAGTGTCAGCTGCTATACGGCCTGCTCGCCCCCGAGTCCTGGAGACGTACAGGTCCTGTATAGATGGAAGGCTGCAGCCAATCACCTTCTCAGCAGAGCGCACAATGCGCTGCAGTCTCTGTCTGTCCCTGGCAGTGGCCCCAGCGAACCACACAGTGATGGAGGAGGTGAGGATGGACTCAATGATGGAAGTGTAAAACTGCACCATCATCTGGACTGGCAGCTTGAGTTTCCTCAGCTGCCGCAGGTGGAACATCCTCTGCTGGGCTTTCTTGATGAGGGAGCTGATGGTCGGCTCCCACTTGAGATCCTGGGTGATGAAGTGCCCAGGAAGCGGAAAGAGTCCACAGTGGTGATGGGGGAGTCCGTCAGGGTGAGGGGAGGCAGGGGGGCTGTGTCTTTCCTGAAGTCCACAATCATCTCCACTGTCTTCTGGGTGTTGAGCTCCAGGTTGTTGCCGCTGCACCAGGACACCAGCCGGTCCACCTCCCTCCTGTAGGCAGACTCATCGCCGTCCAAGATGAGTCCGATGAGGGTGGTGTCATCCGCAAACTTAACCAGTTTGACGGAGTCGTGGCTGGAGGTGCAGCAGTTGGTGTACAGGGAGAAGAGCAGGGGAGAAAGTACACAGCCCTGTGGAGATCCTGTGCTGGTAGTCAGAGTGTCCGAGACATTCTTCCCCAGCCGTACGCGCTGTCTCCTGTCCGTTAGGAAGTCAGTGATCCACCTGCAGGTGGAGTCAGGCACGTTGAGCTTAGCGAGCTTGTCCTGGAGCAGAGCAGGGAGGATGGTGTTGAATGCAGAGCTGAAGTCCACAAACAGGATCCTGGCGTAGGTTCCCGGGGAGTCCAGATGCTGGAGGATGAAGTGAAGGGCCAGGTTAATGGCGTCGTCCACAGACCGATTGGCTCTGTAGGCAAACTGCAGAGGGTCCAGGAGGGGGGAGGTGAGGGACTTGAGGTGGTTTGTTGTAAAAAAAATAAAATCAATTATTATTATTCCTTTCTGCCAAGTAAATCACTCTTGAAAATCAACACAAAATTATAGATTGAGTTAAGCTGCATAACATTGCCAAGAATCTACATTGCAAGATGGCTCAGTGAAAATTAAAATACATTACAAGATAGGAGGGGGCGGAGCCTATTATTTCATTGTGGGCGCATAAACTTAACAGTACTGTAGAGCATCTCAAGATAGACATATATATTATGGCCCTGTCCTGGACCACACAGGACATTACCCATATTGGATTAAACTTGAGACATCCAAAATCTAGCCCTCATATTTTAACAAACATATCCTAGGGTTTCTGGGATCTGACAGACTCCAAACTGAGGCAGCAGCTAGAGGACATATCTGGGACCTATATTTGTTAAAATAATTTACAGAAATTTCAGGATGTGGTCATAACAAGCTCTCTCCCTGTAACTTTTGCAACATTTGTCAGATCCCAACAAACTGCATGTAGTGTTTGTGTATTTCGATGATTTGGACATAATGAGATGTGAATTTAACTTCTATCTTCTTTTTCTGTCTTATGCTGATATGCAGACGATATTGCCAATTTTTATGCCACTGTAAGCATGTTCAACTTTCCCCACAAGACTGCCTTCAATACATCACAAAGTATGAGTCACATCCCATCTTCTATGTATCTTTTGATATTGTTCTCCCAGTTTTAAATACACAAATTTAGTCTCCATGATTGATTTTAGACTCAGACTGTGATCTAAAAATATTCGTCACAACAATTTTACAATTTGGTGACATTATAAACTTCTTCACCATTAATTAAAAATAATCTATTCTAGAATAAACGGCATCTGGGGCAAAATACTGTGTATAGTCCTTGATTTGTGGATTAAGTGTTATCTATATGTCTATATGTCAAGAGAGTGTGAAGAGTTTGGTGGATGTCCGCAATTAGAGGGCGCTAAGGACTTGCTGGATGGAGAATGGTTAAATATGTGGCAAAAAGTGGAGGAGCAAGTGCTGTCAGGCATAGAGAAATGGAAAAGGCCAAAGGAAAAAGAAAGGTTGAATAAAGAATGTATTCGCGCCCAGGTAATTATGCCCAAAGACATGAGGACAGATTCATGCTGGGGAATATGTGTAAGTTGTGGATAGGACGAGAGGAGAAAACACAGTATGTGATGGGGCAGACCACAAAAGATAGACAAAAGGCAAGTATTGTACTATGACAAAAGAAACATGGACTGACGGACTTTTATTAGACATAGTAAAGTGACAGGAAAGTATTTGAGAAGGGACAGGAAAGTTTTCTAAAGTAATGGGAAAGTTCTTAAATTTTGCAAGACAGTGTTTAAAGAGTGCGAGAGAGAGTTTTTAAAGGGTGCAAACGAGTGGGTGAGAGAGTTGCAGATTGGGGGCTTGTTAGGACAAGATATTATTATACTAAAATATTGTTATATTGTTATACTATTAGATTAAATCATAATTCAGTGTAAGATATGAGAGATTCGTGTAACAACTATCAGTGCTGCATGTGACTCCATTAAAGCTGCAGTTCAGCAGATTTGTAACTATCTCTATCGAGCTAAAGAATGGAATGTGGACGAATAACACATAAACAAGCATAGTTATAAAATACAGTCTGAACCCATATGCAAAATGTCAACAAAATTGTACAGATGATAAATGATGAATAAATACACTTTATCCCATATTGGTGCCTCTGTGAGTGGTTTAAAATGAAAGCAATTTACCTAATACTGATCCCAGCAATATAATTAAGCTTCAGTTTAAGCACGCCCACATGATACAAGATCAATTGTTAAAGTGCCACAGTTGATGATGCTTTGTACAATGAAAAAAATAAAAGAGCAGTATGTTTTAAACTCATCTGACAGTAATGATTTATTTTAACATTCAAATAAACTTTAGAAGATTTTGTTTAATTAGATCATGTTGAATTTTAAGTAAACAATTCAAACCGTGTCTTTATAATTATTGGAAATTCCTCACTTTAACTTTAGGATACTGTAAATAATAGACACAGATTTCTTATGCAAATTGTTGACACATTTTTTTGAGGTGAAAATGAACAACTTGTTCATGCAAGATAAATAGATTTTAGTTTTGACTGAAGTGGATTTGAGATGGGTCTTTGGCCTGTTGTGTCTGGGTGGGCATGGTCTGAGTGCAGTGGCTCTCTGGGTACATCGCTCCAGCTCTGAACTGAAAGGTCACATGACCTGGACTGGCTCTGCTGTTGTCTAAAGACTGTCTAAACATGGCTGCTGTGTCACTGAGAAACATGAACTGAACTAAAACCAAAGAAAGTAGTGCTGGCTCTGAAACTCATCTGTGGACTGGGCTCCTCCACTACTGGTCACATGACAAATGAATGAACTGAATCAAAAGCTTCAACTAGTGCTCTGCTGCTCCTCTAAAGGCCCCATAAAACTGTCTCTGCTGCTGTGTTTGGGCTGTGTTTGCCTGGGCACTCATGACTGGAGCCTGTTCTCCACACAGTCAAATATATATATTTTTTTTAACCTAATTTCAAAATTTAGAAGTGTATTCATTTATTTTAAACATTTTTGCGTCATTCCTGAAAACAACCATTTACCAATACAACATTACTAGGCTGTTTCTTTTCATTGTACATCAGAGCTGTTGCACTGGGGCTTCTACATAATGCATATGCAACTAATTTGAAATTATATTTAGAATGGCCACAGTTAACAAAATTAGAAACCAAAGTTTTTAAACAGTATAATTTCCAATGCGCAAATATGTAGTTTTATTATGTATGGAATCTGAGACTGCTGGGTTCTGAAAGGCTTTAAATTGTTTGGTGTAAATGTTTAGTTCATATACTATGATACTTTATATTAGATCAAAATGTGAATGCTCTTGAAATGTGTTTGAAATTTGTATTTTAAACTGAATTATATTATCAGAACATAAAACAGTGGCTTTTTAATGCTTGTGAAACAATTCTTGAGCTAATAACAACAACAACAACTAAATAAGGTAGTCACAATAAAGCCATTTCTGACATATGAAAAAAAAAAAAAAGTTCAGCAGTATGAATGTGTCTAAATTTAAAGAATTAAACACTAGGAAAATCTGAAAGAAATAAGACCCATTTAAATCTTAATCAAAACCTGGTTTTATATAATGTTAAGTATTCGCAAATAGAATAAATTATTGCTATGACTGGTTTGAATTATATGGATGTTGATCAGATAAAATAAAGTTGTTAAAAGGGGAGAGGTTGCAGTTCATATAATATAGAGCTAAACTGGACATTAACAAAGGACAGTTAGGGTTAAAGCAGTATTATCTAATACACACTGATGCCTCTCAATAGATACTGAAGGGATTTATCACCAGCACTGCCCATAAAAACTGAATATTCAGTAGAGCACACAAGTGTCCTTAAAAATCTTCAAATTCATAAGATCATGATTACAAAGCGCTGACTAACTTAAGTCTATAGTTCTCTCACAACAGGTCCAGAATCTCTAAAAAACCCCTGGTGACTGGTAATGGTAAACTAACCTAAACTAAATGAAACAGCTTAGAATGTATCTGGCCTGAAGCCTATCCTGTGAACCTCTTCTGTGATCAAGGTAATGATTAATCATTATATTCCTACTCATGGCTTTCCAGCTCTGATTAGGTCTGATAATGGTACACATTTCAACAACCATGCTCTTCAACATGTTGACAAAAAATGCTAGGCCTGTGTCATAAATTTGGTTCTGTGTATCATCCTCAAAGTCAAGGACAGGCGGAACGCATGAACCGCACGCTAAAAAACAAATTGGATAAGATCTGTTCCACTTTAGGGCTTAATTGGCTCCAGGCCCTACCCCTGGCTCTTTTGGCAGTGAGACTATTAACAAAATTACTGGTTTCTTTGCTTATGAATTGCTCACTGGATGTTTGATGCCAGGGCCAGGGGCTACATTGGTACCACAGGAAGAGGTGTCCCTTCCAAATTTCCAGTACAAGCCATATTGAAATCAATTGCGGCATCTGGGATCTAGTTTTTCTTCTCAGGTGATGGAACGGCTGGAGATATCCACCAAGGAGGCTGCTGTGTCTCCACCCTCTGAGGTCTATCTGAAAGTTCTGTCTTGTAAGTGGTCTGGACCACGCTGGACTGGCCCATACAGAGTAACTGCTCGCACCGACAGGACGGTCCAGTTGGAAGGCAAAGGACATACGTGGTTTCATCTAACATAGACCAGATTGGTGAACCCTTGAACTTTTGGTGTTTGTCTGTTTGTTTGTTTTCTTTTTACATATTTCTATAGGTGTATTTTGTTTGCTCCAGTGACGTTCGATGGTTTTAAACTCGGGGTGTGGTGTTAGGCTTTGGTCTCTCCTCCCTGTACATGGTTTGGTAATACATCCTGGCAGAAGGTTAAGTATACTCACACACACACGCACGCTTACACACGCAATGATTTTTAGTGGAAGGGGTTCTACCCCGCACAAAAAAAGAAGGATTTCATTATTGACAGTATTATGCTTTAGTGTAACATTATGGACATGTGTAGGTGGGGCCTCCTCTACCTCAGATAACTTAATTTCAATAACAGGTCAGAAGTGTTCAAACAAAGCCAGTCACGTGTCATTACCTCAAATGTGCACTCCCACCGAAGAATCCAGAGTTTTTAGTGTACCATTCTACTTATTTAAATATCATGGTACTCCATTAACTTCTTTGGTAAAACCCACAGTACTGAAATTGGCCCCACCGTATGAACTTTAAGGAAACATCTAAATGGTGATCTATAAAAATAGATCAAAAGGGGGAATGAAGGATGTAAAACATCATTGCTCATAATATTAGAGATTAAATTAATTAAATTAATGGAGGTTTAGGACTTGCACACAACAGTGCACAAACACACTCCATTCTTACCCTATCGCATAGCAAAGAATGTACTGTGCAAAATAGATTGTGTAGCATGTTCTCTCAGATTAAGCTGTTACAGATAACGCTGAGGTGAATCAACAGGATTAGTGATGAGCAACAACTCCAAATTTGGTCACACCAGCGAGGCACCTGGAGGGTAGAGGAGTGCCGGAAGGAAGAAGAAGATGTCCACACCCATCTACTGAATATTCATGATTTATGTTTAAATGTGGCGCACAGGATAAGGCACTCAGATCAACACGGGGGTGCCCCTGAGATCTCCGTGCACGTACTAGGGACAGCATCGCACCGGACTTGTATTAGATTGGATGTATTAGGGAATAAACCTTGTGTGAGTCTACTCTCTGGTCTCCCGTGATTCTTCTGATCGGATAAAAAGAACATGCTTACAGTCTATTAGTCCCACCTCTTCTATTATTGTGTTATCAAATCAAATCAAACTTTATTTATAGAGCGCTTTTCATACAAAAAAAAAGTAACACAAAGTGCTTTACAAAGCATTAAAATCAGTCCCACCCACCAAACCCACCCAACCACCCAACCACCCCACAGCCAAACAACCCAACCCCAACACATCAATAAACATAACCAAACAACCCCCCACCCCAACACACACTCCCACCCCCCAGCTTGATAATGTGATATTTACATTTTGAAACACTGATTGTATCAATATTGCAATTCAACACAACACTGAAATCCCCTCCACATAACAACAGACCATCAAATTCTTGTGCTACTATATGCTTTCTGTACACCCTGTGCTTCTGAACCACCTCTGTGGCGTAATCATGATCAAACAATATGTGCTGCCCTTCGTACATTAATCTATCGACCCAGGCCATTTAAAAATCTCTTCCTTTTGTGTGTACTCCAGAAAGTGTATTATCAACCTGGGTGGTACACTTTGATCTTGGTTTTACTTTTGGGCTCAGTGGGGTCATTGTCATTGTAGGTTCATGTCTTGCGGTAGTAGAAGTGCCTTTTTTAATAGTGCATTCATGAACTGTTGCACGGAATAACCCTCTGTTCTTTCTTGGACACCACAGCCAAATGATATTCCTCCTGGACCACCTCTCCCTCTTTGTCAGTTTAGTTTGCATAATCCTATGATTTTCCTCAACTCTGGTCAAAGCGTCCTTCATGGCTGCGTTCACTGTCTCTGCCTCAGTGATTCGCATCTCGGTCTCAATTAACTTGTTTTTGAGTGCATTAGCTCTTTTGGTGTTATGCTCTGATAGATTTCAGATTTTCATGTTACCAGCTCGGCTTTTATGTCTTGTCTCAGCTCTTCTCTCATTTTCTGAAGATCTTGCTTGTTTAGAGAGCAAACAACTTGCAGTTCCCTCTGAATCCCTCTCATGTAGGTAATGCTCTCCGCACCGCTATGTTCATTTGCTCCTCTTTTTGGTGTGTTTTATACTTTGTATGACTTCTAGTCTTCACACCTCAGCTCTTTACAGTAAGAATTGGTAAATCAAAAATTTTCGGTGTTGAATGAAATGCAAGGCAAGTTTATTTGTATAGCACAATTCGTACACAAAGTAATTCAAAGTGCTTTACAGAATAAAAAGGACTTTAAAATCACACAAATGAAAACATAAATAATCACATCATAAAATTAGCATTAAAACAGAAGAGTGCAGAATAAAAACTTTGAAGTCGCACGCACAGCTAAACAGAACTGTTTTGAGCCTGGATTTCAACATTGTCAAAGCAGAGGCCTGTCTCACATCTTCAGGAAGACTGTTCCAGGTTTTACCTGCATAAAACTGAAATGCTGAGTCCCCATGTTTAGTCCTGACTCTGGGCACCAGCAGGAGGCCGGTCCCTGAAGTCCTCAGAGTGTGAGATGGTTCATGTGGCACTAACATGTTAAAGATATACTTTGGTGCTAGGTCGTGAAGAGACTTGTACACAAGCAGAGCTGCTTTAAAGTCTATTCTTTGAGTTACAGGAGCCAGTGCAGAGACCTGAGCACAGGACTCATGTGCTCGTACTTCCAGTCAGGACCCCAGTAGCAGCTGGATGTACTGCAGCTGTTTTAAAGCACGTTTGGAGAGGCCAGTGAGCAGGCCATTACAATAGTCTAACCTACTGGAGACAAATGTATGGATAAGTCTTTCCAAGTCTGGTTTTGACAGTATATTTTTGATTTTTGCAATGTTTTTTTATGTGGTAAAAAGCTGCAGATGTTACTGATTTGATGTGGCAGTTAAAGTTTAAGTATGAGTCCATTATTACCCCTAGATTTCTAGCCTGATTTGCAGGTTTTAAAGAGAGAGACTGGAGGTGACTGCTGACACTTTTTCTATGTTTCTGTGGGCCAAAGATGATGACTTCAGTCTTGCTGGAGAAAGTTGTTTCGACTCCACACACTGATCTGTTTGATGCAGTGGCAGAGTGAATCTACTGGTCCATATTCACCTGAGTGTCATCTGCATAGTTGAGGTAGGACACATTATTGCTGCATATTAACTGGCCTAATGGCAACGTGAAAGTTTCAGCTACACGTCTATCTTGTTTGCTCACTTACCAGAAATCACTTTCTTGCTTTTTTAGTTTAAATTTCAAGACTTTTAAATTTATACCAGTTTTTGCTTCATGTGTAGAAAGCACGTAATTACACAGATATTGACCATAAACCAGGAAAACAAATCTACCATAGAACTGTTTCTACAGGACTGTCTTAACTCAGGGTAAATTAACTTTTTCATCTTTGGAGCTGAGCTCATCCTGTAGTGACAGGCTTGTACACATAGTGGTGATGTATATGTGCATTTTACATTCACAAACACATTTATTTCTTTGGAGAAGAATGGGCTCTGTTTTGCTGAAGTAGACAACAGCCACATGAGCAACAGTGACAGTGTCACAGTGATGGATGAGTACATGCAAAATTAATGAACAAACACAACTGGCATTACATTTATTTATTTATTTGACTGCAAAGTCTAAATAAAAAACAAAAACAAATCGACTTTAGAGTGCTTTGACTCTATCAAAACACAGGGACAAAATAACAGCTAAACAAAATTCATATCATTGAAGGTCTTTTTTTTTTTTTTTAAACTTTATTTTTATTAGGGGTTTTATAAGTATTTTAGAACAACAAACAAAAAAAAACAAAACAAAAAAACAAAACAAAACAGCAGACCACAAAAACAATACAGAGCATCCAGGAAAAAGTATAGAAACAATGCACAGTTATTCCATTAACATGATCATATAACTAGTTTTTCAATATAACAAGTCCATTTCTCCCAATATCTTTTACATTTGTCAACAGAAAGTCTCAGTGAAAAGGTCAGTCTCTCCATGTCATAGATCTCAGTGACAACTTGAATCCAGTCAGTGAGTGTAGGTTCGTCCTTACACAACCATTTGCGGGTTATGGCCTTCTTCGCTCCAGCTAGTAGTATTGACAAAAGATATTTATCGGATCTTAGCATCCCATGTGGAAGTTTACTCAAATAGACTTCAGTGAATCCCCATGTCAAGCCAGGCCCAAATATATCTTGGATTACTCTTATCACCGATGTCCAGTAGTGGGCGATCTTGTCACAGTTCCAAAAAATATGGAAATGTCCAGCTCTGTCATTGCCACAGTCTCTCCAGCATTGTGCTTTGCCTGGGTCATTACAATGTTTGCTCCTAATATAAGGTGTTACAAAAAAAACGCACCATATTTTTCCACATAAATTCCCTCCAAAGTCCTGAACTTGAGGTAGTCATAGTAGTTTTACAGATATTTGACCAGTCATCCTCCGATATTTTAACCCCAGCGTCCTTTTCCCATGCCTCCTTAATACATGTAGTGGAAATATTTCTCGCTGCTTGCAAACATTTATAAATTGTGGTTATTTGTTTCTTGGGTGTGTTGCCTTTACAAGCTTCTAGAAAAAATTTCACCAGATCACTTTCTTCTTCAGTAAATTTAATTTCTCTATCAAAATAGTGTCTTAGCTGAAAATATCTAAAGAGGTCATGTTTGTCCAAATTATGCGCGACTGAGAGTTCCATGTAACTTTTCAAAACACCATTGTTTGATATAGTCCAATAACCAGTGATACCCCGCCATGACCACTGTCGAAACCCATTATCTGTCCGTGCCGGTAGAAACTCTGAATCAAAAGCCGGCCAGCGCAGTAATCTGGCATTTCTTTCTATGTTTTTGTTTTTAAGTATTTTATTCCATATATTTATTGGTACTTTTATCCAGACAGGCAACAGGTTTGAGTCTAAGTACTTTTTAAGAAGAGACTGATCACCGAGCATGGACTGAAGAGGCACATCAAAGTATGACTGGTCAATCTCTTTCCATTTAGCCTCACAGCAAGGATCGCACCAATTTATCAGAACTCGTAGCTGAGCTGCTTTATAGTATCCCTCTAACCATGGTAGGGCTAGTCCACCCTCCTCTCTTCGCAACTGTAATATTTGAAACTTTATTCTTGGTTTTTTATTTCCCCAAATAAAATTTGAGATCATTCTATTCCACTCATTGAATTGCTTGGAGGGTATCTCAACTGACAGTGCCTGGAAAAGGTAAAGAAACCTTGGCAAGAGGTTCATTTTTATTATGTCAATCCTATTATACATATTCATTGGCAACAGGGACCATTGCTGTAAATCCGCTTTAATGTTAGTGGTTAGAGTTGTATAATTTTCTTCAAAGATTAATGATAAATCCTTTGGTATATGTACTCCCAAGTATTTGATGCTTTTATTCTTCCAATTAAAATTTGTCATCTTGCGAATCTCAGGAGAGGGCAAATAATTAAAAGAGATTATTTGGGTTTTCTGTAGATTCAGTTTGTAACCAGAATATGTACCAAAGTCTCGCAACAAGGACAAAAGGTTAGGTAAACTGACCTTGGGGTTAGATAATGTTAAAAGGACATCATCTGCGTATAAACAAGCTTTGTGTATGGTGTCTCCTACAGTAAACCCTGAAATATCTGTATGTTCTCTGATAGCCTGAGCCAAAGGCTCAATAAAAAGTGCAAACAGGGTTGCGCTGAGGGGGCATCCCTGACGACAGCCTCTCTCTAAATGTAATGAGTCAGACAAGTCCCCATTGATTTTGATCCTGGCAGATGGGGAATCATATAAAGATTTTATACATCTAATTATTTTACTGTTAAAACCGAACCTGTTCAGGACCAAATAAAGATATTCCCAACCGACAGAATCAAATGCTTTTTCAGCATCAAGACTAACTGCTATAGATTCTATGTTTTTCATTTTATTAATGAGATGTAAAGCGCGTCTAATATTATCATGAGTCTGTCTATTGCGGACAAATCCAGATTGATCAGTGTCTGTCAATTCTGGAACAATAGCCTCGAGCCGCTGAGCTAGTATCGTGGCAAATATTCGATAATCAATATTTAAAATTGATATTGGACGATAAGAGCTGCATAGAATTCTGTCTTTACCTGGTTTATGGATCACTGAAATCACTGCTCTTTTCCAAGATGGTGGTATCTCCCCGCCCCTTAAAACATGATTAAAGCAAGCCCTAAGTGGCGGAAGTATTAAATGTCGAAAATGTTTATACCACTCAGCTGGATAACCATCTTCTCCGGCCATTTTGTTGGTTTTCAACTTTGAGATGGCTTTACTAATTTCTTCATCTGTTATTTCCCGATTTAACCTCTCGTTTTGTTCAGTTCCTATGGATGGTAAATCAAGTGAAGAAAGAAAATGATTAATAGCTTCAACATTTGCAGAGTGGGGTTGGGTATACAATTGTTCATAATATGCCACAAAGGAATTCTGTATGTCTTTTAGATCATGACATATATTGTCATCAAGAGGGCTCTTCATTTTATGTATAAATCTTTCGGCCTGTTGTTTACGTATCCTCCAAGCAAGAAGTTTCTTAGATTTAGGACCATTTTCATAATAATTTTGCTTTATAAATTTTGACTTCTTTTCTATTTGATCCTCATACAGTTTGTTCAAAATTTGTTTTGTTTCGTTGATCTTTATTAGGGTATCATTGTTTTTGTTTTGCATGTGTTCCTTTTCTAAAATCTTCAGTTTGTCAGATACATGTTTCATGTAACTTTCCTTTTGCCTTTTCTTAAAAGAGGACCACATAATCAATTTACCTCTAAGTACGGCCTTTAGCGCATCCCACACTACACTGGGAGAAATATCATTAATACTATTATGATCCATATAATCTTTCAGTTCCTTCTCTACAAAGTCATTGAACTTATCATCTTTTAGGAAACTTGTGTTAAGTCTCCATAGAGTTTCTTTACGATCATTATCCAAATGGAGGGTCAAGCACACCCCTGCATGGTCAGATACATCTCTGACACCTATTTCGCAATTAACAATTCTATGTCTGTCAGACGTCAACATAAAAAAATAATCTAATCTTGAATATACCTGATGGGAGTGTGAGAAAAAAGTATAACTCTTATCTGATTGATGCAAGTTTCTCCATACATCCATCATTCCTAGTTCCTTAAGCATTTTCTTAACCAATATTGCTTCTGGTTGGGTTTTTTTCATTTTACTGGAGGAATCTATAAAAGGGTTAAGACAGACATTCCAATCCCCTCCACTTATAAGTACACCTGATATTTCTGTTGCGATAAGATCAAAAATCTTCTTAATCGTGCATTCGTCTTTGCCTGGAGGTCTATACACGTTTAACAGAGTCACTTCTTTGTTGTCTATATATCCTTTAACTAAGATATAACGTCCTTCCTTGTCACTAACCTGAGATGTGTACTGAAAGTTCACTCTATTTGGTAGTAGGATGGCAACTCCTCTAGAATGACCATTTATAAATGAGGAGTAGTACATATTTTTAAACCCCATTTTGCTTATCTTTTCGTGCTCTGTGGCAGAAAGATGAGTTTCCTGCCAAAATATTATATCATATTTTCCTCTTTTCATTTTAGCAATGACTTTAGCCCTTTTAATGGGGTTATGAAGACCATTTACATTGAGAGTGATAACTGTATACTGTTGTCTACCCGCCATCAAGAGAGAGGTACAAACTAAACATAGAAATCTGTAGATGCTCTGAAAAACACACATGGGTCTGCAAAATAAAAAAACAAGAACATACCAGAACATGGAACATACGTGACCTCCAAAAGTGAAGTATAAGTCCACCTTCAAAGTTGGGAGGGGAATCCCTGGGAAAACAGGGAATCCCTCGCAGTGCTGCCACCCTCCATCTCCTGTCCATCGTGGTGGCGCAAGGTGGGGAAGCAATTTCCCCGACGGCCAATCGGATATGGTGATTCAGTTAGCGGTGCGCAGGTGTAATATTGCTTGCACTGCTATACCACGCAGAAGCTTGCCTTGAATCACACGGTGCCTCTTTTAAACACCTTCAACTTTTCCTGGATGCTTCTCGTCAGCTCTTCTCTGTTCCAACCCTTTGTTGCACGCGCGGATTTCCACGTAGGTCTCCTCTGTCTGGGAGAGGGAGCCGGGTGCGTTGCGTCCTCCGCTTCTGCCTGCAAAAGCCCTCTTTTCTTTAAGTCGTCCGTGGCTTCCTCCACGTTGTTATAAACCACGGTGTCATTGCCTCCGTCGTAAAATACGCGGAGTCTGGCTGGGTAAAGAGTTTGGAAGCGGTATTCTTTTTCTTTGAGCATTTTCCTGACGGGGTTGTAGGCTTTACGTTTAAGAAGCAGATCACTGGGGTAGTCTTGGTCAAAATATATACGCCTTCCATTAAACTGAATATCCCCTTTGCTCCAAGCAGAGCGGAGAACCTTCTCTTTCATCTTGTATTCCAAAAAACATATTACGATAGATCTAGGGTTAGCGCTCGGCGGTGGTCTGGGCCCCAGAGAACGGTGACAGCGCTGTATGGCTAAAGGAGCGTCAGCGAGGGAGAGCTCAGATTTAAGAAAGTCTTCTGTAAACATTTGAATATTGGTCCCCTCCGCCCCCTCAACAATCCCATGAATTCGGATATTATTTCTGCGGGAGCGGGCTTCTAGGTCTGATAGTTGTCTTTGGAGTTCCAGTTGTAGCTGTAGAGTGTGCTCCAGAGCGTCTTTGACGTCAACATTGAACTCCTCCATGTCGGCTACTCTCTGCTCGGCCTCGCCGACTCTCTGTGTGACATGTTTTAAGTCCGCATTAAAACTGTCCATACGCTTTCCAATTTCTTCTCTAAAGCCAGCCATTTCAGTCTTTAGCATGTCAAGTCTGTCGTTAAGTTCCTTCTTTATATCATTTTGGACGTTTCTCAGCTCTGCTATAATGTTAGCTTGAATAGCATCCATGGTCACGTTTTCTGTTAGCTTGTTAGCCGCGGCAGCCTTCGCGGATAAAGAGTCCTCTTCGTTTGCAATGTCCTGCAGATTTGCTCTAGTCTTCCTTTTATTGCCCCCTGACATAATACTGACAACTTTTATTTCTAATTATGATACTTTTACCGGGGAAATAGTGGGCCGTCGGGGAGCTAAGAAATTATGCTGCCAATTGCTCCCTCGCCATCCCGGAAGTCCAATATCATTGAAGGTCTTATGTTGCGAGAACTGACTCCTGTGGGCTTTGGGCCGTGTTGTAATGTTGTTTCGTTTACACGTGTTTGAGTTACCGTGCATCATTAGTCTGTCTACATCTCCAAGGCACAGAATGCTCTGTTCCACCTTGTCATGAAGCGGTGGTTTCCAAGTTCCAATACATTTTTAATCTATGACACCTCTGGATTATTATTTTGTAATTTGGACATTTAAATCACAATATGAGTTAATAAAAGAAACAAGTCCGCTAACTTCTGCGTAAGTAAACCACGGTGGCTAGTGGGAGAGTTTGGAATGATGGTATGCAGCTGTTATTCTTTGCTGCTAGAAAAAACTGTACAGGAATCCTTAAGCTTGAGCCCAGCTCAGGTAATCTTTGGACGTGATGTCAGAGGCCCATTGAAATTTCGGAAAGAACTCATTCAGCTTAATCCAATATTCCTGCAAAGACTGTCAAAAACATTCCTTATATTTCACTTTCCTTCTCTGTTCAGTGACATTCGCTCTCAGATCTCTGATATATCCTACGACTGTCTTAACTAACTCCTCACTAATCAATTATTTTGTCAGTCCAGCTAAGAAAGAAATTATGAAAAAATAAGCAGAGTACTTCATACAAAATGGGCTTGCTGTGTCTAGTTCAGCTGATGAGAGCCCCAGATTTGTACAAACTTTAGAAAAGTTAATGCTGTGACGGTTCCAGGTGCTCATTCTCTGCCACTCATTGATGATTGGGTTGATGAATATGGTCCTGTGACCGGGCCTAGCCTTTAGGGGGCCCTAAGCAGAATTTGCCTTGGGGGCCCTTACAACATCAGCAACACAAATCCCTCATTGCATCTTGATCAGTATCAAGATGCAATGAGGGATCGATCTCTACAGATTATAGGCTGTAGACATAGACATAGACACCATAGACATCAAGAATCTTAAGTCAGACACAGTACCGGTATGAAAACAGGTGGCGCATTATAATGTGGCTCTATTAGCTAAAGTGAGAATATACGTATAGGTTGTAAAAGCTATATGGTAGATATTTTTACAAAAAAACAGCTGTTTAGACTAAATCAGTTTTAACATAAGACCCACTGAATATACTTTTTCCCTTATATATTTATGTTTGATATGATAAAACTGCCAAGAGTAAGTGACTGAAGTCAGTCAGTTGTTGATAGATTACTATAGATAATTTAATACAATATTGGCTATAACAGGGGTGGCGAACAAGTTAGGTACAAAGAGCCAAAATTTTCAACCATAAGACTCAAAGAGCCACACGGCGCACTGACCTGCCAAGACAGACAGACACACACACACAATTACAACCATATTATTTCCCTTAAAACACTCCTCTCCCGCAAGCATTGTACTTCTGTTCATTTCAAGATAAGTGTCCACCCTCAACACACACATCAAATGCAGCTTAGCCAGAGTTAACACAGCTACCCCAGAGGTCAGATACCCCCCCACATACACACATAAACACACACAGGCATCTCTTCCTCTCTCTCTTTCTCTCACTCTGTCAAACACACACACACACACACATTTGCTCTTTATCTTCATCTCTGTCTCTCTCTGACACACACAACTACTGAACACATTTCAGAAACACATGTAGGCCCCGTATAATGTAAACTGATGGATTATTTTTAATTTTTTTTTAATTATTTTAAGCTATTTATACATTATCTTGTTTTATTGCATATACCATTATCCTTCTGTTCTTTAACTGTGCGGTGCAATACAGGAATTTCCCCACTGTGGGACTAATAAAGGCTTATCTTATCTTATCTTATTAAAACATTAACACAAGCATAAGTCAGGTGTTATTTCCAAACCACATCACAGATTTTCTTACCTTGTTGGAGTGATGGGATGATAATCTCAGTGGGATTTTTTTTATTATCTGGAGCCAAGGTTTCAGGTACATCCACAAAACACTGTTTTAAAAACTTTCCTTCGTTGTACATTTTTTTTAGCACGGGCGATCTTCCACGCCACTTTATAGGATGCAAGTGTCACAGTTTCTCCATGCTTGTTCAATTGCTGAAACATTTGAGACTGTCTTTTTACCTGGCTTTTCAAGGTGCTCAGTTTGTGCTTGCGTAGTTCAGAACCTTTGGGGAATTCCTTGTCCATATTAGCCTGGAGAGCGCTAAAATTAGGCTAAATATTTGAAGCCTTGAAATGTGATATTGTAGTATTGCAGATTAAACAGAGTGATTTGCCATTCCGTTCAATAAAAAGTAAGCATCTTCCCATTCTTCCAGAAATGAGCTGTTAAATGATACATCAGTTTTTATATATTGTTTATTATTTGTTTTAATAAGTCCTGGTGGATTTGAATGTGTTTTAAGACAGAAAAAAATAAGTGAAACATGAGACAATGCAAAGAGCCGCAGTATATAGAAAGGCAAAGAGCCGCATTCCTATTGGCAGAGAGCCGCATGTGGCTCGAGAGCCGCGTGTTCGACATCCCTGGGCTATAACATTGAGTCAAACTGTGTTGACATCACCAAAAAAAAAACAAAAAAAAAAACATTAGGCTATGTGTTGAATACCATATTGTATTTATTTATATTAATAAATTACTAATGTGTGTACTCTGATAAATTACTAAGTAATAAGTTATTATCACCAGGCATTACCAGCTTAAGAATCTTCAGCAGCATCTTGAGAATTGGATGTCACTTCATCTCCAATGGCAAAGAACTTGTCTAAAGAGCCTTTGCAGAAAATAAATAAATAAATAAAACACAGTCAGACAGACTAAATGTAAATCCAACTTTCTGAATAATGACAATAATGATTAAATGAAATAATTATAGGCTTCACAGGCACTTTGCCGTAATTTGTGACTATTACGTTTACGCTTTACATTTATTTATATTTAGCACTCATAACATATAACAATAAAAAAAAACAAACAAAAAAAAAACAACAGGTGCAGGAAGAGGCAAAAAGCACAAATTTTAACCTTATGAATAAAATTACATTTATGCAACTTAAAAAGTGAATTCAAACATGGATTAAAATTCAGTAAAACATCCAACAATTGAAAGATTATGAAACATTACCCTGAAATATCAAACATTTCCTTAAACTCTTTTTAAATAAAGTTTCTGCCGTCACGAGCCACATGGCTCCACACTTTACAGCCTCTGGATCATAGGCAATGAGTATTGTATCTATGAATCTGCATTAATTTTAAGTAAAATGTGAAATGTTTAGGGATAGGGATTGTAATTATATAAGAGTTATATATAGTTTATAAATGGCACTGAATAAGACTGTTACTAACCGTGGCTTTATTATGCTGCTCAGGTCTTCTACGTATGTGAAAGACCGGCTCCCGTTAGTTCCATGCCAAGGCTCTCTTGATAATTTAGCCGAGCAATGTAGCACCAAACACCGCAGCAACAGTGAGACATGATGAAGACGATGAAAACAACAGTCGGGCACAATACCTTACATTACATTATGCATTTGTTTATTCCAATAAAGTTGGCCAATCATCGCAAGATCAGGTGTAGTGTCATTCAGTTGGTTGCCAGATTGTCAAAACAAATACATCATGTGTGCACTACAGAGTGCACTATAGCGGAGATGCGTCAGTAGCACGTACTGCGCGCACGCTAAATGCAATGTATATTGTGGGAGGTTGCCAGATTGGGGGCCCTCTTGAGGCCGCGGGGCCCTAAGCGGCCGCTTAGTTCGCTTATAGGCTGGGCCGGCCCTGCCTGTGACCTACGTGACTACCGTTGACATGTTAAAGGGATATTGGCAAGTTCTATTAACTATGCCTTTTTGTTAACTATTAATTATGCACTGCAATGCCCTAGCCACTTTTCAAAGGTTGGTAAATAAAGTGTTGGGATGTGTACTAGACTGCACGGCATATTTGCATAACAAAGTTGTCTACAAAAATGATTGGGCTAGCAACGCTGAGGGAAATTTTCAAAAGATTGTCTGCTGCTTCTCTAACCCTAAATCTTGCCAAATGTGAATTTGAATAAGGCATGGTGCAATATCTTAGTCAGCAGGTAGATGGTAGAAAGGTGAGCCCTGTGGAAGCAAAAATCAGAGATATCATTGCAATAAACCTCACTGTATGATCTGTGACTCTGAACAAACAAGAATCACCTCCAACATCTTGATATGCGCCCATGCACAGAACAGAATAAGTATTCTCTAGACTCGTCATCTGCTTTACCCTCTGCCCGAACATATATTCTCCAAATCCTCTCCTTTAGTCTGTCTGCAGCGGACCATAAAGCGGTGCAGGTGCTCCATCAGCAGAGTTTATGCAAATTAGTCATGTGGTACATACGTAGATTGTATAATGTCCAAAACAATTTAACTTTTAATGCATTATAAACCCTTCATGCACAGCGCACTGTATTGTGGGACGTTTGATAGCTCCTTACCTCCAGTTAGGAAACTTCCAAGATTCCTATGCTAAAGGACCTATGAAAGGAAGCATAGGAACCTTTTCCTAACTTCTTCCTAACTCAATGGGCTATTTGGACAGTCCTTATCATGACCGACATTGATGCAAATCTGATTTTGGTTTAAGGACTTAGGAGCCTCATGGTCAATTTGACAAATTCGGAATGAGCCCCTCTTTCTCCTGTCATGAGTAGAAGATGCTAGCCCGGTAATTTTGGTTCGGATGTTGGTTAGGTGAGACCTTATATAATTTACCTCCCTTAGGATTATATTTGTTTATACAAACTAGATTTATAAGTTGTTGCCACCCTTGTTGTTTTAGCTTATCCATGTTATTCAATTAGGCCCTGTGTTTTATACTTTATACTTCCACCATTTTATGTAAAAAAACATTGCATGTTTTGGCTCTGGAATAAAATAGCCAAACATCTGTTTTGACTCCTTGTCTCATTATGATTGCTTTAAATTAGTTAATTAGTTATGTCTGTTAGTAAATATGGAAAATAACACGCCCACAAGGACTGTGTCCATCTACAGACTTAAAACCATAGACTGTATAATAGAAGTGGACTAATGGACTGTGAAATCACCCCTAGTGCTTGGTTACTACTCTAATCTGCAACCAGGGACCATATTTGGGAATCTGAGCACAAAACCAAAAAGCCAATCAGGAGTGAATTGGTTGAAGGTACATGCCCCCTCCCACGGGCACCACTGGTCTGCCAGGGGCTGGGCGCTTAGCAATGCTGTCAATCAAACCTGTTGCTAACTCCAGCTGGAGCGACCTTGGGAAAAGAATGGTTTGGTACTAATGTTCATATTGATTTAGGGACAAAATAGCTAAATAGAAACAAAAATTTTAAGACTAAAATGATGAATCTGATAGCATCAGTTACAGAGAAAGGGGCAATGTTACTTCAATTGAAAGTGAATTGAAAGCAGAGCTCGAAGGAACCACTTTCTCATGCTTACTTCCTATATGGAACACGCCAGCTAGTGGTTTAGCTCTTCTGATTCAGCCATGTCTCACTGTTTGCACCACTGGTACCAGACTTCTACAGACAGTGCACAAGAGACAAATCCCACAGTGGGCCAGAAGAATCACCTGGAATCACCTGTTCACCCTCATGCCCTGTAGGAGGCACCACAGGTCCAAAACATCTAAAAGAGCCAGTTAAAAAAAAAAAATAAATAAATAAAAAAAAAAACAACAACAAAAAAACATAACCATAAGGACTACAAACCAAATTGTGTATTCTTGTATATTGTATGTCCTTTTTTCGTACCCTAACTGACTCAAAGGATGTGAGGATTTTTACTGTAAACTAATCTTTGTGTCATTCTGTTATGAGTATAGCAAATTTCAAAAACAAAACTGTAATATCTATGCTAAATAAGACATCCAAAACCCCCTCTGTGCACTTTGTGTAACCGATATATCAACGAAATGAACCAAGAATTTTACACCAACCTGGCTTTAAAGAAGACGTATTCTGCTTGTGTCTGCTGTATAGTTTTAGTCTATGACGCCTGTGGATTATTATGCTATAATTTGCACATTTAAAATCACAACATTCTAAAACGACTTAATAAAACAAACAAGTCCACTGACTTCTGTATTGGAAAACTGTAAATGAAAACTGTAATGAACTGTAATGGAGCTGACATCACCATAAATGTCATCACAACAAAGAGCTTTGCAGCTGTTGGCATCTCCTATGGATAGCTGCAGGTCATGTTAGCAAGTGGCAGACTTTTTTTTTCATTTGTACCAAAGTGACTACGAGATCGTGCCAAATCCTGCGTGTATCATTTAAATAGAATTGGAGAAGGAAGTAAGGACAGAGCAGCTGGTGCAATGGGGGTAGATTGGAGCAATTAAGTTTTTAATACAGGAGAAAAAAAAAACAACATAACATCTTATCTAATCACTTACTAAGATCTAGGATTGACATAACTATAGAAAAGTGGTTACTAATCAATGCTAAAACTTGTATCGAAACTAGATACTCATTCAAGCAGGTATCAATAACAATAAGTAACATTCACAGGACAGAAATTAACTTATTCTGAACAGCTTTAAAATTATCTTGAGCTGTATAGAACAAGTTTAAGACCACATAGACTAGTATAACCTCATGGACCACTATGAACATACCTGTACGATTGATGGATTACACAAATACAAGTCCACATGATAAGAATGTACTGTGATGTAATATTGAAAATCACATTCTATTGTCTAAAGAAAGAGTGTTTTTTTTTTATCACCGTGGTAATGAAATCAGTATTGAGTATTGAGTTTATTCCTCAGTATCGAATCAAGTTTGAAATGTTAGTATCGTGATAACACTAGTTGGTAACATCTACACTTTTGGGCATTTTTACACATATGCATTGCTTTTATAATACAATGTTATTAGGAGAAGCATTGTTGATTTTACTAGCTACAAGCTAAATTTAACAAAGAAACCCTTAACAAAGAAACAAAGAAACCCTACATTAGCAACTGGACATCCCAGAACAACTCATTTAATCATTTACTAACATCTCAAAATTATATTGATCCTGACAGAGTGGACTGATACCAGTGTTGTGATTGGGCCTCTTCTCCCTAGCTCTGCACCGCCACACATAATCTAGTCCCATTCACTACCTCAAGTAACAAAAACATTAAAATAATTTCATATTGTCATAAACATAAAGCTTTTGTCACTTGTAGACTTACTTACAGTGGGGAGAGTAGTCAAAACTTCTACTGAAGTAGGAGCTGTTACTTCAAACTAAATATCCCTCAACAAGTAGGAGTAAAAATATGCTACTAGAAATGTACTCTGAAAAATAAAATGCCTTTAAAAGGTTACTCAAGTAAATGTAAATCAGTACTCCCACCTCTGACAACTGGACATCCCATAACAACTCATCTAATCCCTTACTAACATCTCCTAATTGTATTGATCCTGCCAGAGTGGGCTGATACTATTGTTGTGATGAGGCCTCCCTTGATATCCCCCTGCCACACGTAGTCCCATTCACTACCTCTCCTCTCTCCACTCAACCACCCACTCACCCAACCTGTAAGGCAAAAGCAAGTGCATCTAATGAGCCAGAGACAAGCCCCGCCCCAACATCAAATGGAAAAGTACAACCGGAGAACTGTGCAGTAGAGAGCTAGCTTGTGCACACACACAGAGCACCATTCAAGCTAACATGAATGACTCAAACTGCGGTAGCATGTAGTACACTATTATTTCATCAGCTCCATATTCATGCTGCTTTGGAGGGGGGTTCTGTGGAATTTTAACGATTTCTAAACAGTTCCCTCGTAGATGTATTTATAGCTTTGACGATTGCAAAGTCAAATCGCAGTAGAGGACAGGGGATAGGCTCTCCTCTCCTCCTCTCCAAAGGGTCGTGATTGGGCATGATTGGAGCACATTGAAAACTGAGCTGAAGTTTGGTGGTATTTAGATGGGTCTGTGGGTAAAAATGGCACGTGAGGGAGGAGATATGAAGTATTAAAAACATAATGAACCTAGCTACAGTGGGTGGGTGGGTGGGGGGTGGGGGGGATGTGTAAGAGTACATGTAGATATCACCATGTAGGGCCTTACACCAGTTAAGTGGCAGTTTCTGGGGGAAAAAAAAAGTTTAGAATAAAAGTACAAAATTACCGGAAGTAGTGGTAAGTCCTAAAGTAGAATACCTATGTCATATACAAGGACATGCAAAACTATATCCAAAATAACTACACGGCACTGCCCAATCCTCAGTGTATCACGGATTAAGAAAACAGAAGTTGATCAACAAAATGGCATCTTGATAATAAGCTCTTAAAGATTGGCCAAAGTGACAGTGTAATTGTGAAGAGGAAACAACTATAACATGGTTAAAAGCTCTGCAAACTCCATTTGCATAATAGGTCTGCTTTAAACAATAAACTCAATGTAACTTTTTAAAACTAAGTTGGAGAAATTTGACTTTTTACTGTCTACTGTTTTGAAGTGTGTCATTCTTTCCCGAGGTTGGCCCTTCATGCTGTGTAATCCTGTATATTCTGTTGGTGTAATGTCTTTATGCAAATCTCTGCCTTGGTCCAATCATCTCGACGAGCTGATGTGTTCCGCTGACAGATGTGGGGGGGGGCTTACACATCTCTGATCACTCATGGATCAGGATGTGGAGGTGACACTGTCGCACCATCTGCTATCTGGAGGTGTTCTACATCACAGGGAGATCCTCAGGAGAAAGTCAAAACCATTGTATTATACTTATTTCAATGTTATGCATACTCAATCTAAGAGTTTTAACTACATAAACAATTTTAACCAGCAAACAGCTTACATAAAGGAAATAGGCCCAATGCAGTATTCATTCACTCCACACTCGACGGTGGTAAGTTTCTATTGTAGCCACAGTTACACTGGGGCATTGACGGATGTGAAGCTGCCAATCTTCGCCATCGATACTGACGCACACACCAAGTTCATTCTTAGACTGGACATGACACTTTCCACTAAAGCTGCTGCTGCAACCCTGTGGCATTTGAGTGGTGCTATGGTCTCCCATCCAAGTACTAACCAGCTCCAGGCCTGCTTGGCTGATTGGGCATTGACAATCAGGTATGGAAAACACTACCAGACAAAATTTTAAACACATTTTTTTCATTTATTCTTTATTTCCATGGTTATTTACATTGTAGATTCTCACTGAAGGCATCAACATTATGAATGGACACACATAGAACGTAGCAAACAAAATAACTCCAAATTTGTTTTACAGTTTAGCCTTTTAAAATGGCCACCCTTTAATTTGAGTTGTAAAATCTTTTTTCTTTTATTAAAAGAGAAGATGTGGCCAAACTTTTGACTGGTTGTGTACATGAAAGATT
The DNA here is from genome assembly GCF_009829125.3 of Periophthalmus magnuspinnatus. Taxonomy (NCBI): domain Eukaryota; kingdom Metazoa; phylum Chordata; class Actinopteri; order Gobiiformes; family Gobiidae; genus Periophthalmus; species Periophthalmus magnuspinnatus. Next base: position 26,642,362 of record NC_047144.1, read on the forward strand.
TTAATAAGCAAACAGCGTATATATAGTGAACATGGAGCGTAGCTTGTGTGGCAGATCTCCCACCACTCCCTCTATCACACCTCAAACTAAGTCAAGTGTCAAAGGCCACAACAACAGTGAGCAATAGAGTTACTGGTGCCCCACTGTGGCACCTGGTATGGAGCTCAACAGTGACCACCTGCCCCTGGTTGACCTTTAATGTTTTTAAATGGTCAATCGGCTATGTGGTAACTAATGACCACAAGACTAAAAATAATTTTAAAGTTATTAAATGCAGAATATTGCCTAAACTTTTTGGACTTAAAACAGCAGTATTATGGTTATAAGTTCACGTAGCTGGTTAGCCACTACCATGCCTTTAAACTCTTAATATTTGAATGTTTTGAAAAGTCTATAGGAAAAATTAATGGCATATTTTCTGACGTAAATTAGAGTGGAAGTGGGTGGGACTGTTGAGCTCCATTCCCAGCGGTCTAATATCCATGTACTAATCCGGCCAAACTCTGCTTAGCTTTGCTGATTGTGTTGTGATAACACTTTAAAGGGGTAGTGGCTTAACATGGGAAGCAACGGGAAGTAGGAGAATAAGTGCCAAAAACTAGTGAAACTTATAAAACATGTTAAGAAGTTATTTTCAGAGCATATATCATTTTCAAAACAATAAAAGCTAACATGGTGATATAAATGTATTATGTGTTAGCAGTTAATATCCTATGAAAGTAAAATAAGCCCTCTTTAAACATAAGCTTAATGAACTGTCCTTGTAAATATAAAGGCATTTGTAGAATCCTTGAAGAACACAGTGTGAATGAGAAATGGTCCAAACGTGCTGTCTTTAGCCTGGGCCTGAGAACAGACCATAAATCCACAGTACAGGGCCACTTAACTGCAGTAATCACATAATGCTTCAGACCTGCTCATTCTTTCTTCCTTTTTCTCTTCCTGCTCCCTCGGTCTCTTCTGCTCCCTCTATCTGCTCCCTTGCCCTCAATCTGCTCACTCTCTCCTTCTCCTTCCTTTCTGTTTGCTCTCTGCTCCATCACTCTCCTCTCTCTCTCCTCCTGTCCCTTTGTTTGCTCCCGTGTCCTCTCTCTTCCCATTCTGCTCCCCTTTTTTCTCTCCTCCTCCCTCTTCTCTCCACTCCCTTATTCACTCTCATCCTCTGTCTGCTCTCTGTTCCCTTACTCTCTTTCTTCCTCCCTCAGGTCTCTTTCAGTCTTTCTCACCTCCTCTGTCCGCTCTCTCTACTCCATCGCTTTCTCTCTCCTCCCTCTGTGCGCTGCTCCTTTATTCTCTCTCCTCCTCTGTCTGGTCTCTGCTCCATTGCTCTCTTGCTCCTCCCTCTATTCTCTGCTCCCTTGCTCTCTCTCCTCCCCTGTCTGCTCTCTGCTCCCTGGCTCTCTCTCATCTGTTTGCTCTCTGCTCCCTTGCTTGCTCTCCTCCTCTGTCTGCTCTCTGCTCCCTTGCTCTCTTTCCTTGTCTGTCTGCTCCCTCGCTCTCACTCCTCTGTCTGCTCTCTGCTCCCTTGCTCTCTCTTTGTCTGCCTGCTCTCTACTCCCTTGGTCTCTCTCCTCTGTTTGCTCTCTGCTGCCTTGCTCTAGCTTTCTTCCTTCTACTCTCTGCTCCCTTACTCTCTCTCCTCCCTCTGCTCTCTGTTCCCTTATTCTCTCTCCTCCCTCTGCTCTCTGCTCCCTTACTGTCTTTCTTCTTCTGTCTGCTGTCTGCTCCCTTGCTCTCTCTCTCCTTGTCTGACTGCTCTCTGCTCCCTCACTCTCTCCTTCTTCTGCCTGCTCTCTGCTCCCTTGCTCTCGCTCTCCTCCTCTGTCTGCTCTCTGCTCCCTTGCTCTCTCTCTCCTCTGTCTGGTCTCAGCTCCCTTGCTCTCTCTCTCCTTGTCTGTTTGCTCTTTGCTCCCTTACTCTCTCTCCTTACTCACCTCTGTTTCCTCCTTCTTTCGTTCTCTGTCTGCTCTCTGCTCCCCTCTCTCTCTCCTTCCTTTTTTTGTTTCCTTGCTCTCTCTCTCTCTCTCTCGCATTGAAACTGCTTCACTCCTCGGTGAACCAGCAGATATTAGAGACTTTCTATTGACAAAATATTCAAAGATAATAAAAAATAAATGCAACAACTGAAGGTTATTCGAGCAGTTCAACTGAGGCTAAAAATAGTTGATGGCATGACAAGGTGGATGCAGATAGCGTAATAATCCTCAAACACGTGTGAAAAAAAAAAAAAAAAAAATCTGAGTATGTTTTTGAGAAGGTAACAAGATTATAACATGGCTTAAAGAAACAAAGCACTAAACTCTGCTAAAAAAAAAAAAAAAAAAAAAAAAAACTTTACTAAAACGTTTTGCTCTGTTTATTTTTACATACAGTAATTTTGTTCAAAGGAGTTGTCTGCGAGAATTTGAGAGACATGTGATACAAATTGGTGTCTATGATAGAACTGTCCCAAAATTGGACAGTTGTTTCAGACTGTCCTGCAATCGAACAGAAAGCAGGGGAGTCTGGACAGATAGGGAAATTTAGAGTCTCCATGAAGACATGTGTCCTCAATGTGCAGCCCCGGGACATATATTAAACAGCTGGAGCTTTAAGCTATGTTATAATAACAGCATCCATCGGTGGGAGCTGGAATTCCACCGCCAACCTGTGGGCCAGTGGATCTAATGATGTTTATGTCGAGGGTTCTTCTGTAGTTTACTTACATAAGCATACATTGACCAGTTTTGGGACATTGAAATCTCAAAAACAGATGGAGCCAGGGTCATATATATATATATATATATATATATATATATATATATATATATATATATATATATATATATATATATATATATATTTTTTTTTATTTATTTATTTATTTCAGGGACAGTGCATATTAATCAACATTTCTGTAAATATGCCAGAATTAGCCAAAGGCTATTTTTCATCCGTCGTCCCTTGACAGCAGAAACAAGAGTAAAAATTACAATACAATAAATACATAGAATACACTCTTACATAAAATGGCAGACTCACAACAATCATTCAACTACACTCATAAAGAAAGCACATACATACACACATGACAATCGCACACAGATACAGGGCAAGAGGCCAGCAGGGGGCAGCGACAGAGGATAAAGTCAATGTTCACAGATTTGGTTTGCAATTAGCCATTGTTTTAACTGTATTTTAAAGGTGTGGTAAGTGTTAGAGGATCTGATGGTTGTGGGTGTGAGGTTCCAGTCTGAGGCAGCATGAACAGAAAAAGCTGTTTGCCCAAAGGAACTTGTACTAGTATTTGATCATGTTATCCAGGCGTAAATGGTGTTTTTGGAGTACTGGACAGTGGTGAAAATGGTTTGTTTTTTTATCCAGAATTTTAGCAGTACGCAGTTTTACTGAAAATCATTGCTACTTTACATTGGATGTATTCAATTTAAGACAGGAGTGATTTAGCCAAGATGATATATATATATATATATATATATATATATATATATATATATATATATATATATATATATATATATATATATATATTTGATACCGTATTTAATATTTAAGTTAACCAAATCTCAGTGAAAAATTACCTGAACATTCAAATTTAATCAGATTATTATTAGGCCCGAGCCTGGGACTCCGTCCCGGCGAGGGACTCATTAAAACCGCGTCCGGAGCGTGGAAAATGGCAAAAATCAAGTAGTAAACACGCCCCGACATGGCAGTGAGTGGTGTCAAAAATTAGAACTCGATGAGCTCTAATTGTCACAAAAGACCCCGAGAAAAAATATCGAAAAAGTAGCGCCACCTCAAACTTTGATTTTCATGGGGCCAATGGGAGCCCAACTCAGAAAAAAGTCAAAGTAAAAATCTGAAACTCACATCAAAAAATAGTACATGTCGGGACATGACAAAAATGATATTATGGCCCCGCCCTAAATTGTACAGGAAGTCGGCCATATTGGATCAAACCCGGGAACGACAAAAGTGAACACCCTCGCATTCAGGACATTTTCTCGCACAGTTTTCATCAGAAACACGTCAAATTTGGCCAAAAATTAAAGATTATCAATTACATTTTGATTATGACTTGGGTGTGGTCAGGGTGAATTTTCAACAAAATCACAAATTTTGGAATATTAAAAAAAAATATTTCTCTTTCACACATTTTTTGTTGGGAAAACTCTAATATAGCGTTTATGCACATTTGTGGCGCTGTACGCAATAATATGCAAATCAAGGCACTCTCTCACAAAATGGCTCTCTAGCACCCTCTTCAAATTTCATTTTCAAAAATTCGTAGTAGACAAACGATTTGTTGCAGACTTGTGAAAAAATTCACAGGAGCCTTATTTGTGATGGGGCACAATGTGAGAAAGTCACATGACTGTAGCTGTTATGGTTTAGGAGAAAAATAATGGGTGGAAAAAAGAATTCCATTATTATTATTATTATACGTGCCGGATTGAACTCATTTTTGACCCCCTGAACATTAACGAAAACTCAATTTTATTGGATCCAAAATTCAAGATTGGCGAAAAATTTAGTTTTTTGAAATTCCTACTGAAAAATATTGAAAAATGACTCGGTAGCGCCCCCTAACAACCCCAATTCATTTGATTTTACAAAGTTTCTCGTAGACAATTGAAATTTGGCACATATATCCTTCTTCTCATGTTGATCAAAAAAGCCAATGAGAACATACCTCTATTTGCAACTATGTTACCATGACAACATAATAAATGTGTCATTGAAATGAATGGGGTTCAGAGTACTGGACTTTGTTGTAGACTAAATAGATGCTCTACACTCATCAAACTATGGCCTAAAATTCAAGATTGGCAAAAAATGTTGTATTTTCATGTGTAAAAAAATTCACGTATCAAAATGACTCAGTAGCGCCACCTCAAAAATCAAAATACATTACGGCAATGAGAGACCTTTCTCATCGTAGACAAATGAAATTTGGTACAAACATAGAACATGTCAAGACAAGTAAAAAATTATATTATGACCCCACCCTAAACCCTACAGGAAGTCGGCCATTGTGGGCGGAACCCCATTTTTTCAAAATTTTACCTCTCACATTTGGATTTTTTGCGCCTTGGATTTTCATTCAAGAAACTTGCAAATTGGTCAAATTGAACTAGACCCATGTGGGATTATAGGGAACTGTCTTGGATTTTTCTACATCATAAAATGTGGGTGTGGCCAGCAATCAAATAAAAAAACTATATTTTGAAGTGTTAAAGTGTGCATAACTCACACATGCAGTGTCCTATTTCCCGGCATTAATATACATTTTGTTTAAAATCTTGATCTGTACGACATGATATACAATTTACATATATCAGAAATTTTTTTGTTCCACAGCGTCCCCTTGAACTTTTGAATTGGACCAAAAAAATTACTTTGACATAAACATTTAAATTCGGCATGGACAATTGGCTTGGCAAACTGAACAAAAAAGCCAATGAGAACATACCTCTAATTTCAAAGGTGTTGCCATGGCAACGTCTGACATTTGTCATTGAAATACATGGGTTTTGGTTAACTGGGATGAAAAATAATTACTTTGTCATAGACCATTGAAATTTGGCACACATATTCCTCTCATCATACTGAACAAAAAAGCCAATGAAGACATACCTCTATTTCCAACCATTCAGGCGTGACAATGTCATAAATGGTCTCATTGGAATGAATGGAGTAGTATTACTGACACGCTGATTTTGGGGGGAGGAGCGATGTAAGCGGGAACGAAACGCAGGATGTTCACTGTAGCGTGTACTCCGTGGTCGCAAGGGGTGGCGAGGGCCTTTATCACTGCTTGCAGTTTTAATTAGGCCCGAGCCTGGGACTCTGTCCCGGCGAGGGACTCATTAAAACCGCGTCCGGAGCATGGAAAATGGCAAAAATCAAGTAGTAAACACGCCCCGACATGGCAGTGAGTGGTGTCAAAAATTAGAACTCGATGAGCTCTAATTGTCACAAAAGACCCCGAGAAAAAATATCGAAAGACGACTCGGTAGCGCCACCTCAAACTTAGATTTTCATGGGGCCAATGGGAGCCCGACTCAGAAAAAAGTCAAAGTAAAAATCTGAAACTCACATCAAAAAATAGTACATGTCGGGACATGACAAAATTGATATTATGGCCCCGCCCTAAATTGTACAGGAAGTCGGCCATATTGGATCGAACCCGGGAACGACAAAAGTGAACACCCTCGCATTCAGGACATTTTCTCGCACAGTTTTCATCAGAAACACGTCAAATTTGGCCAAATCCCACTAAACCAATGTGTGATTAAAGATTATCAATTACATTTTGATTATGACTTGGGTGTGGTCAGGGTGAATTTTCAACAAAATCACAATTTTTGGAATATTTCAAAAAATATTTCTCTTTCACACATTTTTTTTGGGAAAACGCTAATACAGTGTTTATGCACATTTGTGAGCTGAACGCAATCATATGCAAATCAAGGCACTCTCTCACAAAATGGCTCTCTAGCGCCCTCTTCAAATTTCATTTTCAAAAATTCGTTGAAGACAATCGATTTGTCGTGCACTTGTGAAAAAGTTCACAGGGGCCTTATTTGTGATGGAGCACAATGTGAGAAAGTCACATGACTGTAGATGTTATGGTTTAGGAGAAAAATAATGGGTGGAAAAAAAATTTCCATTATTAGGCCCGAGCCTGGGACTCCGTCCCGGCGAGGGACTCATTAAAAAATAATGGGTGGAAAATGCGTTTCCATTATTATTATTATTATTATTATTCTTTATTATTTTGCTCGCGACTTCGAAGCCAGCTTGGCCTGGAGGAGCAGAGTACTGAGCCTGGTTCTGGGAGGCAGCAGACTGAGACAAGGCAGCACTCTGAGAATGTCCGGTTGTTAACTCACAGACCATGGTGTTCAACTGAGCAATCTGGGCAGAAGTTGTCTGTTGGCTCTCCATTAAACTCTGTAAAAGTTGAGCATGCATGAGTAAAGCCCCTTGGTTAGTGACAACGAGATCTGGTTCTTCTGGGTCCATTTCTGGCCAGTTCATACTGTCACAGTGTACAATTACACTGAAGGACCAGACGGCAAGTAGGTTTGTAAAAAGTTTATTACAGGAAGGTAAGTATTTTAATATTTTGCACTTAGAGCAGATTTGCAGTGGTGAGCAGGTAAGAAGATAGGCAGACAGGCGGGTTACGAGGCAGGAAGGTTACAAGGCAAGCAGAATTATGAGACAGGGAGGATACAAGGCAGGCAGGATACAAGGCAGACAGGATACAAAGCAGACAGAATCTGTACCGTAGTCAAGACTGCAGTGAGCATAACATCAGAGAAACAAAACAGCCACCCCATAAGAGAACGGTGCTACATCATTGCGAGAACTGCTCCGGATCCCAGTCTCTCATGCATCTCCATCTGAAAGCCACTAACCACGAGACACAGATCTTAGCCAAAGGAAAAAAAAAAAACAGTTTGAGAAGGTAGTTAATGGAAGCAATTTTAGTTAGGAAAGACAATCTATCTTTGAAAAGGAAGGGGGCTATAGACATCATCAATCTCCTATTTATAACTCCATCCTCAGACCTACATCTTAACAAAGAAAACAATAGGGCTGGACGTTATGCTAATAGTCACAGTTCACACTTAGTGTAGCTCACTAGACCTAGCCTACAAACAGAAACTGTAAACAATAGGTGTGTTAGTTTCAGTGTAACAGATAAATCCATGTCCACTGGTAATCTGGCTTGGATGAGCAGCAAAACGTCTTCATTCCTACAACTTTTTTGTCCAGTTGTCAGAGTTGAACTTTTCTTTTACTCTGCATTGATGACATATAAAACCACTTCAGGCATGCTTTTCATAAGGGAACAATGCTAACATGGAATAAAAGAAAGCTCCAAAATGTCCACGTTGCATAATACCTCCTCTTTAAAGTCCAGATACTCTTTGGAGGTGACTCTTGTGTATCCTTAAACATCCCGGTCAAACACACATCCTTTTTCACACATCTCTTAGCTCTTGTACCTCTTGTTCATTTACCTGTGCGATGCCAAGAAATCCAAGCCCATCTCCTCGGTCTCCATCGGGGCATTACAGGGGAGCTTTTAAAGGCTCACTTTGGGAGAAGAGTATTTTGGGCTGGGGACAGGAGCTCCACAACTGCTATATCATCTATACCACTTTACACCGTATGTAGCCTTAACATACCATGCTATAATGTTCCCTCATCAAAAACATGCCTAGGATAGGTTTGAGATGTCATCCATGCATGTTTCAGTAATTTAGCTTTCTATCCCTGGCCGTATTCAAACCCTGCTTACAGTTAGTAGTGAGATTCTGTGCAATGCTCAGCCCACAAGCCTATGTCAACCATGCTCCCATGTTACAAATCTCCATAAATATGCAAAAACATGATACTAAACTATTCACAGCAACTTGACAAACTGGCGCAATGTGCAGCAGGGACGCACACTGATTGTGTTGTGATAGTGCTCTGAAGGGGGAGTGAGATAGCACAGAGAGCAAAGGGTGTCAAAAACAAAAGTGAAACTTATAAAACATGTGAATATGGCATTTTCAAAACAATAAAAGATAACATGGTGATCTAAATATATTATGTGTTAGCAGTTAGTACCCCATAGAACTAAAATACCTCCTCTTAAATAAAGCGTCAACAAAGACTTGAAGGGAGAAAGAGGGGGGGGTTGTCAGGTGCACAACCGCACCTGACAACCTCACAGTTAGCATCCTGTCCAAATGTAAAATTAATAAATATCAAAAAGGCAGTGGACAGGGGGCTGCAGGTGGAGCTCACTACAAATAACTACACAAATAAAATAAATGCTTCACAAATGCTTCACCAGATGTTTAGAAATTGAAATGTTTGTGTCTCAATGCTAATGCTAATGCTAATTTTGAGGCATTATAAATATTAAAACAACATCACAAACTGATGTAATCAGCATATATAAATAATTGGGCAGCCTATTTTTTTTTTTTTTATTAATTTGAATTTGAGACGCAGTGAGCAGGCTAGCGTGCGGCTGTGCACACAATCTATTAAGTAGTTACTAGGCCTGAATCATTGTTAATAAACTATTTATTCATTATGTATTAAGTCTTTGTTCATGCGTTATTCAGGCTTTTAAAATTGTAGTTATTATAATGTGTTACTGACTTATATAGCAGATAATACTGGTGGGGTAGATATGCTGGCCAGAGGGACAGAAGTAGTAATAGTAGTAGTAGCATATTATTTAGATTTTATTGTGCTTCCTATTTATCTGCATCTTGCCTTGAAGGTTGTTGTTTTTTCACACTAAACGTCATTGGCAGAGTGGTCAAATCCACTGACCCACCAGTGATTTCAGCTCCCACAGATAAATACTGTCGTTGTGTCCTTGGGCAAGACATTTAACCCACTTTGCCCCCAGTGTCTGCGTACACTGGTTAATGAGTGTGTGTTTGAACGGGTGAGCAGTTCTTTGAAGTAAAGCACTTTGAGTGCATTGAAGGTTGAAAAGCGCTATATACAAATATAAAAATTATATATTAAAACATTCTGTACCATCATTTGACAGCTCCACACATTTGAGTGGCAATGTTCTGTTGTAGTTCCCTGATCAGTAAGATGGAGCTTAGTAAATTCACACATCAATTTAACCATCACAAGCCGAAACAGATCATTTTGAGCTTTGGGAATGCAGGCAGACTAATAAGAATCAAGTCTGTGTAATATAGAACCTTTAACAAGTACAGAAGAACCATTGCACAGAGATAAGCCAGGTCCATGTCCATAACTGTGGTAATTGTGCAGATGTGTGAGGTTTCATACATGATGTCTCTCCATTTGAGGGCACCAGAGCGTCTCCTAAAGTTCTGCTCACTGCTCGTTATAATGCCTGGGGGTTTGGACGTGGACATATGTCTCATTCTAGAGACAAGGCCATAAACCTGTTGAAGTATTATATGTATTGATTATATGAGCTGGAGAAGCATCACATAGCATGACAGGAGAGCAGCCAATCAGGATTCCTTCACTCTTTTATCTGAAGGTCAGATGTACAAAAGTTGCAGTGGAAAAAACATGTTCGTTATTGCCCTTTTCTGTTCTACAGAAAAGGGCAATACTACCAAATTTTGAGGCCAATATCGCTTCTCAATACTGGTGTAACGTTATGGGTGAAGGGATTTTAGTAAATATATGTATTAACAGTGTGTTTCAAATAAGCTCTAAAGGACAAACTGGACACCTGACACATGTGAGTCAGTCTAATATGCTATAGATACAAGTTTTTTGACACAAGCAATAAAGAAATAGTCATGAGTAAAATTGATGCCTATGTCCCTATATTTTGCATATGTTAATTGATATAAATATTTGCATAACAATATCGATACCTACATTTTACCAAGTCAGTATTGATATATCTATATTTTGATATCAATACTCCCATTGCGACTGTTCTATGCACAGTTGAATTTCAAAGATCAGATTTAAATCTATTATATAACCTTTGCATTTGTCTGTATAAACATACAGGCTGAGTGCGCCAAACTATGAGCTTAAAGAGGGACTGAACACCAACATCCACAGTCCAAACAAGCTTTTAAAGCAGAACTTCCAACAAAAGACCTCCCCCTGCAGCTCCCTTTTGAGAATACTCAGACAGAGCAGTGCTTTTTCTCCTTTTTTTCTTTTGTTTTTCTTAAATTGAAATAAGACATATGATGTTGCCAGATATTTAAAAAGCCAGAGTTTCCCAGGATATCTCTTTGGGTTGTGTTGGGCATGTTGCAGATCTGGTTTTCAGCTCAGACAGCAGAGAGAGACGACAGATGCCTGAAACACCCAAAAAAGACATATTTACCCCTCACAGGGACTTACACTGCTAAAAAAGATTATCTAGCATGCTACTACTATACTTACAAAATGTTTGATACGGTAAAAATGTCACTTAGTTCTGCTTTAAGAAATAATTGATACAACAAGAACACTTACTTTGTCATATTTTTTGTATAATATTTAATATTTCTTTCGAACTAGAACTGAATAGATTTTGAAGTTCAGACTGTTCCACCTTTGACTAGAATACACTTGTACATTGTAAACCTGTTTCTCTTGGGAGGACTCAGTTCATTTCAAATCCTAACTTTGTCTTTATCTTTTTTGAAGAGGAGTGGTCAGTGGGAAAGAATTGCTGATTTGCTCTAAAGATTGTTTTTAAAGTATTTTATTATACCATCATTGAATTTCAATGTGTTAAACTAATATTGTTTGTTGAACATGCATTGCCACATCTAGCTCTTTTCTGTAAAAGGAAATCTGGATTAACATCATAATTATATCACAATTCAGCTGTTCATCAATCATAAAACACCCCACAACTCATATGTCCTTTGTGTTTCTTTCCCTCTATACATCCTACCTAGAATGTTGAGATGAATCAATATTGTCATTAAATAATCTTGCACTACAGGAGGTTTTATTTCTTAAAACTAATATTTTCAAAATCATGCATTCTTACATGCAGTAGGTGGCAGAGGCTCCTATAGAAAAGTTTTAGTAGCTATAATAATTAATCAATTATTAATTAAGAGGATGCAGCTTCATCTATAGACACTTCACCTTACCTTTCACAATGTAATAATGAGATCCAATATGGCTGATTAAACCCACCTGAAGTCTTACAGTGTTATTATTACACATTATTACAGTGTCAGCCAAGTGGCACATACACAGTCATCAGTCACATCTCCGGCCAATCAGAGAGCAGCTCTGGAGAGGACTTGTGACCTCTGGATGTGGAGCCAGCGCAGTATATCAGTGCTCACACATTACAGTGTAAACAGGGATGCAGTCAGGCAGAGAAAGCACTGAGACGAGCCGCAGTGGAGCTAGCACAAGCCTGCAGGCAGCTCTTAATGCTATTCACTCCACACACACACAAACACTGGGTTTCCATACATCTTGGGGACATTACATTGGCTTACATTCATTTTTTGGAAACCACAAAGGACACATATTACGAATGGCTGTCTTTTCTTCCCTTGAAAACATGCATTGGGTTACATTGGAGTTACTATTTAACATTTTCTAACACTTAATAATCTACAATTCCGTTATTGTCGTAATGGCTGGTGAAAGGTGGACCAAAGAGGTGCAGAACTCGGGGCAGATTTACAGTGTTTTATTTACAGTTAGTGCACAATCATCACAAGAGTTCATTAATCCTACAAAGGGCGAGGAGCAGGGGCGAGCCAGGGCCCGGGGATGCGTCGTGAAGAATGGAGACGGAGACAAGTAACAACCAGGACTGGACCGAGGACAGGACCAGGGACAGAGCCAGATGAGACCGAGCAGAAGCAGTCCAAAGAACAGGAGCCAGAGCTGTAGACATGGCTTGAGCCGGAGGCCAGGACAAGATCAGGAGGTGAAGACAGGGAGTAGACTGTACTGGAGCGGGAGCGTGGGGACAGGAGCAGAGCGGGAGACCAGGAGCTGGAATGGACGGCAGAACCGGAACCTGTGAGGCAGCAAGAATCCAATGAGCATCAAAAAGGCAAGTAACAAAGAGTACAACAACGGAGTGGAATAGTTTGACACGCGGACGATCTGGCACCGAGTGTCTGGTTTCAGTTCCTCTTATCCACAGCAGGTGTGCTGATTGCCCCGATGGGAAGCAGTTGCGCGCGGGAGGAGCCGAGAGCTCCGCCCAGCTCCAGGTCCAGGTCGCTGGTGTGGACGGGTTTGATCTGGGACACATGGAAGGTAGGATGGATACAGAGAGATGGGGGTAACTGCAGTTGTATGGCGGATGGGTTGATGATTTTAGTGACTTTGAATGGACCAAGAAAACAGGGAGCCCATTGACTCAATGTTGATGCTGACATGATAGCAACAACAAATATGCATGTCCCATGCCTACGGCATGGGTTGCTAGGATACAGGAGTCTGTGAACGGTGCGACGGGGCCACGAAGTTTGTGAAACTTAGTGAAAACAGAAGCAATAGGCCCTACGCCCTATATGGGCTCGGGCCTAATAATATTTTAATAATAATAATATATCTGATAACATTAGAATGACATATTATACATTTTTGAAAGCTCTCAACTTTCCCCACGTCATCGTGGGGTCAATGACGTCAGGGTCCGCCATTGACCTCCCATTGACTTCCATTAATTTTAGCAGTAATAAATATGGCCCATGCCTGCAGCATGGGGGTTTGGATAGGGATCGATGCCAGGAGTGTGTTTGGGGACATGGGCTTTGCCCATTGACTTAATGTTGAAGTTGACATGCTAGCAAGAACACATATGCATGTCCCATGCCTACGGCATGGGTTGCTAGGACACAGGAGTCTATGCAGAGGGCGATGGGGCCACGAATTTGCGCGTGAAGCATTGCATTATGAGGACCATAGACTCTAAATTAAAAGTGAACTAAGGTCACCCATAACGTTCGGTTTCAACCAAATGAAGCTCAGCGAGGCTTGCAGTTACAGTGACTAATCTGCAACCAGGGACCATACCTGTCCAAGCATTGGGACAAACCAAAGAGCCAATCAGGAATGAGCCTGTTGAAGGTACATGCCTGCATTACTGGTTTGGCAGGGTGTGGGTTAGGGTTAGTAATGTGGCTGTCAATAAATCTGCTGCACAAGGGGGAGTAACCTTGGAGAAAGCAGGCATCAGAATGGTCTGTTATTAATATTTATATCTTGATTTAAAGTCAAAATAGCAAAATAAAAAAAATAAAAAACTGGATCATGTAGACTGGGTAAATATGAACATTTGAAGACCAAAATGATGAATCTGACAGGAGTAGATGCCAAGAGAGGGGCGACGTTTTTTCAATAGATGTCAATTGCAACCAGAGCTCAAATGAACCACTTCGTGCCTATGCTAGGATTAGCTATGTCCATTTGCAGTCTATGATAATTGTCCTCTTAAGGGAAGCAGGTTTGCATGAATGTAGTGTGTATACATATTTTAGTCCACATAATGTGTTAAATAACTGCCCACACACACTTGCACAGGGGCACGACCAGGACATATGGAGAGGCCTGCAGTGATGGTCAGACCCCTGCACTCAAAACATACAACTTTTAGCTGCAGGCAATTTGTTATTCCCCTTCTTCAATTGTCAGTGTCCACAAGTTTCTGAAATGTATGCATCAAGCCAGGCTGCAGAGAGGAGGCACAGGATGCAAAGAATGAGGTTTCAAACTGGAGGTTGTTAGACCAATGGTGTAACAGCATTGACAATTATGGACCAATGGTGTAGCAGTGCTGACAATTATGGACTGATGGTGTAACAGTGCTGACAATTATAGACCAAGGGTGTAACAGTGCTGATGAAACACGTGTATAACAGCACTGACTTACGAACCAAATTTGTGGACCAAATAACTACACCTTAGCGTTTATGAAGCATGAACAAAGATTTAATTCACAATGAGAAAATAGTTTATTGAGAATGATTAAGGCTTAGTAACTTAATTAGGGGGTTAATATTTAGGGTATTACATGAACTCTTCCTCGTTTTTACTTTAAGTGAAAAACTGTTCATTTTAAACAGCAAAAGTCTAAAGACTAATTTCTCACTTACTCTATGCATTCTGGGATCCTAATTTTTCACTGCAATCACTTTATAAGTACTTTTCACAATTTTCAGAAACCAAAGTGAAGTTTTACTGTGGCAACAACTAGCATGCGGATGAGCACTTCCTGATGACTGGGCAGATAACAGTTTATTAGATGCAGGCAGCACATAGACTTTTTTTTTTTTTTTTTTTGCCTCAAAAGCTGCTTATATTTGTGTGTGGGTAAGACAATACATCATGATGATTAGGTGATTAGGTAACTGTTAAGACTAAATCATTCTTAACCGTTTGTTCATTATGAATTTAATCTTTGTGCATTCTTTGTTAAGTTAATTGAAGTGTAGTTATTATAAAGTGTTACCGATCAATGGTGTATTGGCACTGACAATTATGGAGCAATGATGTAACACCACTGACAGCTATGAACCAGAGGCGTAACAGCTATGATAGGTTTGGACTAAACTGTACAGAAACTGTACAGACTGATAAAAAATCACTGCTTTTAATGTGGACTAGACTCTAATGTCTTAGTTTTATTCTGCTCTTATTGATCAATCCATTTAGTTACACCAGGAAGCTCCAGAGACAACGCTTCAGTATTATGCAGGACCAGAGCCACCTCCTGAATTGTCTGTCAGTACCTGGCATCGGGCCAAAGATGTGCCAAAATGCCAGACCAAAGGTACAGAGACATTTTTGTTTGTTTTTTTTTTCCCAGCAGACATTGTCCTTTTACATAAGGTTATTTGGCACAATTGATAGCTCATATCCATCATGTCCATACTCATTTATTGAGTGCATGTCCGTATATATATATATATATATATATATATATATATATATATATATATATATATATATATATATATATATATATATATATATATATATATATATATATATATTTTTTTTTTTTTTTTTATCTCAGTACAGGATCTAATTTTTAATCACATCAAACCAAATTCGCCCAAGGGTACAAATAAAAACATCTTAACCATAGTGGTGTTACAGTACAGACAATCATGGTGTAACAATG
This sequence comes from Periophthalmus magnuspinnatus, assembly GCF_009829125.3. Taxonomy (NCBI): domain Eukaryota; kingdom Metazoa; phylum Chordata; class Actinopteri; order Gobiiformes; family Gobiidae; genus Periophthalmus; species Periophthalmus magnuspinnatus. The sequence goes on from NC_047144.1 coordinate 26,658,002, forward strand.
CTGATCATTTTAGATCAATGGAGTAATGGTGCTGACAGTTATAGACCAATGGTGTGATAGCACTGCGGGGAATGGGCCAGTAATGTAACAGCACTGACCATTATGAACCAATGATGTATGGACCATGCTGTAACGGCACTGACAGTTATAATCCAATAGTGTAATGAACGAATGACATACCAGCACTGGACCAATGATGTAGCAGCATTGACAATTATACACCAATGGTGTTATGGCAATAATAATAATAATAATAATAATAATAATAATAATAATAATAATAATAATAATAATAATAATAATAATAATAATAATAATAATAATAATAATAATAATAATAACACATTTTATTTATAGGGCGCCTTATGGTACTGAGATTATAGACCAATTGTATAACAGCACTGACATTTTTGGACTAATGATGTAACAGCACTGACACTTATGGAACAAAGGTGCAACAGCATTGACAGTTGTAGATCAATGATGTAACCACACTGAGAGTTATGGACTAACTCCTTAACTTCCAGAGCTATTTCACCGCCCTGACAGTTAAGGGGTAATGGTGTAATGGACCAATGATGTACCAGCACTGACAGTTTTGGACCAACAATGTAACATTATTGACAATTATGAACCAGTAATGTAACAGCATAGGCATTACAGACCAATGATGTAACAGCTCTGAGAGTTATGGAGCAATGACATACCAGGGCTGACAATTTTGGACCAATTGTGTAACAGCCCTGATTGTTCTGGACCAACGGTGTTACAGCACTAACAATACATGAACATGAATATATCTTCATATTATCAATGGGTGAAATTCCACCCATGCCACATACAAGGATGCATGCTGCCAATTTGTCCTTGAGCCAAACACTTTTGCCATATATTCTGTATGAATGTGTTACTCCAAGTACTGCTGAGCTTTTGCTCCTTTTAAAGGTTCAGCAGTGGAATCGTAGCTATGACCTAATGTAATTCCCTCTACGTGACACACACAGCACCTTGGTTCTAGTAGATATTGCAAAGATGTTGCTCTCACATTTCAACACTATTATAACTATGGGATATTGTATGGCAGAGTGCCACGGGGGGCAGAGGGAATTCTGGGTAATGAGTTGTAAAAGTGCATTGATAATGTCAGCGTCCCTACTCAGAGTGACGGGCCTGTGTCACTGAACATAAAGAATGCCTGGAGTGCCTCAATCTCCAGCTGACCCTTCTCCCCCAAGCTATTTCATTATGCAAAACCATATTCTGCAGAAGGGCTGAGAAAATATGCATGGATTCCATCTCTGCTTGTAAATTTAATAAAGCTCCTACTTCTACAAAATTTACAAGGGGAGATATGAGAACGCCTTGTTAGTGGTATTGTGTAACAGGTCTAATGATGTTAAAGCTTCCATTGTTGACAGTCGCTCGGTTCCCCCCACACATAAAACACATTTTCCAGCAAATAGTGTTTATTTGATGGAAGAAAAATACAACAAGAAATATCCAAGGGCTCAAGCATCTTCGGGGAAATTGAAAATGCACGTCTCTAAAATGGATTTCTCGGCATGGCAAAGATAAGAGCGTTGTGCAGATAGACTCACAAAGCACTGCATATGCTAAGGAGTGAAGCGATGCATGGTGGAGTAACTCGGAACAATGTTAGCCACCCTGACCTGTTTGAAACTGGTGATACAGGGGCTCATGCTGGGTGGTGCCTTTCCAAATGGTCAGTTTTGCAGATTTTCAGATGACATCACAACATACTGTACTATAGGCTAATACAGTTGTGGGAAGTGGGTGATGCATACATTCTACAATTTAACCGAGAAACACCTGGAAATTTAAATATAATAAAAATAAAATATAATGCACATTAATTGAATGAGGCAAGCATCTATCCATCCATTTTCTTCCGCTTATCCGGGGCTGGGTCGCGGGGGCAGCAGTCTAAGCAGGGACTCCCAGACTTCCCTCACCCCGGACACGTCCTCCAGCTCCTCCGGTGGGACCCCAAGGCGTTCCCAGGCCAGCCGAGAGACATAGTCCCTCCAGCGTGTCCTGGGTCTTCCCCGGGGCCTCCTCCCGGTGGGACATGCCCAGAACACCTCCCTAGGGAGGCGTCCAGGAGGCATCCTGAGCAGATGCCCGAGCCACCTCAGCTGGTTCCTCTCAACGTGTAGGAGCAGCGGCTCTACTCCGAGCTCCTCCCGTGTGACCGAGCTCCTCACCCTATCCCTAAGGGTGCGCCCGGCCACTCTGCGGAGGAAGCCCATTTCAGCCGCTTGTATCCGCGATCTTGTCCTTTCGGTCATTACCCAAAGCTCATGACCATAGGTGAGGGTAGGAACGTAGATTGACCGGTAAATCGAGAGCTTCGCCTTCCGGCTCAGCTCCTTCTTTACCACAACGGACCGATACAGCGACTGCATCACTGCAGACGCTGCACCGATCCGCCTGTCAATCTCACGCTCCATCCTTCCCTCACTCGTGAACAAGACCCCGAGATACTTGAACTCCTCCACTTGGGGCAGAGACTCACCACCCACCCGGAGAGAGCAAACCACCTTTTTCCGGTCGAGAACCATGGCCTCGGATTTGGAGGAGCTGATTCTCATCCCAGCCGCTTCACACTCGGCTGCAAACCGCCCCAGTGCCTGCTGCAGGTCCTGGCTTGAAGAAGCCATCAGGACAACATCATCTGCAAACAGCAGAGATGAAATCCTGTGGTTCCCAAACCAGGCCCCCTCCGGCCCCTGGCTGCGCCTAGAAATTCTGTCCATAAATATAATGAACAGAACCGGTGACAAAGGGCAGCCGTCCAACATGCACTGGGAACAGGTCTGACTTACTGCCGGCAATGCGAACACAGCTCCTGCTCCGGTCATACAGGGACCGGACAGCCCTTAGCAAAGAGCCCCGGACCCCATACTCCCAGAGCACCCCCCAAAGGACACCACGAGGGACACGGTCGAATGCCTTCTCCAGATCCACAAAACACATGTGGACTGGTTGGGCATACTCCCATGAGCCCTCGAGGACCCGATGGAGAGTATAGAGCTGGTCCAGTGTTCCACGACCAGGACGAAAACCACACTGCTCCTCCTGAATCCGAGGTTCGACTATCGGTCGGATTCTCCTCTCCAGTACCCTGGAATAGACCTTACCGGGAAGGCTGAGGAGTGTGATTCCCCTGTAATTGGAACACACCCTCCGGTCCCCCTTCTTATACAGAGGGACCACCACCCCGGTCTGCCATTCCACAGGTACTGTCCCCGACCGCCACGCGATGTTGCAGAGACGTCTCTGAGGCAAGCATGTTCCATTTTATTACTTTTATTTTGGAAATTTCTCCATTTATGTTGCACTTAAGTATGAACTTTAGACTATTTTCAGTTATCAGACCAATGATGAATGCAGTTGTCTGGTCACAGCTGGGGGGAGGACAGAAGCATGGATATATATCAATCAATAGGGAAAACTGGCTCTTGCCGCCATCCGGGACAATCACATTATCACATTGTAGAATCTGTAAACCACTCATTTAAATTGGGTTTTGTTGGAGTTTTTACCTAGTTTTGTACAATTTAAGACTGGATCGTGCTATTGGCAGCATGACAAGAACAGCCAGAGGGGTGACCCAAACTGACATTTGAACATCTATCAGACTAGACTGGAGCAATGGAAACATCAGGAAGCAAGCAAAGCCCCGTGAAAGTGTGAGTGTGACTGTGTGTGTGTGTATGTGTCTGTGGCTCTGTGCGCAATATGGAACAGTGCCTGGGGCATTCTTAAGTTTAAGAGCAGTGTTTCAGCCTGCTGCAGATGTACTGTGCCTCCTCTGGGTCATTTCATGTTTCTGTGCAGAGAGCAATATCTAGACTGCTCATATTCAAATTTTTCACTGCGCTCCAGAGATGGTGAAAGAATCACAATACAAATAATTAAAGCATGTAACTCTTGCTATAAAACACAATAACATGGAAGATCATTTGTTTCATCAGATGTTTAAATATGTATTTCAAAAATATTGTCGAGCCCTCAAATTCCACTGTCAAAATTCTGTGTAAAATTTGTAGTGAAAATTTTGCAACAAAGATCCAAAATGAAACAAAAGAATTGTGACTGATGAGGATAGAGGCACTGTTTCTGATTGTTTCCAGTTGGCATTTCTTTTCTATTGGTGGGGTTTATGGTTAAGGAATCAAAGAGATAAGATTTGTGCTGAACGTTTAAATATCTGCTGAATTGTGAAACACAATTTTAATCACATTGAAAATGTATGCAGGTTAGTGTGTACAGTACAAAACTGTACACATCATACCTAATGGGATGTGCAGTAGGCTAGGCAAGTTTATTTATATAGCACAATTCATACACAAAGTAATTCAATGTGCTTAGTGAAACTTTGTGAAACTTAATATCTTGTTTTTGGCAAATATAGCATTTTCCAAACAGTAAAAGTTAACATGCTGATCTTAATATGTTATAAGTTAGCAGTTAATACCCCATAGAAGTAAAATGCCCCCTTTTTAAAATTCAAAATTCTAAAAAATTCAAAATTCAAATTCATCCATCCATCCATCCATTTTCTTCCGCTTATCCGGGGCCGGGTCGCGGGGGCAGCAGTCTAAGCAGGGACTCCCAGACTTCCCTCACCCCGGACACGTCCTCCAGCTCCTCCGGTGGGACCCCAAGGCGTTCCCAGGCCAGCCGAGAGACATAGTCCCTCCAGCGTGTCCTGAATTCAAATTCAAAACATTTAAAATCCTGAATCTGAAAGAAATTATTTTATTTTTGCATCTAACTTTCTGGTGTCACTTTAAATGCTTTGATGTAAACTACCCACATGGATTTCACATCGTCTATAGCTTGATCAGTCCCTCACACTTAACCCTCTCAAATCCTCTTCTTCCCTAAGCAGAGCCTGGCCCGAAGGAGAAGCTCTACCATTGGCAGCTGTGACCCACTTTCTCACACTTGTACTTGAGCGATGCTGTGCTCACGTGCGCGCCCACATGCACGTTCCCGCCCACGCGCTCTGCTCCAATCCACGTCAATGAGGGTCCCGTGGGAGGCGTCGACATGATTGGCGGGGGCTTGTGCATTTGCCATATACGTGCAGGGCCCCCTTGTGATCTTATGGCTGGCACTAATTGGTTGCCTTTACGTGTAAATTGAATGCCTTTATTATGTACCACTAAAATGTTTGGACACACCCTCTCACTCAATGTTTTCTTTTTTTTTCCTACTTAACTACTACATTTTAGATGCACACAGAAGACATCAAATATTTGAAGCAAGACACAAGATCAAATATATGAATCAATACATTGATTGTGAGAGTGTGTCCAAACTTTTGAGTGGTAGTGTCAAATGCAAGATGAAACAACTATAACATGGTTAAAAGCTCTAAAAGGTCAGCGTAAATATTATGATGTTAACTATGTTTTAGTGAAATGAGTAGTCTAAATGAGTAGTCTTTAATTTTAAACTATTTGGACTCTAGAATGTAGTGATGTCACGTGAACACAGCCTATTGGTGCAGCCCATGTGACTTGCTGGAGGAGCCAGGGAGCCGTACCACGTCTGAATGATGTGCATAAATGTTTCAGAGCAGTTAAGTGTCTCCCAGCAGCACAGTGGAGCATTTAGGTTCCCCGCAGTTCATGCAGAGCCACATCTCCAACAGCCCAGTGTAGGCAGAGATGTGCGGCTGCTGTCTGTGCCTGTCCACCCCCCAGCGCACTCACAGCTTTCTTCAAACTTACATAATATGTTTTTCATGTCCATTTGTCATGTGACCACTGTCTGAAAGCCCCTATGGTCACAGTTCATTTTCTCTTCTGCCTGTATGCTTTTTAATGACAAGGATGCAACAGAAAACCCACACAAAAATAAGTACCGTAAATTTCGGACTATAGAGCGCACCTCAATATAAGCCGCACCAGCTAAATTTGAAAAGAAAATCTATTTTGTACATATATAAGCCGCTCCTGAATATAAGCCGCAGGTTTTCATATTGTAACATGAGATATTTACACAGAAAGACGGTGCACCGACACCTGCCTGAAAATTGGCACCAACACGACATCAACACGGGATGAACACACCTGCAGGTTTAGAAAATAAAGCTGCACCAACATGGAAAATCTGCTTTTATTTCCTCATTATGTGGCACAAACTTAAAATTTAATAAAAATAATTCTCAACTGATTATAATTGTTTCTTTGACCTGCTGTAGACTGGGACAAGAATGGTTGGATATGAATCTGGTTATTTAGCGCACTCAGAGTTCTCTGTGAAAAGGACATGGGCTCTTCTTCCTTATTGGACCAGTGTCCCTTCTGTTATGATAACATGGGCTGGTGACTCTTTTTCTCTTGTCTTAGGCAGTGTCTTCGAGGACGTGGGCTTGTGACTCCTCCTCTCTTGTCTCAGCCAGTGTTTTGGAGGACGTGGGAGGTGTTGTGCAGGAGCAGTGGAGCGCTAAGGCCTTGCCCTCTGTGTCTGCGATCAGCCAGGCAGCAACAACAACACCAACCAATCAATCACACATCAGGAGACACTGGGCTCATGTCAGTCTTCTTCTCCTCTTTCCTCTTCTGCTCTTTTCCTCATCTCTTCCTCTACTCTTTCCTCCTCCTTTCACTACTTTAACTTTCACCTCTCTCCTTTTCCTCTCGACCTCCTCCACTCTTCTTTCTCCTTGTTGCTACTCCTCACTCTCCGCCTCCTTTACTCCTCTGCTATTTCTTCCTCTCTTCTTCTACATCATTTTTCCCACTCTCCTCCTACTTTTACCATCCTATGCTCTAATTTCCTCATCTCCGCTTCTCCTTTCCATCTTCCTCCCCTATTCTATCTTTCCTCCTCTCTTCCACTACCAAAAATTTCCCCTATATCCTCTCACTCTCCACCTCCTCTCTTCCTTTACCTCCTTTTCTCCTTCTCACTTCTCCTCCTCTTTCCTCTTCTGCTGTTTTTCCTAATTTCTTTCTGTGCCTACTCCTTCTTTCTTCCTCTCTCCCTCTTTTTGCTTTGTCTACCAAATTTTTCCCCCTCTCCTCCTTTTTACCTCCTCAACTCTTCTTTTCTTCCTCCACCTAATCATCTGATCTTCATTTCCTCTTCTCTCCCACTACCTTTTTCCCTCTTTCCTCCTCTGTTCTTTCTTTTCTTTTATCTTCTCTTCCTCCACCTCCTTTTTTCCTCATCTGCTTCCTCCTGTCCTTCGTTCCCCCTCTCATCCTCTATCTCTTGTTTCCCTCTCTCTACTCTTTCTTTCCTCATCTGCCTCCTCAGCTCTACTTTCCTCCCTCTTTCACTGCCTACTTTCCCCCCTCTCTCCTCTCACTCTCCACCTCCTTTCCTACTCTTCTTTCTTCCTCTCCCTCCTCCTCTGCTCTCATTCCTCTTCTCTTCCACTAGCTCTTTTTGTCCCTCTCTCCTTCTGTGCTCTTTTACTCTCATGTCCTCCTTTCCTGCTCCTTTTTTCCTCCTCATCCGCTGCTCCCTTTCCTCTCTTTCTAATCTTTCCAATCTCCCCTCCTCCTCTGGACTCTCATCTGAACTTCCTTCTCCTCTTTATCCGTCCTCTTCCTCTACACCTCCTCAACTCCTCTGCTCCTTTCTTTCTTTCCCTATCTCATCAATTGCCTTTTCTTTCCTTCTCTTTCCCACTACCTTTCCCTCCTTCTCCTCTGCCTTTGTTACTCTCTTTCACTATTTCCCTTTTCTCCCTCTCCTCAAACAGTGGCCATACTGCCAAAAGACCTCCCCTCCCATTTCTTCTTCCATCTAACAAAGCCAGCTTAAAATAGATGATAATTTATTGCATATTTAACAGTTGCATTACATCAGGATGCACTATATCAGTAATAGTCCATTGTCATATTGTATTATAGATGTTGTTTAGATTGAACAAATCAATCAAATTCTAATATAAATATCTTTAACATGATATTACAGTACATTAATATGCCCATTAAAATTTGGCAATCGAATTTAATGGGCAAATTTCCCTATGAAAGGTTTTATACTGCGCAAAATTGTCTGTCTACATCTCCAAAGCTTAAAATGCTCTGTTCAACTTTGCGATGTAATTAAGTGGTGGTTTTCAAGTTAAGAGCGACCTTTTACCTTCAGTTCAGCAGAAATGAGCAATTCCAGGGCTGAAATTATCCAAATTATTTTGGTGATGGTGTATGTAGGTTAAAAGCACCGTGGAGCACTTCCTGTATTACCACATGGCATCATGTGTTTTCTGTTAGAAAGAAGAACTCCGCTTAAATATACACAACTCCAGCTATGTTTTTGATGAAACAACATTATAACATAGATCAGAAAATAGCTTAATATAGGCCCTCTAAATTATGACTTAGTTCTATACAGGTTACTGTCAAATTTCAAAATTTCAAATTATGTTCACCCAGAGGACCCTTCCCCACATGCTCCACCAGGAGGACACCCCCATGTGACTCACCTCCAACAGTTCAATAACAGTAAACAAACAGTGGCCATACTGCCAAAGACTATGAAAGTCAATTATTTTCTACCTTTTTAAGTCAAAATGAACAGTTTGAAACTTCCCTCAAACAACTTCATCAAAACACCTTTGATGCAGAGAGGTCAACTTCTAGAAGACACGGTGGATTTTAGGAAGGTCACACTCATCCTTGAGTCTCTTATCAGTTCATTCACAATTATAATGAAAACTAAAATCTGATGAAGTGGGATTTAAGAGTCACAACTAATACTTTGACGTTGATGTCATCAATATTCCCTGAGGGTGGATGCTAACCATAGGCATGCTCTGTCTGAGCTGTATTTTAAAGCAGATCTATTATGCAAAATCAACTTTTCAAAGCTTTTAACCATGTTATAGTTGTTTTCCCTTCTCTTTTACTCTCTTGAAGATGTTTTTGGAGTGATTTTGGGCATATTTGAGCAATCTTTAATCACTTATTGTGACCTGCAGCAGTAGGAGGGGCAGGCAGCTACACAGCTCTTCACTGTGATGACTTTTCCAGCAACCTCAGGGCATCACAGTTTTCTAACGCGGAAGGAAGCAGACTTGTTTCTTTTCTTAAGTTGTTTCAGATGAAAATTGCAGTTTAAAATGTGCAAATGATATCTGACTATATAGCAGACACAAGCATAATAGATCTGCTTTAACACAATCTGACCTGAGAGACCTGACTTAGTTGGAACTGCAACAGGTGCGATTTGAGTTTGGGAAACATATAGCAAACTTCGATAAGTTTGACATTTACTGTTCCACAAGTCCCTCTAAAATAACATTACAGTCACAAGCTGTTCCAGCCTGCCTTTGCCCTCCTGCCTCACATTGTGGATAAGGCTGCAGGTTCAAGAAGAGTTCAGTGTCTCTCTACATAGTTGATGATCATAGTTTCCTTGTGGCGCGTTCAGGGGCTTGCATACCATAAGACTAATTATTTCTTTTCCATACGGCACCATCACATGTGGGTAATTGATACCAGGCTTCTACCTGATGTCCTCACTGCACAGCGTGATTAGATCTTTATATGCAAATGAGCCAAGTGAACAGACTCATCATCATTTTAATAAGGCAATGAAAGAAAACAGAGGCAATGGTGAGATCGTTCAGAGCTTTCAATCATGTTATAGTTGTTTTCTCTTCTACTTTATTCTCTGAAGTTGTACCTAGAGTGATTCATTGATGTTTGAGCCATCTGTAATTCCTTATTTTTAAGACGCTACATTGCCGATTGCCGATTGCCGTTTTCAGTGCCATCAGTACACACCCACTTCTTTGTACTTACTTTGTTCTCCAATTTGATTTTCTTAATCTGTGATATGCATAAGATTCAACAGCGTCATGTAGTCATTTTGGTGCAAATGAAAAAAAAAAAAAATGCTAGTGTGAGCTGCAGCTATCCATAGGACGAGCAGACAGCTACATGGACTTGTGTTGTGATGAAGTTTATGGCAACATCAGCTCCAACTGGGCACCTCATTTGTCTAACACAGAAGTCAGCAAACTTATTATTTATTTCTTGTATTAAGTCTTTTAGATGAATATTGCGACATAAAATATCCATAGATATTATAACATAATAATCCACATGTATTTTAGATTTTAACTATATAGCAGGGACAAGCCCAGTATGTCTCTTCAAAACTTCAACTCTTCAAAGTCAGTCAAAAATAACAGACTTAAAACTTTAGTGATAACGTTTTGTGGAGGGTTTGTTTCTCTCCATCACAGTTCCATATTCCACATATGGCACTAAACATTTTCCTTAAATGTACTAAATTAAATGTTTATTTTTAAAACAAAACAATATTCTAAAACAAAATATATTGAAAAATGTGCATTCTTGCAGTGGGCAGAGTCACTTCTCTACATATTTGGCTCATAATTCTGCCCGGTGACATCTCCATGAAGATATATAAGTTAAAGAGGGACATTATACAATATATATATATATATATATATATATATATATATATATATATATATATATATATATATATATATATATATATATATATATATATATATATATATATATATATATATATATATATATATATATATATAATTTTATTTTTATATTATATATTTTTATATATTTGCATGTTTCAGTAATTTAGTGATCTTTCCCAGGCCCTATTGAAACCTTCCTTATGGTTAGCTGTAAGATTCTGTCCAATGCTCAGCTCACAAAGTTACGTCATCCATGCTCCCACACGACAATTCTCCATAAATATCTAGTATAAAATGTCCCTGACCTGTGGGGTGCCCCAAGCGTCAATCCTGGGACCCCTGTTGTTCAATTTGCTATTAGGCCAGTTAATACGCAGCAATAATGTGTCCTACCACAACTATGCAGATGACACTCAGATCTATGTCTCACTGGCAGCAGGTGAATATGGACCAGTTGATTCACTCTGCCACTGCATCCAACAGATCAGTGTGTGGATGCAAAACAACTTTCTCCAGCTAAACTCAGACACAGTCTTTGGTCCACAGAAACATAAAGAAAGTGTTAGCAGTGGCCTCCAGTCTCTCTCTCTCTAAAACCTTCAAATCAGGGGTAATCTAGGGGTAATAATGGACTCAGAATTGAACTTCAAGTTACATCAAATCAATATCATCTGCAACTTTTTACCATTTTAAAAACACTGCAAAAATCAAAGGTATACTGTCAAAACCAGACTTAGAGAGACTTATCTATGCATTTGTCTCGACTAGGTTAGACTACTGTAATGGCCTGCTAAGTGGTCTCTTCAAAAGTGCGTTAATACAGCCACATCCACAACACTGCTGCCCGGGTTCTGACTAGAACCAGGAAGTACTTCACACATGCGTCCTGTGCTCAGGTCTCTGCACTGGCTCCTGTAGCTCAGAGAATAGACTTTAAAGCAGGTCTGCTTGTGAGCAAGTGTCTCCATGGACTAGCACCAAAGTACATCTCTGACATGTTAGAGCCATATGAACCATTTCACACTCTGAGAACTTCTGGGACCGGCCTCCTGCTGGTTCCCAGAGTCAGGACTAAACATGGGGAATCAGCATTTCAGTTTTGTGCAGCTTAAACTTGGAACAGTCTTCCTGAAAATGTGAGCTAGGCTTCTACTTTGACAATGTTTGCATATGATTGAAAGGTTTTTATTCTGCAATTTTCTCCTTTGATGTTAATCTTATGATGATTATTTGTGATTATTTATGTTTTAATTCTTTGTATTGTAATTTTAATCTTTTTTTTTTATTTTTGTATTTTGTAAAGCACTTTCAATTACCTTGTGTACAAATTGTGCTCTACCAATAAACTTGCCTTGCTGTGCCTATATAAGTATCAGGATACGAAACACTAACTACAACTTTACAAACCTGAGCAATTTCCAGTAGTTTCAGCTGGAAGGTGTGCTCTGAAGGGGAGTGGCTTAGAGCAGGAGTGGGGACTCAGAGTGTCAAAAACAAAAGTGAAACTTACAAAACATGTTAATGTGTTGCTTTTGGCTAATATTCCTTTTTTCAAAACTATAAAAGGTAACATGGTGATCTAAATGTGTTATGAGCGTTATTAGCATTCAATACCCTGTAGAAGTAAAATACCCCTTTAATGTCATACTGTGTAACATTCCTGGGAAAGCAATGATATCTTCATGAAAATGAACTGTTGATACAATTCTCCAAAAAGTTAAATATTACACCTTTAATGCCAATTAGCACATATCTAACACCACCCATTGTCATCCATGTTATTCAATTTGGCACAACAAGGACACTACCCCCATTTTCTATAGAGGAAAATCATTCATGACATGCCAGGTTGCTAGAGCTTTTTGGCAGTAAAAAGAGGCATTGGTAGTGGGTTGAAGATGAATGTAGATCACAGTTGGACTATGGCTCTTGAGATGTTTGACAGAAGCCTTCTATGTAACATCAGCACTTAGTCTCCTCCAGCAGTGACGCCTGGGACTGTCCAGCCCACAAGCCTCAGCATCAATTTCACTGGTACTAACTGATCTGCGGCCAATTCATTTCCCCCACCTCTGGAGTAGTCTGGAAGTGTAATTTCAAAATGACTCCAAATTGGAGTAAATGAGTTGGCTAAGTTCCTGCACTAGCTCACAGTGGCCATAGAACCAGGCTCCTTTAGTTCAGTGTGGATTTGTGTTGCTTGCATAGGGATCTCTTTAAAAGTATACAAATGTATATATTGTATTACTTCATTGTAGTTACATGCAACATTTTCAACATTTTATTCATTTATTTAGAATTTCATTTAGCTTTAGAAGAGGTGTACTTTGTTTGCCTGACAAATCCAGACTGTTATCTGTGTATTTTGTTTTATTTTTTTTATACAGAGGGATATCAGTCTGGTGACCACACCACTGATTTGCTAATCCACCTGTCAATCATACCCATCTGAACTCTGGGAGATTCACCAGTGATCAGACTCACATCTTTGTAAATTATTGGCAAAATGTGTGCTCTAGATTCCAGGCAAGTAGTTTGCAATTTTTCTGGTGAGGTTCCGCTACCTGCTTGTCTCCATGGAGATGTTATAGATTTGCCTAGAATATTCCACAATATAGTAATAAACTTAAAAATTGGCCTGGTGGCATCCCTTGGTTGTTTCCTTGTTTCCTGTTGCTTCTTGCTTTAAGTTGATGTGGGAGAATCACCATTCAATATTATTCATTAATAATTACTAATTAAGTAAATATGAATTTGTTTGTAACTTTTTTGTTTGTTGGTATTACTCATCTATGGTGTATTGCTTACACATGACATATTTAGAACACCACATTATCTTTTATTGTTTTGAAAATGCTATATTCAACATTCAATTTATGAGCTTCACTTTTGTTTTTGACACTCCGTGTCCCTCTTTCCTTTTCCCTTGATAAGGGAACAATGTCATAACATGGCACAAAGAAAAAAATAAAAATAAATAAACAATAAACAAATTGCATGCTACACCCCCTTTAATACCTCCACAATTACTGGTCCTATTTCCATGAAACAAAAACTAATAGAAATAATGAAGAAATAAATAAAATAAATCTAGAACTGTATACATTTTGTCGTTAGTGTCCAAACCAAAGTGCATACACATTGAAATTATTCTTCAATACATGCCTCTCTGTCAGCAAACACAAGGTGAACTTGAAGTCATTCAAGTAATATGGCAAGTTTGTGAGCCAAACTTTAACAAATACTGTTAAGGGTCAACAGCAGTTTTTGGATGAAAACTTGTTTGCTTTAAAGAGGGGGATTTAGGCAACATTTACTTTTTGGTGTTTTGTATCCTGTTATAACATTGCTGCCTCATCAAAAATATGCATGGAGTGGTTTTGGATGTCACCCATGCATGGACCCCTCAAGCCTACGTCACACATGCTCCTGTAAAGCAATTTTCCATGAGCATACATGTAGTTATATATGCTAGTGAAGCCAAAACCACAACAGAGACTGGAAGATGGAATTGAGGCTGCCAATCTGAGTTATTAGCCCCTCCAACTTCTTGCACACTCTCATACTAGACAAAGTGTCTTGCCCAAGAACACAACAACAGTTTGCTCTAGAGCCACTGCTGCCACACTGTGGTACCTGTATTCCCAGCAATTTCCCTTTTTTTTTCTGTTGGGATATTTTCTTCAAAAAATCATTATCAGTCCCTCAGAGTTGTATTGGCCCAAGCCTTTAACATAGTGGAAAGCTCCAAAAAGTCAATTATGCATAATGCTCCCTCTTCAAAGTCATGTATCTACTGAAGTTAAGCTGTGAATGTTTTCATGCAGCAGTCAGTAGCCCCTCTCTACTGTGGGATATGGGAGCGAGAGTAGAGAAGTGGGGGTCAGAGGCTGTGGTCCGCAGTGGTGATGGCAGCAGAACATGGCCCCAGTGAGAGATTGGCCCCTGGGGACCTGGTGCAGAGTGCTGCTTTGGAGGGTCACGCTTCAGAGAGCTGCTTCATTTAAGAGGGGACACTAATAATAGACAGACCACTTCCGTACTTTTACAAAGAAGTCCATACAACTTTTTTTTTTTTTGTTCTTGACAGTTGGTCTACAGAAAGAAATTTAGTAGCTAATTATTTAGCTAGGGAATTAAATTCTGTCAACTGGACAAAAGTTTTAGAGTGAAGACATTTCACTGTTCATCCAAGTGGCTTCTTCAGTTCTGGTTCAATAGCTGATGGACACTGCCTTATATCTGTCTGAAGATGAAACTGAAACTAACATATACACATATATGTATAGTTTCTATTTGCTTGCTAGTAGGTCTATTTTCCATAAGTGTGCACTAGGCCTGAGTCACGTAGTAGAGATTTTAGTATTGAGTGTTGTCCAAGATATATATATAGATATATACTAGTCTCTGTCAAATCCTTTAGTCTCACAGCTACAGGTAACTTTGTGTTTTCCGTTTATATGTCTATTCTGTCTATTCTCTGATCATCCTTACCTGTACTGAAATACTAATGTAAAAGGTGTCATGTACTTCTCTGAGCTAAGAAGACCAAATGGCCAGCCAGACTGACCAAAATATAAATTGTACTGGGGGAAGGGCTCGGCCCTCAGGCAGTATTGAAGTGTTCTTACAGTATTTAAGTGTGCAGTGTTAACAGTGCAAACGTAATAAACAAGCATACTGTAGACCAGGCATGTCCAAACTATGGCCCATGGGCCAAACGCGGCCTCAGACCAATTTCTCTTGGCCCTCAGGCTTCCACGTGAATTGGCCCATATTACTTTTAAGCAGTATTTTTTACTATAAGTTTTAAAAAATCTACATTGATAAAGCTAATATCAAATATTTAGTGTGTCCCTTTGAGGATCTAAGCGTGAGTAAAGATCTGGTGGCTCATTCTAACCTGTTATAAATGCACAATTATTCACTTTGTTGACCACCAGTCTATGGCCCTCCATCGGCTCTCAGCTTTGTCTGTGTTTTGATCGTGGCCCTTGATGAAAAAAATTTGGGCACACTGGCTGTAGACAGTCTTCTTGTTTTGGTATTGTCATGATGCCTGCACTTTCTGTATCCCTGTGTGCTCTCCCCCTCCCCTACCTGTCTGATACCGGAGCTGAGCGGAGTTCCCAACTCCTCCCGCACGCATCTGGAGCGCACCAGCGCAATCACCTCCACCTGCTGCCGAGTATATGAGGGCTCGGCAGAAGACACTCGGAGCCAGATCGTCCGCGTGTTTAACGTGAATGTTCCAGCACAGTTTTGTATTGTGTTGCCTGCCTGCTCGTCTCTTACTGGATTTTGCTACCTCCCCAGATTCCTGCTCTCCCACTCGTTCCTGCTCCTGACTCTGCGCTCCAGCTCCGGTACAGTCCACCATTTGCCTTCGCCTCCTGTCCTGTCTTGGTCTCCGGCTTGCTTCCCATCTCCTGCCCTGGCTTCCACTCTCTAGATTACTCCTGCTCGGTCCTTCCTGGTCCCGTTCCTGGTCCTGTCATTCTCCAGCCCTGGCTGTCTCTGTGCCCGCTCTGGACTACTCCTGCTCGGCTAGCCCTGGTCTCGTCTCGATCCTGTCCTCGTTCCGGTCCAGGCTTTCCTGTTCCTGCTCTGCACTACGCACGTCTGGTCTGCCTCCCGCTCCCTGCTCCCCATGTGTGATTAATGAACTATTGACTATTATTTTTCCACAAACTGTAAATAAACACTGTAAATCTGCCCCGAGTCTGCACTCCTTGGTCCGCACCCGCACCTGCCATTACGACAGGTATTATTTTACAGATAATTTCCATGTCAGTCATATTTTGCATAATTGTTTTTTTGTTTTTTTCCTGTTTGGAGTTGTAAATAGCATCTTTCCTGGATTAGCCCCCCAATGTCTTTTAGTCTTGAATGAGCCCTAAACCTAGAGATTTGAAATTGATCTGCCAATAGATGCGTGTTAGTCCTAGACACATCTGCAGCCTGCCCATCCTGGTTTAGTCCTGGTTTAGTCCTGGTTTAGTCCTGGTTTAGTCCTGGTTTAGCCCTGGTTTAGTCCTGGTTTAGTTCTGGTTTAGCCCATGTGAGTAGATCTCTCATTCACTGTAGATCTCTCATTCACTGTAGTTCCTCCTCCAGGTTTCTCTTTTTCCTACTTATTTTTTTTTTTAGTTTATCCTTGCCAAGAAGGAGGCTCTAAGGATGGGGGATGTTCTAGTACAGTTATCCATTGACTTGTTTTCTATGAATGTTGATCTGTCTGTTATTGACCAATATATGTTTCACTTTCTGTTGGTTAAATCAATAATCCTGTTAAGCCTTATTTATTTTTATTTTATTTATTTATTTATTTGAAGGACAGTGTGCAGATACATTAAAAAGATGGCTGCACCAGATTTAGCAAAATGCTAATTTCCATCTGTAGTCCTTGATGTCACAAACAAGCCTTGAGAGGCAACTGTTGTGATTTTGGGATTTACAAAAATAAAATTCCTTCTTTCTTTTCTTTGGCTAAAGTCTGTGCCTCACTATCTTCAAAGGAGTGGATAGTGGATTTAAGATGGAGATTAACAGCGGACTGGTGTCACTGCCGTGAGAGTACCCGAGCTACTCTCACGGCAGTGTTGGTACATTCTCATATGGAGTGGCTGTTTAGTTTGTCTAATGTAACTGCTTATATTGTGGCTCAGGGTTTTGTCCTTTGGGTAGCAGTAGTAGTAGTAGTAGTAGTAGTAGTAGTAGTAGTAGTAGTAGTAGTGGCACTATTATAGTATTATTATTAGTAGTAATAGTAGCAGCAGCAGCAGTAGCAGCAGTAGCAGTAGTAGTAATAGTGACAGTCCTGTTTTATTAATGTCTCAGTGTTTGAGTAGTAGCAGGAGTAGTAGCAGGAGTAGTAGTAGTAGTAGTAGTAGTAGTAGTAGTAGTAGCAGCAGCAGCAGCAGCAGTAGTAGTAGCAGCAGCAGCAGTATTGGTAATAGTCGTAGTAGCAATTGTAGCAGCAGCCGGAGTAGGAGTAGTAGTATTTATTTAACCTTTATTTTACCAGGTAGGTCGGTTGAGAACCAATTCTCATTTTCAACGACGACCTGTAGTAGTAGTAATAGTAGTAGTAGTGGCAGTAGTAGCAGCAGCAGCAACAGCAGCAGTAGTAGTAGTAGTAGCAGCAGCAGCAGGAGTAGTAGTAGTAGTAGTAGTAGTAGTAGTAGTAGTAGTAGTAGTAGTAGTAGTAGTAGTAGTAGTAGTAGTAGTAGTAGCAGAGCTGCAGTAGTAGTAGTAGCAGCAGCAGCAGCAGCAGGAGTAGTAGTAGCAATAGTAGTAGTAGTAGTAGTACTACTAGTAGTAGTAGAGGTAGTAGTAGCCAATGGAACATCTTTCGCTGTGCCAGAACTCCAGAGCAGAACTGTGTCTGTGTCTGTGCCAAAGACTCCACCAAGCACCAATCATATGTGAGTTAAACATCATTCAGCATCTGAGGATGCATTTAGGTGTGAAAATCCAATCCATATTTTATAAACAAAATGTTTCCAAAATGCTGCACATACTAACAACGTAAGGTCAATAATACATAAATTATATAAATGCTATAACGATAGAAATATCATAAAAGAAGAAAGACAACATAACTCATGCAGAATTGAAAGAAGCAAATCAGGTCAAATAAATCTAAAATGAAGTGGAAGCCCGTCCAGGTACACAAGTTGATATGATCATGATCAAATGCAAACATAGGATAGTATATAAATAAATATATTGTATATTAGAAATCCCACCCAAACTGCTGTCTGCTGACTGTGCATAAGAAGGTGACTTAACATAATTTTACTTCATCATATTTAAGGATGTAGTCCTTAAAGCTCATTCCCAATTCTCTTTTGAACTCCTACTCTTAGCCCTACCCTTCCCCTACCCCTTCAAAATGAAGACTAAGGGGAAGGGGCTGAAAACCCAGCACTTGGTAAAATGGGACAGCACTCATTTTGTCACTGCTTATTTTTCAATTACACAAATCTGCACACTCGCTCTATTGGGTTTTGGCAATCAAAAAATGTGTTTAAGAGATTCTTTTCATTTTTTATTTTTTTTTTAATTAGAGCTCATCAAATTCCCATTTTTTATTATAAGACACTGCCATGTTTGCTCTTGTTTGCTACTTGATTTTTGCTATTTTCAGGGCTCCCTACGTGGTTTTAATTAGTCCCTCACTGGGATGATGTCCTTGGCATGGGCCTAATAATACATTAGTTTTATACAGTACTTTTCCAGACGCTCAAAGTCATTTTACAATTTTGTGCATTATTCATTTCCTCCACACTAGGTGGTGGTAAGACTGGGAGAGACTGACAGAAGGCTGCCAATCTGCACCTTCAGCACCTCCTACTACCACCATCAAACACACCAAATTCATACTTAGAAGGCAATGTGGGTGAAGTGCCTTGCGTAAGCACACAGTGGCAGTGTAAAGCACTGGCACCTCACTGTGGTGACTGGCATTCCTGACCATGTCTCATCTCATGGCCCAGTCTTGCTTAGCTTCTGATATCTGAGAAGATCAGGCTTTGACAAGGAGGTTTTGGGCACTAAAACAGACTTGCCATTGTGTCCTTGGGTAAGATACCCCACCCACCTGTCCTAATGTGTTGTGTGACTGTTTAATTACTATTTCCATTCATCAGCAGTTGCGGAACCACTAATAGGGACCCCTGACCTTTGTCCTGTATGTCTATGTTAAATAAAAGATTCATAACTGACTCAAACAGCAGCTGAGATACGCAGCTGAGAGAGGTACATGCTTCAGGATTTCTGTGATGTAGTTCTGACACATCCACCTCATACTCCTGGAGAATACTTCAGCAGAGCACTGTAAATTTTTCATTACAACAAGTACGGAGAGCATCGTAAACACCGTTACTAGGCAACCGTCCCCTCCCGTCCAATCAGCCGAGCTGTTGCCTCTGTATAGAGACGCAGACATGACGGGTCCCAGTTGGTCAGCACATGGCCGCCAGTGAATGAGATGTGTTCAAAGACGGGCTTATAGAGCGTAAAAGAGCAAACTGTGCTTTTCATAAACAGCCTCTAGGAACACTACCTGGAGCTGTCTCACTGCTGTGAAATCCACTTTGTAAAGGAAGAAAATGGGAGGGATGGTAGTGGTGCTTTGGTGATGTTTTCTATATTTGACACAGGTTTTAAAGCAGACCTATTATGCAGAAGCGTTTTTTCAGAACGTTTAATCCTGTTATAGTTGTTAGAGTATTTGTGCATGTTATGTGCATCTTATTTTCAAGATGCCATATTGCTGATCAATCCCAGTTTTCACCTCCACTGGTACTACTGCTCTGTAATTACTTTGTTCTCCAATTTTAAGTTATTAATTGATGATACATGTAGGATTCATCTCCACCATTCTCCAGATCTAAGCCCTGTCAGGAGTTACCTGGCTATAGTCTTCTCCATCTGTCAATAATCTAAATCTAATGTAATCTAATAAAACTATTAAAGTGATATGTATTGTATATATGCTGCCTAGTAAAGCTCAAATTATAGTTTTCATTTGAAAAAAAAAAAAGAAATGAGTAAATTAGTGCATCAGTGGCTTAAGAGAGTAATCTACTAGAATGTGGCTGAAGGGTAAGGCATGACACAGGAGGTGAATAGGAAAAATCTTAAATTTAGGTATATCAATTTCAAACTTCTTCTGTACTTTACTCAATTGTAAAAAAAAAAACAAAAAAAAAACAAACAAAAAAAAACAGTCAAAATAATAATATATTTGGGACATTCAAAAAAAAAAAAAATTGCTTCATTTTGTTAACAATATACTCTATATTATATATACTATTTTGGATAACTTATTTAGAATTTGAGTAAACTAACCCTCACAGAAAAATTGCCTAAAAAATTCAAATTTCTAATTCGAAAGTCCTAAGGAGTCAGCTCAATGGCAAGAACAAAACCCAGGCAATAAACAGCTATGCCCTGCCAGTAATCACATACCCAACATGAATCATAAGCTGGCCGAAGGAAGAGATACAGATCACAGATGTTAAGACCCAAAAGCTCCTAACCATGTATGGCGGGTTCAATCGCAAATCCAGCACCCTGAGACTGTACGAGACCTGCAGGGAAGGAGGCCGAGGACTACTGAGTGTGAGAGCCACAGTCCAGGATGAACCATCCAAGATCCATAAGTAGATCAAGGACAAGGCCCCAACAGATGCAGGGGGTCAGTGAATGTCTCAGACAGTGGAGCGCGGAGGAAGAGGTACTGGAGGAACCATCATTGAAGGACAAGCCCCTGCACAGGATGTACTACCGGAACACAACTGAAGTGGCTGATATCAAGAATTCCTACCAATGGCTTAAGAAAGCTGGCCTGAAGGACAGCACAGAGGCATATCCTGGCTGCACAGGAGCAGCCCTTGAGCACCCGAGCAATAGAGGCCCAGATCTACCACACCAGACAAGACCCAAGGTGTAGGCTGTGCAAAGAGGCCTTAGACAATCCAGCACATAACTGCAGGGTGTAAGATGCTGGCAAAGAAAGCATACATGCATGCATGCAGCATAATCAAGTGTACAGAAACCCCAAGATCAAGGTGGGAAACACCTCCAAAGGTAGTGGAGAATGATCAAGGCAAAATCCTGTGGGACTTCTATATACAGACTGACAGAATGGTGATAACCGGACATTGTGGTGGATAAACAACAGAGCAAAGCTGTTGTGGTGGACATCGCAGTATCGAGTGATGGGAACATCAGGAAAAAGGAACATGAGAAACTAGAGAAATACCAGGGGCTCAAAGAATAGCTGGAGAAAGAGGCCTGGAAGGTGAAGGTATCAGTGGTTTCCGTGGTCACTGGAACACTCGGGGCAGTGACCCCCCCAAACTGGAGGGGTGGCTATAGCAGATCCCAGGAAAAACATCAGACATCTCAGTTCAGAAAAGCGCAGTACTAGGAACAGCAAAGATAGCGTGGAAAAAGCGTGGAAAAAGAGGGAATGCGACCACCCACGGAGGGTGAGGAGGAGATTTGAAAAGGGCCTTTGAATTTACAATGTTCCATATAAATATATAGATATAGATACAGGTTGATTAAATTAAATAATTAAACATCTTTCCTTGCTGAGTGGGCAAGTTAGTTGTTTTCACATGCCAGCTTCTATGATGAAAAAAAAAAAAAAAAAGTTTTACTCATCATGTCTCCCCTTAAAAAAATATTGTGATTGACTTGCAAGTGTTGCCAAAAAGATGTGTGTACATACAGAAGTCAAGTTTGAGGCACTCCATAGTCTTCATCAGGGCAGTGGCAATAGTTTTTATTTGTGCTTTTTTTTTTTTTCTTCCCTTGTGTGTATTTGTGTAGTGATGTGACGTTAGCTGTATAAATGATGGTGAATGTAGGAAAATGTGCTGTTTTTTATGGGATTGGTCCTGTTATTAAAATACTGAAATCCTAACCCAAAACTGTTTGTGAAGTTGATGGAAGTAACAGTCTGGGGACTGTGACTCTGGACTAATGCATCTTTATATTGCGCTGCTAGTCACTGCAGTGGATAGAGGAAAGATATAACGCTCTTGTCACTGCTCCTGTCACTGCTCCTGTCACTGCTCCTGTCAGGGCCATCCGAACTCCTCTGTCTAATGAGTCCGTGTGGAGGCAGTGTAAGGTGCTCCTTGTGTTGGATAAACAGGGACATGTGTGAGACCCTGCCCGCTTGTGGACAGAGCCAGGGTGCGGGAGGGCTTCTGAGTGACCAATCAGAGCTGTGATTACAATAGTGTTACGATCACACAATAATAAAATTTCAATAAATAATAATATATATATATATATATATATATATATATATATATATATATATATATATATATATATATATATATATATATATATATATATATATATATATATATATATATATATATATATATATATATATATATATATACAGAAAAAACACTCCTCAAATGAAAGATTAATTTCTTTCCTGTGAAAGACTTTTTTTTATCAAAACCTGCTTAAATGAGTATGAGTATTTTGATACTAATTGTAGTATTGATTACAATCTGATTTTCAGATTGTAATCAATATATCATGAGACAATCGTAGCTCAGTTGGTAGAGTGTTTGCTTTTTTGATCTAAAGGTTGGCCGTTCGAATCCCGATCTCGACATAAACATCTTTGGGACAGATCCACTGTCCGGTGGCATGATTCTAGCTCCCACAGATGAATGCTGTCATTGTGTCCTTGGGCAAGACACTTAAACCACCTCTCAGTATCTGCATACACTGGTGTGTGTGTGTGTGTGTGTGTGTGAATGGGCGAGTGGTTCCTTGATGTAAAGTGCTTTTGAGAGCCTTGAAGGCCCTATATAACAATGTGACCATTTACCATGACATACAATTTAACCATCACACAGTTAAGTCATAAAATACAATTTGAAGGTAGCAAGAGTTCAATAAATATTGATCTGAAATATATTGTAAACAAAATATAATTATTGTCCCAGTTGCACATTTGAAACATTGAAATATATATGCAAACAGCAATACTCCAAAGACACAGATTTTCCTATAGATTACATTGTACTTTGCTATGAAATATCCAAAAGGTAAATTCACAAATGTTGGACATGATAATTTCTATTGATGATTAGACCCATGAAACCAACAGAAACAGAAATCTGAATTTGAACAAGATACGTTTTAGCTGCCCCCATCTGTATGAAATATTATTGGCCTATATGATGTAATCTGAAAGCCAGCAACATGGTAAATGATTAAAAAATGTATACAGCGATTTTCCCCCTTCAAGGCACTAAAAGTGCTTTACGTCAAGGAACCACTCACTCATTCATGTACATGTGTACACAGACAATGGAGGCAAGGTGGGTTAAGCGTCTTGGCAAAGGAAGGAATTGCACCTGCAACTTGTGGGTCAGTGGATTTGACCGCTCTACCAGTGATTTTTACGTCAGGAGTGGGAATCAAACCGCCAACCTTCAGATCAGTGGATGAACACTCTATTAACAGTTTGTATCTTGTTATTATTACAAAGGTATATCCTATTTCATGCCACATCGCAAAATAAAAAATCTTGTTTTTTTTGTTTTTGTTTTTTTTGTTTCCTAATTGATATCATGTGACCTAATCTCGTGACAGGTAGCTAAGTATTTCAGAGCACCTAGCATCTTTTCATTCATATATAATTTGAAGGCCCCAAGTGGCTGAAATGCATAGACAAGTTCTGTTTTTATAATAAAGGACTTTTAAGTAAGGATTAAACAACTGCTCTGAGTTGTTTAATGCACTTATACCATGGTCTCACTAACTCAAAACAGTTCACTTTTACATCTTACTTATTGGACTATGAACTCTGATCTATGAACTATTACTTCTGTGATCACTTTATTCACAGTGTGAATAAAGACATTGTTAAATGTCATGAGTCTCGCACCTTTGGTCCTTACGCCTCACTGGTTACGACACAAACATAGCTTCTTTAACTCCCCTTTCAAAGCATTTCTTTTCTCTGGCTAAGATCTGAACCTCACTATCTTCAAAGGAGTGGTTAGTGGCTTTGAGATGGAGATATACGGCAGACTAGGGTCCTGAGGAGCTCGTGCTGGTACATTCTCTTATGGACTGGCTGTTTAGCATCTCCAGTGTACCGCTCACTGCACTCTTCACTACACTGAATGGAGTAGCTCAAGGTTTTGTCCTTTGGGTATGGAGGACTGAGACATAATTGCTCATGGATCTACAACTCTATCCTCAGACGTAAAACAAACAGGAACAATGAGAAAAATAGGCAGCCACTAAGAGTTGAATAGGGTCACTAGCATGGACGGGCTTGAGTTGTTGCACATATAGTGGGTTGCGGAGGGAAGGAGGAAGCTGAAGGCATACTCTGGATGGATTGATGATTTGTGATTTTTCAAGGGGCCCAGGAAGCGAGGAGAGTTTCCGTTAGTCTATTTTGAGTAGAATATTCTTGGATGAAAGCCAAACTGACTGACCTGGCTGACATTGGGGAGCGGGAGTGCAGTGTCTGTTTGCATCTGCCTTCATCCTGGCCCCAGATTGGAGAAAGGCTGCTCTGGTTCTTCCCCAGACCCTGCAGCAGCGTTGAAGGTGGTGTTGCATGGAAGGCACTGCCAGGTCCTATTCTTCCGACGGGAATAGTGGGGGCTGGTACCCTATGGAGGCTTGGAAGGGGATAAGCCAGTAATGGAATTCACCAGAAAATTGTGTGAGTATTCGATCCACAGCAGGAAGGTGCTCTAGGCAGAGGGGTTACAGGAAACCACACAGCGTAGCGGTCTTCAGGTCCTGATTAGCATGCTCGGTTTGTTCATTGGTCTGGGGGTGAAAGCCGAAGGTAAGACTCACTGATGCGCCCAGGCCCTCACAGAAAGAGTGCCAAACTTGGGACGTGAATTGGCTCCCGCAGTCAGAAACTATATCCACCAGAATTCCATGGAATACATGGTTGGTTATATGGTCTGCAGTCTCCTTGGCGGACGGGAGTTTTGGTAGGGCAAGAAAATGGGCTGCCTTGGAGAACCGGTCAACAATAGTGAGAATGACTGTGTTACCTTGAGACGGGGGAAGGCCAGCCACGAAGTCCACTGGCACGTGGGACCAAGAGCATCTTGGAACTGGTAGCGATTGTAGTAGACCAGAAGGTGGCGAGTGGGAGGCTTTGCCCCAGCACACACATGGCACATTGAGACATAAGCCCTTGTCGACGGTGGGCCACCAGAAGTGACGTCTCAAGAGGGAGAGTGTGCAATTGACCCCTGGATGGCAGGTGAAATGAGAGCAGTGGACCCATTCAAGTACCTTCGAGTGGACAGAATCTGGAACAAAGAGAGTACCAGGTGGGCCATTACCTGGATCAGGATGGGTGAGTTGAGCCTCCTGGACCTGATCCTCAATTTCCCAGTGAAAAGCCGCACAGGTAGGGGATATGTTGGGCTCCGGAGGATTCCAACCAGTGGTGCCACTCTTTCAGTGCAAGCTTGACCACCAACAGTTCTCTATCCCCCACATCATAATTGCTCTCAGCTGGGGAAAGGTGATGAGACAAAAAGGCACAAGGATATAATCAATTGCGGGGTTCAAACCTTTGGGAGAGGACTGCCGCACAACCTGTATCTGAGGCATCCACCTCCACAACGAAGAGCGAGATCAAGCTCATTTGAGATCGGGGCTGAGGTGAATAGATCCTTCAGTTTCTCAAAGGCAGACTGGGCCTCTGGGGTCCAGCAGAACTGGGAAAGCTGAGTTTAGTGAGGGGAACAACAATACTTTTTTATTTTTCTATTTTATTTATTTAACCTTTATTTAACCAGGAAAGTCCCATTGAGATTACTAATCTCTTTTTCAGTGGAGTATGGCCAAGACCCATAATCCCTTTGTAAATGAACATGTACCAGTGACTTAGCCTGCGAGTGTCCAGTGCTGCCCAACCAACATGTGTGTACAGTTCACAGTGGTATGCTTACAGTTTGTGATACATCACAGAGAGGGATGGTAAACAGAGTCCAGCAATTTTAGTGCTTGGGTTGGGGCATTCATATAAATAACATCTCCATAATATAGAATGAGTAAAAACATCTTCTTTGCATTAAAAGAGAAATATAACTTGTTCCTAAAATAAAAGCCAATTTTCAGTCTTCGCTTTTTAATCAGTTGTTCAATGTGTGCTTTAAAAGAAAGAGTATCATCAATTAAAATACCTAAGTATTTAAATGATTTAACTGCTTCTATTTTGGTCCTTTGAAGAGTAACAACAGGAGGAATGTTCTGAGAATTACTCTTTGTCTTTCTGAATAGCATTAGTTTGGTCTTGTCTGCATTTAAATAAAGGTCTAATTGTAAGCAAGTGTGCTGAACAATATTAAAAGCATTTTGCAATGTAACAACACTGGTGGCAAGAGTTTTGGAAAAAAAAAAAAAAAAAAAACTATAAAGAACCATATCATCAGCATAGAAGTGATAATTTGTATCAATGAGATCGTGGCCAACATCATTAATATAAATAGAAAATAGGACTGACAGACCCTTGTGGCACTCCTTTTGTCACAGAGAGAGTATCAGAGCACATATCATCGGATTTAGTACACTGAGATCTACCTGTGAGATAGTTGCAAATCCATCCAACAGCTGTAGACAGACAGACAGTCCTATATTGATCAACCTCTGTTTAAGTATATTGTGATTCACAGAATCAAATGCTTTTGACAAATCAGTGAATAGCGAGGCACAGTGTTGTTTGTTGTCTAAACCTGTTGAGATGTAATTTATTACCTTCAGAGTTGCACTTACAGTACTATGGCCTTTCCTAAATCCTGACTGAAATTTCCATCCGTCCCCTTCCCTTTAGCCTCTTTGCCCACTGGAATGCTTTCCCCCTCAATAATCTCCACATGTACCATATTTTCGCAGCGTCTGATGTAAAGTAGGCTGGATGTTGTTGAAACATGGAGGTTCACTGAAAAAGGAAGCCCCGACATATATGACAATATGGATCCAGATCAGTGCCTCTTGATTCCTGAGGTTGTGGCTCCACGGTGGCCCCAGAGACAGCGGCGACGGCAGGAGCTGAGGGCAGGAGAGTGAGCAGGGCAGAGACCTGGTTGGAGAGCTTGGTAACTTGCTGTGTCAGAGTGTGGTTACAGTTAAGCAGGGTCTGGATGTCTTGTTCATGTTTCCCAATGATGATTGTGTGATGCAAAAACACCTGGTGTAGTGTTTGACCCAGCCCTGTGTTTAATTGGCACATGTTGGTCAAACCTTTCTGTTGTAACAACTGACAGGGAGACCAAAGAGACAGGGGAACAGTTTAACAATGTTTATTTACAGTTTTTAAATGTGCAAATAGAGGTAGATTGATCAGATAGTTGTTTGCAGTAGTCCACCAGTAGATCATGGGAAGAGAGACGAGGTGAGCAGTAGGCTTAAAGTTCACAAGGTTCAATTTTCTTTAACCATAAACCAGCAAATTCCACCATAGCATTCTGACCTGTCCTCCAGCTCAGTTTGGTTCTAATGTGATGTGAACAATCAAATTAGCAAATCCCAAATAAAGGCACAAAGGAAAATATCTTGAATGAATTTGGGCAAAGTGATAGTGTATGGGGAGAGTGGGGTCGGCTTGGCTCACACACTTCTAAAACACCTTTCAGTGACAAAGATAAGACATGAATACATCCCATTATTAATGCATTTGTAACTAGTAATTGCCTCACAACCTAAAAAAAAACAAAAAACAGGCTGTGTTCCGGGGCCGTTTGACAAACCGACACGCTCGATCTATAATGACAAGGTTTCCCGGCCAAATCAATGCCACTGTCCTGCACTGTTATGGCCAGAGACGCAGCGCTGGAAAGATAAGTCACTCGAAATGAAAATGGCTCCCAGAGGTGTTCTTCTGCGAATCACGACCTCATCACCACAATCTACCTCTGCCACACAAACTGCCCAGGAGGGATAGGAAGGAGGGAAGGAAGGGCATCTGGTATACTTATGAGGACCAAGACAAAGAAAGAGAGAGACCTCAACTACAGACTAGAGGGATGGAGGAGGGTAGGGCATCTGCTGTAATGGTGAGGAGAAGGAGAGAAAGAGAGTCTGTAGCTGATGTTTTGATGAGAACACAGAGAGAGAGTGAGAGAAAGAAAGAGAGTCTCCCCGTGCCACTGTGCAGTCTCCTCACGGCTAGAGGAGAGAATGATAGATAAAGAAGGGGGGGGGGGGGGGGTTAGGGGGGGGGGTGATGAGGAACGAGAGAGGGAGAGAAGGGGGGGGGGGGGGGGTTAGAGAGTCTGTAACTGATGTGGTGATGAGGAGCAAAAGAGAAAGCGAAAGCAGCTATGTGGTAATCAGGACAGAGAAAGAAAGGGCAGTTATGTGGTAATGAGGAGAGAGAGAGAGGGCAGTTGATGTGGTAATGAGGAAATTGAAAGAGAGAAAGAGAAAGCAGCTGATGTGATATTAAGGAGAGAGAAAGAGAGAGAGATTTCAGCTGATGTCATGATTAGGAGCGAAAGAGAGAGCACCTATGTGATAATGAGGAGAGAGAGAGCAGCTATGTGGTAATGAGGAGAGAGAGAGAGCAGCTATGTGGTAATGAGGAGAGAGAAAGAGAGCAGCTATGTGATAATGAGGAGAGAGAGAGCAGATATGTGGTAATGAGGATAGAGAGAGAGAGGGCAGCTATGTGATAATGAGGAGAGAGAGAGCAGCTATGTGGTAATGAGGAGGGAGAGAGAGCGCAACTATGTGATAATGAGGAAAGAGAGAGAGAGCAGCTATGTGGTAATGAAGAAAGAGAGAGAGCAGCTATGTGATAATGAGGAGAGAGAGAGCAGCTATGTGATAATGAAGAGAGTGAGAGAGAGCAGCTATGTGATAATGAGGAGAGATGTGATGATAAGGAACGAAAGAGAGAGCAGCTATGTGATAATGAGGAGAGCCGTGATGATGAGCGGAACAGAGAGCAGCTATGTGATGATGAGGAGAGAGAGAGAGAGAGGGAGCAGCTGATGTGATAATGAGGAGAGATGTGATGATGAGGAGCGAAAGAGAGAGCAGCTATGTCATATGAGAAGAGAGAGAGCAGTTGATTGCTATTGGAGAGAAAGAGAGAGACAGAACGCAGCTGATGTGTGGTGAGGAGAGAAAAAGAGAGCAGCTATGTGGTAATGAGGAGAGAGAAAGAGAGAGAGAGCAACTGATGTGGTAATGGGGAGAGAGAAAAAGAGAGAGCAGCTCAAGTGGTATTGAGGAGAGAGAAAGAGAGCCAATGTGATATTGGAGAGTAAGAGAGAAAGAGATAGAACATAGCCGATCTGTGATGAGGAGAGAAAAAAGAGAGCAGCTGATGTGGAATTGGACAGAAAGAGAGAGAGACCTCCAGAAGTTCTCTGATGACTCTGGACTGGAGAGGTGTACCAGAGATGGACAGGAGATGGAGTACAGGACTGATGGAACAAACCACTGTCAAACAAACTTAAAAGTGCTTTTTATATTGTATATACAGTTGTCCCTCACTATATCGCAGTTCACCTTTCACGGTCTCACTATTTCGCAGATTTTTTTTAGTACAATTTTGCATGCTTTTTTTTTTTACAGTGTATGAACACACATTGTGTTCTGAGTCCTGATTGGCTAATGGACTGTAGACCATTGTCCATGAGTCTCCTCTGTGCTGTGTCTCCTGGACAGTGTTTGCACTTTTGTGCAAAGTGTTTGCAAGTTTTCTCCCCGACAAAACTTACAATGTCAATGAAACGTTCTGCACCAACAAATTTTACAAACTCTTTGGACTTAAGTGTTTCTCTGCACGAAGAGACGCCTCTGCGGATACCACTGGAACAGAGACAGGTGACAACAATTTTAAAGCGATCATCTAGGAAGGGCGATATAATCTACGAAAGTTTGAACTTTAAGAGAGAAATGTGAGAAAATGTCAATGTCTGTCTGAGAAAGGTGTATAAAGCGTGTGATGAGGAGTTTTACAGCTTTAAAGCATATAGAATATTTATTTAAAAAAATAAAGCTGACTACTACGCGGATTTCACCTATTGTCGGTTAATTTTAGAACATAACGCCCGCGATAAATGAGGGACTACTGTAATCACTTTCAAAAACATAATGTTTCCAATTATTTAAAAAAGCCAGGGTTTCCCAGTAGAAATTTCTTCGGGTTGTGTTGGCCATATTGCAAGGCTGATTTTCTACACAGAGGGTGCAGAGAGGGATAACAGGTGCTTCAAACACCCCAGAAATACGTATTTAACCATCACAGGGACTTACAAAGACATTTGATGGGCGAAACAGTTACTTAGTTCTGCTTTAATGTTTGCCCATTGTAATTACTGTTATAGTAGACCTATCCAAATGATAGCTTTAATTGAATGGGTAATGCTTTTTATGGTTCTATTTATTATAATACATTGTCACTGCATTTCTTAACAGTATAATATGTATTGGTTCCACCATTAAAGTGCCCTCATATTTAGCCAGTAATTCATCCATGGCCACCATTTCCTCTGAGCACTGTATCTCCTTATATCAACACCTTTTGCATATACATTTGTACATACACCAAGCTGTATATTTGAGCCTGAGCTGAAGTGTTTTGCTATTTTTGGCACTTTAATTATCTGTAATTTGAAATTGTATTACCCAATTTTTCTTTTTTTATTACAATACTGTGTTGTGAATGTGTGAACTACTGTCTCCAAAGAATTCCCGTTGTGGTTCAATGAACTTTATCTAAGTCTGATTTCGTATGCATTAAAGGTGCTGGACCTGATGTTTCCTGTCTCAAAAATATAAAAAAACAGAACTAGTTAATTTTAAGTTTGCAGTGGTCCAAAGTTATCTCTTGCTTACCTTATGCATTCTAAGCATCCTAATTATTCACCAAGACGGTTTATAAGTGCTTTTTGCAGTTCTCAGAGACCAGAGCTGAGTTTTGCCCTCATGGTGAAGTCAACAAACTAGCGTGCTAAGAGTGCACTTCCTGTTTTACAGACAATAACATGCTTTGCAATTAGATGCAGACAGTACACAGTGGACTTACTTTGGCCTGAAGAGCTGCTTAGACAGTATATCTGTACGGGGGCAAAACACATTTTGCTCAAATACATGGGGAAAAATCTGGTACAGGCCCTTTAATTCTCCTCATTTCCAGTGGTTTTAAATAGTTCTAATCTTACAAATGAACTGTCCCTGGCTGAGGCAGTTCTCTGCACTTTTACAGCACCTCTGTAGGCAGTAACCGTTACAAGCAGATTTTGAATTCAATCTATGTTAGACGTTCAGCATCTGTCACTTTATAGGCCCACATCCCCAGTATTCTTCTAGTCATGTCCATTGTATCGCTGTCTTTTAGCAAGTCACACATTTATGACAATCAGCAAATGGCGAATGACAATGAGGAATTAGTAAGGGCTAGAGAGATTGTTGCCATGGTAACCTAACTCGCATCCACGTCCAGCAGCTATGTTGTGAGTGGCAATTCTCCTCAGTAACTCATGCAAAGTAATAGGGAACTGGACTTTTGAATTAAAATGTTCTCTTTCTCGTTCTTCTTTTTTTTTTCCTTTTTTTTTTGTATTTTCTAATAAAACACTTTTTTTTTTTATAGTAATAGGCATGAACTAAACAAAAATAATTATCAATTTTGTGTCAATTTGGTGTAATGACACACATAGATTAATTGTGCATATAGTGGCATGTTTTTATGGTTAATATTAATTTTGACAACTAAAAGAAAAAATGTCCTCGTCGAAAAACGTGCCTGTAGAGGTTTAAGAAGTCATCAATGCATGTTCGAGTAAATTAGGGATCTCCCCCACACTATCTTTATGGTAAGCTGTAAGATTATATATATATATATATATATATATATATATATATATATATATATATATATATATATATATATATATATGGCCTCGCCCGACCCAGTTGCTCTGGTGACATCACCCATCCAATTCCTGAATGGTTTGCATCCCCTCCTAAAATGAGAAATTTGCAGAGGCAAGCATGGGGACACTTACCAGTCGAGCCTTCAACTCCTGGGAGCTCTGTTCACTGTCCTCATTCATCCGCCTTCATCCCCCTTCTAGTGACAAGACTCGTCCTCTTCGACTCTTAGACCCTGTGAGTTTCACAACAAGGCGATGGAGAGGAGCAGCGAGTTTGGAGAAGCCGTCCACAAACCTCTGCATGACTATTTACAAATTTGTCGCCCTGGATAAAAGACGCCATTGAAGTGCAATACCCCTTCTTTAAAAAGTTGAATCAATGCATTTTTGGACCCTGTTTTTATTTATTTATTTTTCAGTCAGAATGTTACTAGTCTTCCTCAACTCACAAGACAGCTGATACATTATGCATTATGCATACCATGAAAACAGAGCCCACAATCTCTCTTGCCCTTATTAATAGCCTGCCTCACTGACATGAACAAATAATGCTGTTTAGGCATTGTACAGATAATGCCATCAGCCTGACACAAAGGTTCAGATAGTAATGGACCCATTGCCTCACATAAACAGGGACTATTTGTACTTGACGTGGAAACCTTGACCATGAAGTCATCTCGTGAGTGTGCAGTTTGGACTACGAACTGAGCAGCAAATTGAATCCAAAGCGTTAATACCAATAAACAGCCAACAGACTCGCTTACTGCTGGAGGAGAGAGGGGGGAGGGGGTCTGACCGTCTCTTTGCTGACTTCTGACGCCAGCCACGCCATGACGCCAGAAGCGGTGGGTGGAGCCTAGGGTGAGGGAGCAAGGGATGACCGAGGACTTGCTTCAGAGCGCGAAGAGCCTCCTCATTGCCAGGACTCTGCCAGCGGAGCGAGTCACAGCGGGCGTCCTGTCCAAGGTATGCCGCTGTAGAACTCAGTACGAATGAGATTTGACTATAGAGGAGGGAGATAGATTAAGTGCATCAAATCCAAATGTTACTGTTATATTTACCTGAAATACTCAGCTGCGTTATGGTTATGTGGTTAATTAAAAGGGTTGAATGGTCGTGTTTCTAGTATAAAAAACAAACAAACCATAAAACAAAAACAACCCCGTAACGACAAAGTAGTGAAAAGCGAAAAATCAATTAGAACTCCGCTGTGACGCGAAGACGGTGCTTAACCAGTGGCTTCTTTGTTTCTCCAGCGCAAGTTTGATTCGAGCTCCAGAGACCAAGACACCTAAGACCGAGCCCTGAGGGGCCACGAGGAGACCACAAGTGCCCGTTTGGATTTCGCGGAAGCGAAGAGAGATCCGGCGCGGAACAGTCCCGGGCGAGCGGCGTCACTTCAGCACCGCGGACAGCGAAAGCGCGCGAGTCAGAGAGCTGCGGTGTCCTCGCGCTTTTAGGAGATGCTGCGCTCGTGCCACCGCGTATCAATAACAGCCGTGACGTGCCCTTGAACTGTTTCCAGCGATGACGGCGGCGCGGGAAGACGAAGAGTCGCTGGCGAAAGACTGAAGAATCCACCGCATCTCAGCCTCTCAGCCACACCGCGTGAAGTTCGTCCAACATGGGGATTGGACACGTCTTGTTGCTGCTCATGTACTTAGACCCGCTGGGCGTACTGAGCGCCGCTACTCCTGCCAAAAAGCCCAAACCGTCCACTCGGAAGCCCCCCAGAACCACCCTAGTGCCCACCACGCTGCAGCCGCGGACTACACCCCCCGCGCCTGTCAGCACTCACGACACCTGCCTGGGCTACTACGACGTGAGCGGCCAATACGACAAGATGTTCGAGTGCAACAATACGGACCACCGTTACTGCTGCGGCACGTGCTTCCTGCGCTTCTGCTGCGAGTACAAGAAAGACCGGCTCAACCAGAAAGCCTGCGACAACTACCAGTCCCCCAAGTGGGTGCAGACGGCCGCCCCCTCGCCCGTGCCCACCGGCGACACGTACGACCCCAGCATGGACCCGACCAACACGGCGGTCTATATCACGTGCGGGATCATTGCCTTCATCATCGTGCTCGGGGTGTCCGTTAAAGTGGCGTACGACAAGGCTACGGAGCCGCCGCAAGAGATGAACATTCACAGGTAAGCACACCGACAGCCCAATCAGCCGCGTCAGGATTCTCTGCGCGGGATAATGCCAGTGCTCCCTCGTTAAACCAAGAGTAGCAGACTATCCAATCCAATATATGGACAAATCAACGTATTTCATCAATATATGAACACTTTCACTTTCTACCAATATCAGTATATGTGCCAAGACGGCTTGGCACATATACTGGCACAAACTAGTTTATTTAATCAACATATATAGACTCCATTACTTACCAATATCTGTATAATATATATGTGCTTAGAGTGGTCCCTCCTTAAACTGGCATTAACAGAGAGGCTGATCCAATACACGCACAAATTAGCATATTTCATCAACATATAGACTTCATTACTTATCAATAGCTGTATAATTTGTAACTACTAAGAGTATTCCTTCATTAAACTAACAGTAACAGACAATCCAGCCCAATATAAGCAAAAATCAACATATTTCATCAATATATATAGACTCCATTACTTACCCATATCTGTACATTTTGTAAGTATTAACAGTATCCCCTCCTTAATCTAAAAGTACCAGACAACCCAGGCCAATATGTGCTCAAATCAAAGTATTTAATCATCATTAAACCAGTAGTAACAGACAGCCCAATCAAGTACATACAAAAATGTGCGTATTTCATTTACATAAACCGAATATCTTAAATAAATGTGCACCACATTTGGACAATGTGGTCAATATCTGTATAAAACATACCAAAAGTATTCCTTTGTTAAAACCAGTTGTGATGAGCTTAAAAACACTCAAGCAAATATGAAATTGTTATCTGGAAAGCATTCAAAACTACATTTTACAATATGTAGAGTCCAGTATGGTCAGATCTCAAGGCGGAGGTCATGTTAAACCACTACAACTCCATCAATACTAAGCCAAAGAAATGGCCACATTTGAGCGATAAATACAGCACTATGTAATTGGCAGTAATCGGCTTATATTTAAGGTCGCGCATATACAGAGCAGATCGGTTTAGTTGCCGGGAGGCTGTAGCCATGGACTACACCCAGAAAATCCCTGAAATCCTGCTTTTCTCTGCTCCCTCTCCCACACAGTGCAACTATATGCAAGTTAATGCATTTAATTAGCGCTAGATAACACTGTAAAATTATGCAATTGATTGGGTATATGCATAGTGATGACTGTGAACTAGTGTTGCCCGATTTTGGGGGGAACATTTTTTTCGGGATTTTTGACAAGCTTAGCAATTAAATTCTGTTAGGATTCTGTTCAAAGGTCACATTTTAAACATGTATGTAAGAATAGATGAAGACTGAAATCTGAAATGATGAACTAATACAAGAATCACATTTCAGAACATGTTTGTACAGATCTAAAGCACAGGGGTAGCAGTTTTTATGGCACACAGTCTTTTATGCCGAATAAGACACTATGGTGACAGAGGGAGGGCATCTGACACACAAGGAAGGTATCTGACACAACAGGAGGACATCTGAGACACAGGGAAATTTTAGAACATGTTTGTGCAGATCTAAACTAAACGGTTGGTGAGCAGTTTTTTATGCAGAATTAGACCCCATGGAAACACGGGGAGGGCATCTGGCACACAGTTTTTATGCAGAATAAGAGCCCATGGAGACACCGGGAGGGCATCAGGCACACTGGGAGAGCATCTGACACACTGGGACACACAGATTTTTGTGCAGTTTGTAGCAGTATTTATGCCAAACAAGATACTCAGTAATTTCCAATTTATAACATAGAACATAAAAAAGTATCATAATTCCTTGATAATTTATATGCTTCTGTTGTGTTCTTGGGCAAGACACTTCATCCACCTTGCCTGCGTGAATACATGTGTGTGTGAGTGATTGGTAGCGGTCAGAGAAACACCACACATTTGCAGAGACTGGCAGCCTCAGTCGGTAGGGTTGTCAAAAGTATGAAAAATAACGTACTAATCAATCCTAAAATTAGTACTGAAATTTGATTTGAGCAAGTATCAGTACTAAAAAAAGTCACCTTCACAGGACCAAAATGAATCTTTCGTGAATACCTTAAGAATGATCTAGAGCTGTATCAGAACAAATATGAGATCATGTAGACTAGTATACTCCCATGGACTAGTTTTGTCATGACACTAAAAAAATTTCAAACTCGGTTTTGATGTTGAAGAATAGACTCCATACTCAATACTGATACCAGGATCATATAAAAAAAAAAAAAACAAAAAAAAAAAAACCCTCTTTCATTTGACAATAGAATGTGATTATCAATATTATATCATAGTACTTTCCTTTAGATTACCATGTGGCCTTTTAATCCCTCAGTGGTCCAGGTAGGTTCCAGGTCCATGGGTGTATACTTGTCTATGTGTCTTATACATGTTCTGATACAGCTCAAGATCATTTTAAGGCAATTCAGGAAAGGTTCATTTCTGACCTCTGAATGTGACTTTTTTTTTGTATCGATACCTGCTCAAATGATCTACTTTCTACTTTCAATACTCATCTAAACTACTCGATTAGTATCCAATTTTCAATACTTTTACCAATCCTGCCATGGACCACTATGGAACCTACCTGTATGACTGAGGGATACCACAGATATAAAGCCACATGGGAATATAAAAGAAAGTACAATTTAATTTAATGTTGGAAATCACCTATCGGTATTGAGTGTGGATTCTGTTCTGTAGTACTGAAATGGAGTTTGGAATTTTAGCATTGTGACAACAGTATTCTAGGGCAGCCGTGGCAGTACAGATGTAGTGTGGCATGAATGAAGAATCGTTAGAGTGCAGCGCCTGGTTGAGTCCTACTTCAGTCTGGGTTTAGTCCTGGTTCAGTCCTGATTCAGTTCTCGTTTAGTCCTGTTTTTGCTTGGTTTGTTCCTGGTTTAGTCCTGGGCTAAACTGGGACTCAACCAAGACTAAACCAGGACTGAACCAAGACTAAACCCCCACTAAAGTTGTAGTTAGTTCAGTCCTAGTCCAGTCTTAGTTTAGTCCTACTTTCGTCCTGTTTCAGTCCTGGTTTAGTTTTGATTTAGTTGATCGCTGTTGTGATTTTGGGCTCTACAGAATTACACTGAACTTTTTCTAAAATCAAAGGAATACATTTTGATTACGTAACTGCACAGTGAGTGGTGAATGCATGTGATATTTTTACTTCCCTAATTAGTGCTAAACAAAAGCATTACAGACAAACATAAAGACGTTTTAACCTCACGGCATGATTTTTCACTTCAACTCAATGTGCAGTACAGATAGATCCATGTAGCAGAAAACATTACAAAAAATACAGGTTTATGCCGGTATTCTTTATTCTGTAACTATACATTTTCACAGTAGTCTTTCCAACACTGAACATATTTGTGATAAGGTTAAGAACAGTTTTTTGTTTTGTTTTTTTTAACACTTACCAAATGTATTCAGTTCCTTAAAGGGGAGGTGTTTCACTTCTATGGGGTAGTAACTGCTAAGGCATAAGGCATTTTGATCCATTTTTTTTGTTGTTGTTGTTTTGAAAATGCTATTGTTGCTGAAAACAATGTAATAATATGTTTTATAAGTTTCACTTTCATTTTTGATGTTCTGAGTCCCCCCTCCCTTTGCTCCCTGCGCATCACTCTTCCTTCAGAGCACTATCTCAACACAAACAGCATGCATCCTGCTAATAAAACTACTGCACATCACATCAGGTTTGTTAAATTGAAGTGTATTATTTTGTGTCATGTTTTTGTATATTTATGGGGAATTGTCATGTGGGAGGATGGATGGCGTAGGCTTGTAGGCAGAATTTTACCCCTAACTGTAATGAGGGTTCGAAAAGGACTCAGGAGAGATTGCTAAAATACTCAGACATGCATGGATGACATATAGAACTTCTTCAGGCATGTTTTTGATGACGGAACATGAGAAAGTCAATTTTGCATAATACCTCCGCAGGCCCTCAAACTGCTAGTTTCTATGGAGATGTTATTGCTTTGTCCAGTGTTCCATATGACATTAAACTTGTCTTCACAGAGAAAAGCAGGCAACACCACCAAGTCAAATTACAAGCCATATCTGTGGATATATATATATATATATATATATATATATATATATATATATATATATATATATATATATATATATATATATATATATATATATATATATATATATATATATATATATATATATATATATATATATATATATATATATATATATATATATATATATGTAGTATATATGCTATGCTGGTACAAGTGCATGAGAGTCAGGATGAGGCAGAAAACTGTCAGACATAACCCAAACCCACCTACCATGGTCCAGCCTCATCCACCCTCACCCAACCACACCCACTCTCACCCAACCCTTCCCAGCCTCACCCAACTGCACCCACTCCGAACCCCTCACTAGACCATGTCTAATCCCACCCTCATACATCCTCACTGATCATCGCTCAAACCCCCTCACCAACAATCATCCGTCCTACATCATCACATGCACTCTCAACTTACACTCTCCCACCCTCACCCATCTACATCCACTCTCAAAACATCACCTAGCCACCTTCCCTGTTTTTACTGTTTTTGGCACCAGCCAAATCACAATGCTTTCATATGACTGGTCTGAAGCACTGGTTAAGGGGGCAATCACAACAGTGGGAGCTCATTCAGATGGAGTCTCAGGAGTTTGTGAGCTCACAAATATATACAAATATAAGGAATATACTGTATTTCCCAAAACTTCTTCATCCTTCGCTTACTCCAAACCCGATGCCCACTCTATACATGACAGCATGCTTCCCACAGCTCTCCTGCTACAGATCTTTCTCTCCTCTCCACAGATCTCCCTCGCCCCTAGTATTGCCACAATACTAAAATTTCAAACTCGATTTTGATACTAAGGAATACTCGACTCGTTATTCAATACAGATACTCCTTCTTTAGACTACATGAGATTTTCAACATTAAATGGTAATACTTTCTTTTATATTACCCTGTGGTCTTATATCTGTGTAATCCCTCAGTTGTCCAGCTAGTTCCATAGTGGTCTATGGGTGTATGCTAGTCTATATGGTCTTATACTTGATCTGGCACAGTTCAAGATCATTCAAAAGCTATTCAGGAAAGTTTAAGTATCGATACCTGCACAAATGGTTATGTAGTTTAAATACTAGTTTCAGTTTCGATTTCTGGCACTTTTGGCAACCTTCCTCTCCACAGATCTCGCTCTCAATACCGCCTCTACTTCCTCCACATGCTGTAACCACATGGGTGAACAACTGCTGACACGTTTTATTTCCCACAGATTGAATAGGACTTTTTTTTTTTTTTTTACCGGATGCATTATTCAACACTGGAGCAATCTTAAGTTTGTGAATAATGGATAGTGTTAACGTAAGGCTGTGTGACATGTAGTATATGCACCACTGCACATTCAATAAAGATGAGGGGAGGAGTGGAGGGGCTGAAGGGAGGAGTAGGAGGAGTTTCAGAGGTGGGAGAGTCCATCCAAAAGTCATTTCATTCTCATTTAATTTCATTTGAAAGCAATGCCTGAAAAAATAAAATCTTTCTTTGAGCGAGCGACAGTAGCTCAGTTGGTAGAGTGTTTTTTTTCCACTGATCCAAAGGTTGGCTGTTCGAATCCTGCTCTCACAGAT
This sequence comes from Periophthalmus magnuspinnatus, assembly GCF_009829125.3. Classification (NCBI taxonomy): domain Eukaryota; kingdom Metazoa; phylum Chordata; class Actinopteri; order Gobiiformes; family Gobiidae; genus Periophthalmus; species Periophthalmus magnuspinnatus. Next base: position 26,697,701 of record NC_047144.1, read on the forward strand.
GATTCTTTCATTGTGCACCTGACTCCCCTCGCCCCCTTGTATGTGAATGTGTGTTTGTGTGTGAATGGTTCCTTGATTTAAAGTGCTTTGAGAGCCTTGAAGGTAAAAAAGTACATTATAAAATTGTAGCCATTTACTCTCTTTCTCCTCTTTCTCCTCCTTTCTATACGGAACCTTCACTTCTCTCTCCCGTCCTGCCTTTTTTCCCCTCTTTCTTTACACTCTTCATCTTTCTATCCTCTTCTTTCTCATCTCCATCTCTTCCTCTCCTCTCTTACTTCCCAATTTCCACTTTTCTTCTTTCCCCTTTCCCTCTCATTCATCTCACCTGTACCTCTCACCACTAACTCTCTCCTCATCCCCTCTTTCCCTCTCACTTTCATCTTCTCCCCTCCCTGTCTTTCTCTTCCCCTCTCCTCCTCTCACTCTTATCTTGTCTTTCTCCCCCTCCCCTCCAGTCCTGTCTTTCTCCTCCTCTCTCCATCTCTTTTTTTCCCTTCTTTTACCCACCTCCTCCCTATCTCTCACTCTCCCCTCCTCCTACCTTATCTTTCTCCCTCTTTCCCTGTTGAAAAGTCTTTTCAAATCAAAGGTTAAACGTTCAGCTTGTCTAGAGGTGGGTCGTACTACGGTCCATCTACAAGAGAATGTAGTGATTTTGATAAAGATTTGTAAAGAATTTTGTTTTGGTTTTTTTTGTATGTTTTTTCTTTTTTTTTTTTTTAACCTTTATTTTACCAGGCAAAACATTAAGAACAAATTCTTATTTACAATGATGGCCTGGCATGCCAGAGCAGCCAAGGGAAGGGTAAGGGGAGTTAACACAACAGTTCAACAGAAATGAGCTTTTTGTAGCTGTTTTTATTTTTACATTTTAATTTGATCAAATTACAAACTTCATTAAAATGAACCCCTCAGGCCTTTTCAGCATTTTACTTGTTAGTCCTGTTCAAAAATGTGGTGGAGAACATACAGATACCTGCTCTCAAATGTAGTGAAGTAAAAAGTATCCACTGTAAAAATGTATTTAAGTAAAGTACACATACCTAAAATTTAAACATAATTACAACACTTTACTATTTTTACTTGGTTTTGTACTGCCACTGCTCTTACAGTTACTCTTACTTGAGTACTAGTTTTCCTACATATCTTTTTACTATTACTTTTGTAATTTCTTGGACCACTACTTTGTACTTCTATTTGAATAATGTTACTTTGGAGTTACTTTACACTCACTTGAGGACAGTTTTTGGCTATTCTACCCACTCTGCATTTGTCCCATGCATAGAGAATTGGAAGTTGCAGCAGAGGTGATTTGATTTCCTTTTGAAAGCGATGACAGAAAAGAAAGAAAAAACAAAAACACAGATGTATGAGCTGACTGTCATGGTGATTGCCCTCCTCTCTCTCGCTCTACTCATCTTCGCTCTCTCTCTACCTCCCTGTTGTTCTTACCCTTTTTCTTCAGGCTCTCTGTCTCTCTCCCACCTTCTTTATCCCACTCTCCTCCTCTCTTCACTCCCTCTGGTTCTTCATCTCTCTCTGGGTTTCTCTTCTCTCTCACCCCTCTCTTACTCACCACCTGTCTCTAGTTTTTTTCCCTTCTCTCTACCTCTTTATTTTTTCTTCTCACTCCCTTACACTCCCCTCTTTCTACCCCTCCTACCCTCTAATTTTTCCTCCTTTCCACTTCTCTCTCCTTTCTTTTATCCACCTCCTCTCCCTACATCTCTCTGTCCCATCCATTTTTTTCTCCCTCTGTCTCTCTTCCCCGCTTTTTACCCTCCTCTTTCTTATCTTTCTCCCTCTCTCCCTTCCCTGCTTTCTCCACTCTGACTTTCCTTCTCTCCCCCTCCCCCTTTCTCTCCCTAACCCCTTACCTCCCCTTCTCACCCTCTCCCTTTCTCACTTACCCCTCATCCTTTCATCCCTCCATATGCACCTGGTATCTCTCTAAAAAAAAAAAAAAAAAAAAAAAAAATTGAATGATCTAAATGAGTGTGATGCATGACTGAGTTTGTGCATAGGAACAGTGCTCTTAAACAGGCAGCTGAATACCTCATCAAGACAGAACAGACTGTAGTTTATAAGACTGCTCTAATTATAACTGCACCGTGCAACATTTACAACATTTACAGCATTTACGACATGCTAAACTCATCTGGAGAAGTCAGTGCTCCAAACCAAAGCTAACTTTCACAGTAGATTTGGGAAGTGTGGCAATAAAGGAAAGGTGACTGCTTAAACAAAACAAGCCAAGAATATAAAACAAAGGTATTTAAGCAGACCTATTATGCAAAATGGACCTTTCAGCACTCTTAACTATCTTATAGCTGTTTCCTCTACTCATTTACCCCTTGAAGTTGTATTTGGAAGGATTTGTGTGTGTTTGAGCAATCTTTAGTTTCTTATTTTCAAGACGCCATTTTGCTCTGTAAATATTTTGTTCTCTAATGTTATTTTCTTAATCTATGATACGTGTAGGATTCGGTAACGTCACATAGTTATTTTGCTACAAGTGAAAAAAAAAAAAAAATTTAAATCCACAATGACGTTTATGGCAATGTCAGCTCCAATTGGGCACCACAGTTTTCTAACACAAATGTCACAAAATGTCTTGTTTCTTTTATTAAGTAATTTTAGATCGATATTGCGATTTAAATGTGCGAATGCTAGTTTAATGATCCACTAAAAACATATACTATAGGCTCCCCCAAATTCAAAATATCAGTGTGACTTTCCTGGTTAAATAATGGTCATAATTTGCTAGATTAAACTACCATAGTTACAGAGAAGACACTGAACTTTGTGATACATTAAAGCCAAATTCTGCCTTACAATTGGTACTTTGCTGACTTCTTGTTTGGCAGAGAAGGTACAATGCTGGGAGACCTCAGGTGAAATCCTTCAAATACTGGTTTGACGTTCTGCTAAAATGCAGTGTGGCCACATCCAGAATACCTCTGGAGATGGGTAAGACAACGAAGAAACCAACAGATTATGCGCTGATTAATAGTCATGACCAGACAATACAACAGACTGAAACATCACTGAACAACAGAGTATTGGTGTTGGAGTCCTCCTGTGCCCTAAAAAAAAGAAAATGAAGCACAAAAGATTAAAACAGATGATCTTGAAAATCATTCACAGAGCAATTACATTACATTATTAATTACATAACATCTAATTACATTAGAGCTGAAGGTCCACGTCCATCTGCTTTCCTTGTTGAATGTCTGAAGGAGGTCTTTGGTCCGAGCGCGTTCCCCTCGCTGCTGGAAGTTGACAGACCACACCGTGTCAGTGTCAGCAAATGGAACGGGAATGCTCCTTGCCACTTTTTGCCAGGATTCACCATTATCAAAATAAGGAACTCACTTTGAAGCTTGCTCTCGAAAAGGGACATCTATCGCGGGACAGAAATGATGATTTTTTTTTCCAGATTACAACCCAGAGGTCTCCCAGAAGAGAGCAGTGTTCTCTGAGGTCAAGTCCCAGCTCAGAGCCACAGGATTCCCCTACAGGATGTTTTTTTTTTTTTTTTTTTTCAGCCAAGCTTCAGGTCATGAACAAGAATGGGCAGAGTATAACTTTCTCGACTCTAGACAATGTGGGCGCCTTCCTCGTTGATGTGTTTAAGGACTGATGAGCCCACTACTGTTGCTATCTTGGCTGCGGTCAGGTGAGCCTGGGCCACTTCTAGGTGCACATCACATAAATTATATACTTATCTTAGACAATAAGGGGTAGGTGTGGCCTTCCTTCAGGAAACACACTTGAGACAGGGCATAACCAAATTACTTCATAAAAATTTGGTTGGCCATGTTTTTCATTCAAATTTTAGTGCTAGAGCCAGGTGCAATGCAATTTTAGTGCATAAAAACATATCGTTCCAGTTAGAAAAAGTTATTAATAATTTTTAAAAAAACTTGGTGGTTTATCTGATATTTGGAGGTTTCATAACACTAAAAAGAAAGCTTTCTCCTTTTTCTCCAATGTGTGCCACTCTTCCACTCATATAGATTATTTTTTTAAATTGATAATAAGCTACTGGAAAAGATTGACTCATGTACAAATCACAGTATAACTGTGTCAGACCATGCCACTCTGTCCTTTATTTTGGAGTTGCCTGGCTGCGCCAGGCCAAGACATAATTGGAGATTCAATACACTTATTTTGGCAGATGAGGACTTCACTAAAGTTTTAACCACCAAATTTAAGTCCTTTCTTGATACCAATAAATCCTCAAAAATAACTCAGTCACTCCTGTGGGAGACTCTAAAGGCATATCTAAGAGGGCAGATAATAGCCGACTGCTCTAGAACAAATAAAGCAAGAATTTCAAAACTCACAGATTTAACACATGATTGTGGGCACAGATGAGCAATACTCAACATCCCTGTTGCCATCCCTTTATAAAGAAAGACTAATGCTATAAGTATGACTTATTTTCTACAGACAAAATTACACAATTAATATTCAAGGCCCATGATAACAGCTATGAATATAGGGCTAAGGCGATCCAGGCAAATTCATCAAAACAGTGCTTCTCATCTCGTCATCTCCATAATTGAGATCAAGGACACTATTAAGTCATTAAGGACAAACAAAACACCTGGTCCTGATGGGTTTGGTGCTGACTTTTTTGAAGAAATTTGTGGAGTTGTCTCCTCTTTTACAGTCTTTAATGTATCTCTGTCAGTCCGCTGCGTTCCACCAGCATTACGACAAGCTGCAATTACTGTTTTGCCAAAAAAAGACAAAGACAGATTCTCTGAAATGTAATTCATATCATCCAATCTCATTGCTCAATGTTGATTATAAAATCTTAACCAAATCTTGAAGACAATTCTGCCACAAATCATCTTGTTAAATGGATGTTAATGGATTTATTAAAGGAAAAGATTCCACTCCTAACATTAGAAGACTTCTTCACATAATGCACACTACACCTGGTCAAAACACTGAAATTGTTCTGTCTCTGGAGAAAGCTGACCGGGGGGAATGGGAAAACATTAGAAGACTTCTTGACATAATGCACACTGCACCTGGTCAAAACACTGAAATTGTTCTGTCTCTGGAGAAAGCTGACCGGGGGGAATTTTGATTTGCAACATTGAAGAGATTCGGCTTTGGAGATGGTTTCATTTCTTGGTTAAAATTACTGTATTCTAAATGTTGCATCAGTCATAACTAACGGACAGCCATCTTGATATTTTTCTCTCAGTAGAGGTGCACGCCAGGGATGCCCACTGTCCCCACTTGTGTTTGCAGTACTAATTGAACTGCTAGCCGTTGCCCTCAGACAAGCTGTTGTTGCGTTACATGTCTGACCCACAGTCCTCAATCCCTCCCATCATTGACTTGCTGGATCAATTTGGGAGACTCAGGTTATAAAATCAATATTAATAAAAGTTTATTATTTTTCCTTTCCCAGTTTAAAATTGCTAAAACCTCTTTTAAATACTCTGAAGTGGCGGCAACACACATTTTGCGATCACTTTTCACTAAAAACTTTCAAAACAAAAGAAAAGGGCTTGCACTTCCCGATTTTTATTTTTTTTTTTTTACTTTTATATATACAAAAAATTATTCAATGATTCAATGACAATCAACCTAAATTATGGGGTCCTCTTGAATATGCCACCAGCCAAGGAAATCTAGGCTAATGTGTACGTGCCTCTGCCTCTTCCATTGTACTATCAAACCCAATTGTCAGTCAAACCATCTAAATATGGACACAGTTTAGAATTAATTTTGCTTTAAAAATACATCTATTATGCCCCTATATGGAGAAATTATAATTTTCCTCCAGCCTATCCTATCCTAACGCAGATCCCTCATGCCCTCGCTGTAGAGGCTAACCAGCAGATCGCATACATATGTTCTGGTCCTAAACTTGCCCCTTCTGGTCTGATATTTTTTGAAGCATACACAAAGATTTTTGGCAAAACAGTGCTAACCCTTTAAGTGGTATATTTGGGATTGCCTCCATTGATTGCTGCGCATCAAGCAATGCATGAGATGTTATGTCTCTTACTTTACTCATTGCGAGAAGAGTCATTCAAAACAACAATATCCAGCTACTTAACGTTCAGTGGGTAAGAGACATTATGTATCTTTTGAAATTAGAAAAATAAAAAAAAATTAAAATAGATGCACTTTAAAGAGAACCACTCAGCAGTATTATTATTATTATTATTATTATTATTATTATTATTATTATTATTATTATTATTATTATTATTATTAGTTATTTTCAGTTCACTTTATATTCAATACCTGCTTTGTAGTATCATAAATTATATAATATGATAATGGTACAATTGTAAATTTATTAGAATTATTAACTTCTGGAAATGATACTTTGTAGATGATGTCATGAAAATTCCCAGAGGGGGTGATTCTAACTGTAAGCACTGTTCTGTTTGAAGCTCTGTTGCTGAAATTAGACTTTAATCTGAGCATTAATTTAACATAATCTGACCAGAAAGAGCCGATTTAGTTGGAACTACAACAGATGAGCTGATTTGTCTCTCGCACAGAACATTACAGTCACAGGCTAGCTAGCATTAGCCAACAACTCTCACCATTCTGTTGAAAATCACACAACCAAAACAGAACCATAAACGCTCGTATTGATCAAAGGCTCCTCAAAAATGTTTAGTTTCAATACGCTTGTTTGTTTTTTCTTGGGTTTCCAAATTACCCTATTTTTTTTTTTTATGAATTTATTTATTTTTGGCAGTGGTTGCTAATGTGTGCTTTGTTGCTGAACATTCCATCACAGACATACATGTAGAAGCCCCCCAGCATGACATGACAGCAAAGTATCAATTTTGTTCTACCCTCCAACTCAATTTCATAGCAGACCTGTTCTTCAAAATAGATTTTTTAGAGCTTTAACCAGGCTATGGTTGTTTTCTCTTCTCATTTATCTTCTCGAAGTTGTGTTTGCAGTGATTTGTGCATGTTTGTGTAGCAATCTTGAATTGCTTATTTTCAAGACGCCATATTGCCGATCAACCCATTTTCAGCGCCACTGGTACATGCCTACAGCTCTGTACTTACTTTGTCCAATTAAATTTTCTTAATCGATAATGTGAGTAGGATTTGTCTGTTGGCTAGTGTGAAATGCAGCTATCCATAGGAGGTGCTTCTTCTTTGTTGTGATGATGTTTACAGCAATGTCAGCTCCCATTGGGCACCACATTTTTCTGACAGTGGACTTGTTTCTTTTATTAAGTCTTTTTAGATGAATATCGCTATTTAAAATGCCCAAATTATGACATAATTATCCACAGGTATTATAAATTATAATAATATAGCATATAGCCCCGGGGAAGACCCAGGACACGCTGGAGGGACTATGTCTCTCGGCTGGCCTGGGAACGCCTTGGGGTCCCACCGGAGGAGCTGGAGGACGTGTCCGGGGTGAGGGAAGTCTGGGAGTCCCTGCTTAGACTGCTGCCCCCGCGACCCGGCCCCGGATAAGCGGAAGAAAATGGATGGATGGATGGATGGAATAATATAGCATAATGTGTCTGCTTTAGAAAGATGTCACTGTTGCTATTGGAATATACTGAGCAATAAGTTAGATAAGATAAGATAAGATAAACTTTATTGTCCCAAAAGGGAAATTTGTCTTGGGCTCACTGCCCGCAGCTTAAAAACACAGTTACACTCACACATACAGTACAGTCAGGCAACAGTCTCAAGATACATGTGCCATTATTGATGTCCATTATCCATTTGTGCACTGCACAACCATAAAGTGTCCAAGTTATTGCACAAGCCCCACTTCACAAATAATTATTGCACCAGCCCATAATTCCACAGTTTTTACACAGGCAGTTATTGCACCACTGAAAATTAAGTGACTAAGTGCGCCTTTGTTGTGCAGATTTGTTCAGTAGTGTAACAGAAGTGGGCACAAATGAGAATTTGTATCTGTTACTCTTAAAGTTAGGCACCCGATAGCGCCTGCCCGATGGAAGAATTTCATATTCCCCATGCAACAAGTGAGAGGGGTTCCCCACAATCCGTCTGGCCTGAGCGAGCACAGAGTTTTGAAAAATGTCCTGCAGAGAAGGGAACTCTTTCCTGCCAATCACCTTCATGGCCTGATTTATTACTTTTCCAAATTTAGTTTTACATTGGACAGTTAAAGAGCCGAACCAGGTGACCATACTGTAGCGGATCAGATTCTCCAACACAGCATTATAAAAACAGGTCATGATTTTTATGCTCACGCCAAACAGCTTCAGCCTCCTTAAAATGTGGAGCCTCTGAGACAGCTTGGAACAAAGAAAATCAACATGTACATCCCATTTGAACAGGTTGTCAATGTACACACCCAAATACATAAAAGATGCAACCTGTTCTATTTGTCGACCTTCAATCACAACAGGATGATGGATCTGCAGAGCTCGAGGGTCAAACACCATCTCCTTAGTTTTATTCACATTTAGGGTTAAGTGATGCTCACTGCACCAAGACAGAGCTCCTGGTGGTAGGTGGAAACACGGTCGCCATTATGAAGAAGACTCACAATAATTGTGTCGTCTGAGAATTTAATTATTTTGTTTCCTGGCTGACTGTTACGACATCCATTTGTATACAGGGTGAACAAAGTGGGTGAACTTGCTGTACCTTGTGGCACACCTGTACTACAATTTTTTTGCTCTAGATAAGTTAGACATGTTTTTGCTCCATGTGAACACATCCCATCCACTCCTCAGGCTATAACAGTTGTTGTGTCTAACCCCATTTCTCCTTTCCTCCACAGGGCACTGGCGGACATTTTGAGGCAACAGGGGCCCATCCCCATCTCTCAGTATGACTGTGAGAACTTCGCTGCTATGAATGGGTCTCCCAAAGACAACACCCCGGTCCGAACCTCATCCAAGAACCACTACACCCCCGTACACAGCAAGTCCAACCATGGTAAGCATGCATACAAAAAAGGCTCAAAATTGCATGCAAATGGGAGGAAAGACTTTATGACATCTCTGGCAGCAGTGGTCTCTTGGTTTAAATCTAGCAGAGGGCGATAAAAATAAATTGCTTTGTTTTTGTTTTCATTTATTTGACTCCTGATGACAATTTTAACCAGGTTATAACAGCATTTCCTCATCATTATCTTACTCAAAGTTGTTGTTTTGTTTTTTTTTTTTGTTTTTTTTTTTTCCAATTGGTTGATGCATGTTTGAGTAATCCAGTATTATTCTGCATTTGAGACTTGAGTGCTCAGAAAATTGCAGTTTTCACCTACCCCTATCTCCATCCATATCTCCAACCGCCGTGTTCTAAACTGGACGTAAGCATTGGCACGCTTCCAGCACCATCGACACTGGGGCCAAAATGAGACACTTTTCTCCCAGAGGCTGCTCCCGCTAGTGTTAGCAACAGATTTGATTGACAGCGTTGCTAAGCGCCCACCCCTGCTAAAGGGTGTTACCTTCAACAGCCTCACTCTGGATTGGCTCGGTGCTCTATCATTGCTATGATACTCACATTCAGAATTCCAAATATTTAACTTAGCTCCAAATTCACCCCTTTATATCCTGGCTTCGTTGATCTTCATTTGACTGGAGCTGAACACTGTGGGTGACGTCACACTCACTTAGTCCACTTCTTTATACGGTCTCTGGTTTTAATCTAGGAGTAGGAGATAAAAATACATAGCTTTTTTTTTTTTTTTTTTTGGTTTCCATTTATTTGAGTATCCCAGTGGCAATATTCAGATTCATTGTGCCACAGCCTGCTTTAATATCTTGGTTGAGGATATTACACAGAAAGTGTATGGACATTAAATTTAACACTAAAGAGCAGCAATGTCACTGTAGATATTTAAATTGCTATTATGCACGTTTGACTAATCACATTTTGTCCTGCATTTGTGCTCAGAAATTTGCAGTTTTCACTCACTGCTCTCTGCTTATTTACATTATTCAAAAAAATCAGATGCTGGGTTATACATATATTTGCACATATATTTAAAAAATAGAAACAGAAAATATCTGCTGCTTGTTTCTCTGAAATGACACTTTGAAGAGGTTAGGCCCTAATTATCTTATTAATTCTTTTATAGTAACATTTTACCCAAATAGTAGACTAAAATTAAATCTTGTTGTTTGTTTGTTTGTTTGTTTTTTGCTTATTTGTTTGTTTGTTTGTTTTTCATATTGGTTGTTTTTAATGCACTGAAAAACATGTGTGAGTGGGCTTGTATCTCCACAAACCTGACTCTTATTTGGCCTGGAGGAGGGCCTCCTACTGCATGTTTCCATGGAAATGTTGCTGATTTGGCTGTAATATTCCACATGATACATGGTATACAAAAATATCTATCTCCGCGGAGAATGTTCTGAAGTATGGCTTTATCTTTCTATTTCCATGGCATCATGCAGGCCACCTCCAGAAAGTTATATGCTGCACCTTTAATATCACAGTTCACACTAAGCGATGAGTAAAATAATTGTAAAATTGTAAAATAGTCTATGCATTGTTTAATTTGAAACTAAATATCCAAATGAATATAGTATGGAACAAGAAGATGACGTCACCAACACGTGTTACAGTTCAGTTCTGTTCACAGGAGAATACAGGCAGCTGATCAGTTTGATTTAACCTGGCTCAGCAGAACAAGATGAAAAATGTAACTTTTATTACAACCAGTTGAGAGAAAAGCACAGACACCTTCCACAAATGCACAAAGTGCTTCCCTTGTGCACATTTTTCACAAACAAAATAGTTTGTATTTTCATTCAAATAGGCTGAAGTATGTCTGTCAGCGTTGCCATGTTTGTTTTGGTTCAGTTGAGCACTTCACTTTTGGCTTCCACACAAACCTCAATGCTCCTCTATGATTGGTTCGCCCTAATGCACCAGTGCGGGCACATCAATATATGTCACTGAGTCAGTCACACATAGCATTACAGTGAGCTAGCATTAGCCAACAGTATTTCAGTTAGTCACTTTCTACTTTTGGTCCAGAACAGGACCATTGATCACAGACTCCTGAAAATATGTTGTTTAAATCTTTTTTTTTTTCTTTTCTTGAGTTTTCATACAGTCTTACAATATTTTTGGCCGTGTTTACATTGTGTCACCATGGTAACTGCTGAACATTGCACCATAGATATATATGTAGAACACCCCCAGTGTGATTTCACTGCAATGTTTAAACTGATTCAAAGCTATTAATTTGGTTAGTAAACAAACTAATTCTAGAAAACTAATTCACAGAATCACCATGGCAATATGTGTCATTTACCAATAATATTATGGAGTTGAAGATGCAGTATTCTAATGTGTGTAGAGTATTTGAAACAATTATTACAATCTAATACTTGTATTGGACATAATATCTAACTGGAAGAGTTACACAGTACTGCTCTTTCTGCAGGAATCCAACTCGCAAACTCCACTGAGGATAAGGAAATATTACTGCCCAATTTTAGCAGTTCACACCAAAGTTGATGTATATTTTTGTGTACCTTGCCTCTGCGTTGCCTCCTGTCTATGTACGGCATGTATAACAGCCTCCACTGTGCCCAGGTTTTCAGCAGAGTAACCTCCAATGTTAACATCCAGTAATCATCCGATTTGAGCTAACTAGTGCAATCACCATGGCGACGGGGAAAACCAGACCCTCCAGTGTTTATAATTATAGAGCACTCAGCTTCTGACAGACTCAGCACCGTCAGACCGGTGCGTCACCCCAGCACCCATCTCACAGCCAGGGCAGAGGAACCAGGGGGCAGAGCAATATGTCACCCAGAGAAGAAGTACAGTATTATTGCTTTGATGTACAGAAGTGCAGTGTTATTGCTTTGATATTAGAAATGTTCCCCAGTATGGCATTAAAAGTATCTATAGTATCTCCATGGAGGAAAGTCACAGGTCAGATTTGTGGAGAGGCAAGCATGTATGGTTTGCCTAGCATTAAATCAGTAAAACACGGAAGATTTTACCCAAACTTGCCTGGTTTTAACTTTTTTTTTCCCATTTTCTTTCTTTTCTTTATTTATTATGATTTTTTAAGTCATGTTTGAATTTTGTATTATTTCTATTCCATGTGTTACTTAGCAACCATAATGTTAACAAGAACTTACACAATAGTTATGCTATCAGAATATAGAAATAAATGACAACACATTTATTCAGTCAAATGAAAGTTTAAAATGCCTTTTGTAAATTGTCTCTGCATTTTGGATGTTGTTTTGATGACATACAGTAGGTAGAGAGATTCTGTTTTAGGACTCAGCACTACTTCCTGTATTTTTGTATTTTCTTCACAACTTTCTTTATTCAACAAACTGCCAAGAAACTGATGCAAAACTATGATATATATTTACCACAGGTACAATCCCCCCAAACCAAGAATTAATAAGAAAAAAAAACATGAATATCTGTCATATGCATATTATTGCCATACTGTGGAAGATTCCATACAAAGTAATACATAACATCCCCACAGAGAGGCTGCGGACCCATCCATTGCTAAAGTTGTAACCGAAAACAATAGGTGCATCGTAGGTCACATCCTCCAGTTAAGGTAGTCCTGACCAATACTGAAGATGGGTCTGCTGCTCCTGGCATTGTGTCAAATGCAGATACAAATCTCCCTACAAGGATCAATAAATTTGAAGTTTAAACAATTGCATCTCATTTGGTCTTCTCAAAGGAACATCTCAGCTTGAGTAGATCCATGCTGAGGACTTTTGGGATTGGGATAAACCTTGAGAGTTGTACAGAACACACAGAGAGAATATAAAGGGAATGGAAAAACATATATGAAAAATATGAGAATAATAATTAAGCTTTGAAAAGGTTGCTACTGGTGCAATATTAAACATTATGGTACAAGATGGACCACAATCATACAGTTTCATGTCTATTTCCATTGGATAATTGGGAGCAAAAAGTACTAGTAGCTAGGGTTGTCTAGTGTGGAAAATCAGATCCCAGTCGATACTACAAGCATCAAAACTAGATGCTCATTTGAGCAGGTATTGATAAAAAAAAAAAAAAAAAAAAAACAAGAAAGAAATGAACCCTTCCTGAATAGCTTTAGAATGATCTTGAGCTGTGTCAGAACAAGTATAAGACCACTGAGACCAGTATATGTCCAGTATTTTCATCTTCCTTGGTCCTTGTAAAGTATCCACTGCCTCTTGTGTTTTGTGTGATTTATTTTACTCCAGAAGCCTTCTCATTCCCTCTCTCTGAGTTAGTACTTGCACTATTGACCTGTATATCTCTTAAGTCTGCTAGTCTATTGCTTCTGTCCCTTGGGAACTGTGAGTGAGTACCCTGCACAGTAGTAGTTAGCCATGCATGTGAGTATGTGGAGTAACATGTACTAGTGTGCATGCAGTACTTGCTGATGTAAAATTGTGTACTCCCTTGGCTGGCGCTCACAGGCTTTTTACTACTCCAAAGGGTCCCAAGTTACTGCTGTCAGCATCAATACTACTGGAAGACTAAGGGATTACACAGATGTCAATACTACTATCTAACCCTAGTTGCATTCCACCTGTGTTTACTACTACATGTTTACTACTATTAGTCTAAAGGGACCATAATATTTATTGCATAAAATTGCGGTTTATGGTTTAAACATTTGAGTTCATTTTGCATTTCAAATCAAACTATTACAGGGGTGACAGTGAGTCAGTGTTTAGAGCAGTGGTCTCCCAACCCGAAGGTCGGAGGATCGATTCTCTTACAGGGGAAAAAAATTGTTGTTCCTTGGGCAAGACAGATCAGTCACCTTACTGTGTGTGAGTGTTGGTCAAAGACACCGATGGTGCAGATTGGCAGCCTCACTTCTGTCAGTCTGCCCCAGGGCAGCTGTGACTGCAATAATAATTCGTCGTCACAGTATGTGGAGTGAATGAATAATGATTACAGTGTAGCTCTTTGAAGGGTTTGGCAGTAAATTGCATTGAGTGTAATAATTGTTTACATTTATAATATTATGACAGTTTGGTCCTTACTATGTCAATTTTTTCTGTTTCTTTTTCTTTTTTTTCTTTTTTTTTTAAGTGACTTATAATAGAACTCTTATACTCCTACAAGGCTTAATTACAAGATATCAGCTAATAGTGTAAAAACAGCATGGTGGCTGAGTGGCTAGAACTCTCACCTTACAACAAGAAGGTTTTGGGTTGGATCCTGGGTCGCCAGGGCCTTTTTGTGTCTGGGTGGGTTTCCTCCAGACTCTCTGGTTTTCCCCATCAATTCAAAACATGTACAATCAAATCCCCCTAAGTCAGTCCTGACCAAGCCTTCCTACTGAGCCTTCAGGTTGCCCCAGTGACATTGACATTTCCCTGTGGGGACAATAACGTGTATCCAAGTGCACTGATTGTAATGGTTGCGTGGACTGACTTGAGTTTAGGTTGTATAGAATCATAAGACATAAAGAGACACAAAGGCTGTAAAAAAAACAAAAAAAAAAAAGTAGATAGTGCATCCTCCACACAGGTTAGCTTTATGTGAGTGGGCGTATCTCCAGTCACGTTTCAGTGGTGTGTTGTGTCCATACTGTTTAGACCGTGTTAAAAGCAGTCAGGCTGTGTGGTGTCTGCTCACGTCTCCCTAGTCTACATCAGATGGATCGGTGAGTGTCTGAGTGGGCTTCTCGCTGAATGTAAATGTGTTTTTCAGTTTTACAAGGTTCATTGAATGCACCTGACACATGAGCAGGTGCGGTGCGTTCATGTCTCTCTGGTAAAAGGAGTGAGTTATGTACCGCTGATGTGAGAATGTCAGGATGCAATTTCAGATATGACTGCTCAAAATCAGATCACTGTAGTTTCATTCTTTGACTACAGGATTATCAGGATCAGGATTATTACTATTAGTATTAGTTTTATTGAGACCCATTTCGTTGACACACTGTTCTTTGCCATGGGGTCAAACTTCTGCAATAACTACTGTTGTCAAAGCAGAAAAAGCATATTTAATAGTAAGCATATTTAAGTAAGTAAGTTACAGAAGTACTGGAAACTAACTTTTTGGTGCTTTCTACCATGTTATGACATTGTTCCCTCATCAAAAACATGCCTGCAGAGGATTTATATCCCATCTATGCATGTTTGAGTAATTTAGTGATCTCTTAGAGCACTATTGGAACTCTCCTTACGATTAACTGTAAGGTTCTGCACAAGATTTAGCCCACAAGCCTACAGCATCTATCCTCCTACAAAACAATACAGTGGTCCCTCGCTATAACATGGTTCACATTTCATGGCATCACTGCTTCATGGATTTTTTTAGTGCAATTTTGCATACTTTTTTATAGTGTATGAATGTGCATTGTGTTCTGCATCCTGATTGGCTAAGGGACTGTAGACAATTGTCAATCAATCTCCTCCGTGCCATCATGTCTCCTATGCAGTACAGAATGTGTTCACCCAAAGTTACATAAATGTGTGATCACAGTGTGATACCGCTGGAGCAGAGGCATGTGAACAACAAATTTAAAGTGATCATCGAGGAAGGAGGATATAATATACGAAGGTTTGACCTTTGAGAGTGTTTAAACAAGAGAGAAATTTGAGAAAATGTTAATGCCTGCCTGAGAAAAGTGTATAAAGTGTGGTGAGGGGTTTTACAGCCTTAAAACCTATATAATAATTGTAAAAAATAAAGCTGACTACTTCGCAGATTTGCCCGATTGTGGGTTATTTTTAGAATGTAACCCCTGCGATAAACAAGGGACCACTGCACAACTAAAACACAAACCTGATGTGATGTGCAGTAGTTTTATTTGTGGGTTGCTCACTGATTGTGTTGTGATAGTGCTCTGAAGGGGGAGTGACTTAGAGCTAACACGTGATCTAAATATGTCATGTGTTAGCAGTTAATACTACCATAGAAATGTAATATCCTCGTTTTAATTTTGGTGTGCTGTCATGCATGTTTGAGTAATACTGTATGTAATGGCTTCCCTCAGCAAACCTTGAGGCCACGGTGAGAGCCAGAGTGGGTCCTGGGTTGTAGCTTCGTGGCGCGCTGATAGTTTATTGAGGACGAATACACTGAGATCCGATATGCGTTTGTTGGTGATTTAATTCAGCGAACACAGAGAGCTATCAGCAGCGCAGCAGAGAGAATGGACATCGATTGACATGAATGGACATAACAGGTTATGGTAAGTAAATGGAGATAAACTTGCGGTCAACAAAAATTACAGCTACCCAGCCCTGACCCTCAAAACTGTGCCCCAGACAGTGCACATGCACCTGCCCATGTGAGCCCCACCCCCTCGGCTCTCATCCAATCACAACACAAGCAGCAAACACACTGTGCACCCCTCCACCTGTCTCCTACTTTTTGCATTACTCCCTGTCTACTACTACTACTGCCCCCCCCCCCAAAAAAGCATGTAATTGAAAATGTGCTGTTTATCATGGTTAAATGTCTGAAGAGGCAGGGCCAATCAATTCTGCACTTTTAAACAGGAAGTCAATTTACGTTTTAGATCAATATATCAGGATTACTATTGCAACACTGTACCTGTCTCAAAACCTGGCTCCTGTTCCCTATTAGTGGGTAAACAATCCAATGCTTGGTGAATTCTGCTTCACAATGAGTCATGACTCGATACCAGAAAAAAAGGGGAATATGTATTCTTTAAATGAGCCATATTATGCACATTCCAATCCATGTTATAATACTGTTCCTTATTACAAACATACCTGGAGTTGTGTCTCATTCACACTGTGCATATTTAGGCTGATTTCTTCTCTCAGATACATACACCTTTACTATCATTTAGATAATTTCAGCACTGGAATTGCCAGTCTACGTCATGACATCACAAGGTGGAACAGAGCATTTTAATCTTTAGAGATGTAGAGACTAATAATAAAGGATTACTCAAACATGTGTGATTGAAACAAAACACAACTCTAGGTCTGTTTTTGATGGGTTAACAGCATTATAACATGGCTAAAAGCCCACAAAAGTAAATTTTGCGTAACATAGAACCTTAAAACATTTATCAACCCCTTTCAGCACATAGTGAAGAAACAGACCCTGGTCTACTTTGTAATAAAACTCAGCAGTGTTCAGTTCAGCAAACATATTCACTCATTGATCTTGAGCTTAGGGTCCCATGAGATTCAGTGAGCAGGTTTTGTCAAATATATTACAAAGTAATCTGCATTAAAATTGATCTTGATCAAAATACAATAACCACAGACCCATAGCTCTTAGATTGTTGTATCTTGTTGATTATTTTAATTTCATTTTTCAAACGATTCAGAGTGGAGTCATATTCTCTGTCTGCATATTCCTGTTCAAAAGGACTCCAGTGCTAATTCAGTCAATACACCGAAGCTAGTTGTAAAACACTGCAGATCAATGTCCTAATAAAGCTGAGCAGTCTGGCCAGTTTCCTCACACAGCAGTGCAAATGATATTCACTAATACACACATTCACCCATGCACATGTAGGGTTTACATGTTTTTGGAGATATTACATTGGCTTACATTCATTTCCAGGAGCCTGATCCTGACCTTATGCAAAATCAAATTTTTGCGCTGTCTACCATGCTTTAATATTGTCTCCTCATCAAAAACATGCCTGAAGAGGTTTTAAATGTCATTCATGTGTGTTTGAGTAATTTTGCAATCTCTCCCAAGCACTATTCAGGCCCTCCTCATGGTTAGCAGTACAATTGCATTGCTGTGCCATGTTCAAACCAACAAACCTACATCATCCATACCGCTGCACAGCGATTCTCCATAAATATACGAAAGCAGGATACCAAACCCATGACAAAACCATCCACAACAACTTAACAAACCTTATGCAATTTGCAGTAGTTTCTTTTAGCGGGATGCATGTCGGTGGCAATATGATAGCGCTATGAAAGGGGAGTGACTTAGCATGGAGCGCAAAGAGATGTATCAAAAACAAAAGTTAAATTTTAAAAACATGTTAGTATTGTTTTCAGCAAATATAGCATTTTCAAAACCACAAAAGGAAACATGTGATCTTAATATTGTTAGTTAAGTGTATATTGGATATTCAAGTATTTTATTATATCTGTAATAAGGAAGTGCATGGTTAGCGTGCTAGTTGTGACAGCAAAAGCCACTCTTTTCTCTGGATACTTGGAATGCATAAGAAAGTGGGGGATAACTTTGGACCACTGCAAATTGAACTAGTTCAGTAAAACCAAAACCATAACCTTTTTTTAACCCATATCTTAAAGCCCTGTTATTCAGATTTTCCCTAAAAAGCCTGATACAGTTTCCCTCGTTTCAAACTGAAGCTGATTCTGGACCTTTTGGAGTATGATTAAATGCCTGGGCTCTGTGGTTTTGGCCTCTGCTGTCTGATATGGATGTGAGGCTGCTGTTGTGATATATTGATTGATATATACAGTAGTTTGAGCTGAGTTAACTTGTTTCAATGAAAGACAAAACTTCTTTTTTTTTGAGAATTTTTAGCTTTTTATTTATTTCATACATTTTTTTTTGGCTTGGAGTACAATCTGATCCTTATTCTTTCCAGGATGATTGATTTGACTGAGCATAGGAGAGTTACAGCCTCCCCGCCCATGAACTACAATCTTTAAATCATGTTGTATAAATTCACAGATTTTAGTCCCCACAGGGTAGTAAAGTTATGGAACAGTTGTAGGGGCACTTGGCTCAGTGTATGCCAGAGAGGATCGCTTATTTGTGGGATACATTATTGTACACTTTGGGGGTTCCTGGAGGCTATGGAGCTCTGGTACCACTGGAGGCATTTTGCTCAGTCTAACCCAGAGATGATCACCAATTTGTGGGATAGATTACTGTACCTTTTGGGGGTCCCTATAGGCTAGGGAGCTCTGGTACCACTGAGGGCACATGGCTCAGTTTAATCCAGGGAGGATCACCAATGCCCACACATTTTGCAGCTGACCCATATCTCAAAGCAGTCCAGGTACTCCATATTGGAAATTCTAATCCTGTTCAGAAGTACCTACACCCAGATCCCAATACACAGAGAGAACAGGAAAACTACTTGTAGGAAGGGCCCATACGGCGTAGAAACCACTAATGGGGCTGTCTTTTTGTGAGACAAGACTAACCACTATGCCACAAAAAGATTAAATCCATATTCAAAGACATACCTGTACTATTCTCTTGCCATGGGTTTTAAGTGTCTGTAGCTTTTAATAGTGTACTTTGTAACTTTTCTAATGAGTGTGTCATCTCCTTATTTTCATGGAGACATTTTTGCAGTTCAGCAGTAGTTGGTAGAGTGTTTGTCCTTTGAGCCGAATGTCGGTGGTTCAGATCCCGCTCTTGACATAATAGTCAGGTTGGCGGTGCAATTCCAATTTCCACAGATGAATGTTGCTGTTGTGACCTTGGGCAAGACACTTAACCCACCTCACCACCAGTGTCATGAATGTGTGTGTGAAAGGGTGAGTTTTTCCTTGATGTAAAGTGCTTTGAGTGCCTTGAAAGTGGAAATATACAACGTAACCATTTATCATGTACGATTGCTTTGCCTTGAATGTTCCACAGTATAGTATCAAACTTGCATTGCTTTTATTTCATTATTATGTCTCACAATAACATGAAAAACATGCATTCTTACTGTGAGCAGGGTCGCCTTTCCATCTGTATCTTGATCTGGTGTATCTTTTTTATTGTCCAAGCCATAAAAGGACATTTGTATGCAACTTTTGATTGTTTTCCTACTAAAAAAATGATTATTGAATTGCATTTTATCCTATATTGATTTTTAATTTTAATTGTAGTTTTTGTGGTAACTCTTACAGGGTCCTTATCTTGCAGTGGAAATATGATAAGACATGGTGGGATGGTGGTGGAATGACTCACCGAATATTAAAGAGAGCCTGACTCTGAATACATTAGACTGTCAATGAGGCTTCATGGAACAATGGACAGCACAGTCAGACTTAAACTAACTGGGCTTCCTTAAAGAGAGAGCATTTTTCTTCTATCGGGTATTAACTGCTAACACATAACATATTTAGATCACCTTGTTACCTTTTATTGTTTTAAACATGCTATATTTGCCGTTTTGTTTTGTAAGTTTCACTTTCATTTTTGATGCTCTGAGTCTCCCCTTCTTTTGCTCTCACACTCCCTTCA
Organism: Periophthalmus magnuspinnatus; assembly: GCF_009829125.3. NCBI lineage: Eukaryota > Metazoa > Chordata > Actinopteri > Gobiiformes > Gobiidae > Periophthalmus > Periophthalmus magnuspinnatus. Next base: position 26,717,843 of record NC_047144.1, read on the forward strand.
GAGTGCTGTCACATCACAATCAGCACGCATCCCACTAATGAAAGTGCTGCACATTTGTATAAGGTTTGTCAAGTTGCTATGTACAGATATGTACAGTATTGGGCATCTTACTTCAAAAATGTAATTAGTTATAGTTACAAGTTACTTCTCCCAAAAAAGTAACTGAGTTGCTAACTCAGTTACTTTTTGGGAGAGGTAACTAGTTACTAGGCAAAGTAACTATGCCGTTACTTAATATGTTAAAACAATAAAAACACAACAGATGTGACCCTTTAACATTTATTTCATTTAACAGATTGCAATTATATTACATTTGTTTACAAGTAAATTATAGAATGTATCAAAAATAAAAAAAATATATAAAAATTTCATTTGTAGTGCAAATAAATCAGCGTCACACAATTTCAGACAACTGTACTTCAAGTATTTTCTTCATTAAAATAAACAATAATAATAAAGTGCTTTCAGTATAATACAGAAAAAAAACAAAAAAAAAAAAACATTGCAATGTATTGCAAAACTAAGGCATTCAAATGTAAACCTGTAATAAAATAATACAAATCCTTTAAGCCTTCTCTAGCCATACAAAGTAATTCTCTGTCCAGTATTAAAATATTAATCACTCTTATTTCAACATAAACTGAACTTTACGGCAGCGATAGTATCTGCGCCCACCTTGCTCATGTCAAACAAGCCTTTTATCTCACCCCTTTCACCAAAGAAACACAACAGCGTTGCAGCTCCCTTGGCTGAGAGACTGCTCTGATGAATAGCAGAGTGAACTGAATTAACAGTAATGCGCCACATTTTATTGTCAGTAATGGTAACGGCGTTGGGACGCTGGGAAAAGTAATTACTTAGATTACTCTGTTAGTGAAAAAACAATGCAGTTAGTAACGCCGTTATAGTTTAACTCTGTTATTCCTAACACTGGTTATGTATCCTGATTTTTTGTATATTTACGGAGAATTGGGAGCATGGATAACATTGGCTTATGGGCTGAGCCTTAGACAGAATCTCAGAGCTTACCGTAAGGAGGGTCTGAGATATGATCAGATCTAAAATACTGAAAATATATGGGAATGATATCTAAAACTTTTTTAGGCATGTTTTTGATGAGGGAACAATGTTATATAATAGAAAGCTCCAAAAAGTTGATTTTGCATAATTCCCGAGCTATGCCACTTCTCTCTAAAAGCTTTGAGCCATACAGGTGGACTCATATCCCATATCAATAAGTCATTCATCAATATTTCTGCACGATTGTGTCCCCCACTCACAAAAACTGTCATTCATTGCTTTATGTAATCAACCAACCAATCAATGTAACAAATAAAACAAAGTCTCAGTGCAGCCTAACACAACATCAGATCAGGTAGGGTCAGCAGATCCTGTGTCAGTTTGAGGGAAGACAAACCTAAGTGTATTGAAATTACACCTGTTTGATGCATACCTAACTTTGCTTGTGTCAGATGGACCAGTTAAAGAGGGAGTACTATGCAAAATTGTTATGGTCTTAACATAAAAAGAACAAAAAAATAAATAAATAAACATTATTGGCAGAGCTAACCCCCAGAGTCTGCATGTACTGGTGTATGAATGTGTGTGTATGAATGGGTGAGTGGTTCCTTGATGTAAAGAGCTACGAGTGTCTTGAAGGTGGAAAACATTATATAAAAATGTGACCACTGAATTGGTGAAGTCTTGTTGCTAATGAATTTGACCCCACTTCTAAACATTTTCACATTTCATTTGTATCAAGGAGCGTCTAATGGGGACAGGTGAAAATTCTGGACTTGAGGGTGTAATCATGGATCACATTAAAACACACGTGCGCCTGTGGCATCGGGGTGTTCGTTGGTGAAAACTACCCGTTTTACATATTCATTCACTCACAGGAGCATCTCTGTGAGAAACTCTGCTGCATTTTTGCTCCACTTTTACTGTGGTTATCTTGTTAGGGTTTGATAAATGAAACCCTTGGTGTAAAAAGTTTGTAACATTTCAGAGGTCCAATTGGCTCCATGTTTCCATGGTTACTATCCAGCAGCCCCCAACTTCTGTCCATTGCACTGCACTTGGTTGATTAAAGGTAAGGATGTAACAATAACAAAAATATTGGTATATTGTATTGTCAGCAGTGTCACAGTAACATTGTGGGCCATCACAATACATTGAACTATAAGTCTCTTTGCTTGTATTCATTGTTATGGTGGTAACTACATAGGAAACTGCTTATACAATGATCCTTTGCTCTGTTTCAGTGCTGACAACATGAAGAAATAACTGTTATTAAGCATGTTTAAATCTCAATTCTTGTTCACAATTTTGTCAACCTCCACAAAATATTTCAGTAAATATCATACCATGAGATGCATATTGTGACAATTTTGTATCGAGAGATTTGGATATTGTTCCAACCTTAGTTAAAACTGCGCTATGTAACTTTTCACCACTAATTGTCTCTATGGAGATGATATTGCCTGGAATATGAAAACTACACTAAAAACATGCATTCATACTGTGAGTTGGGTCACCTCTGCATAGATCTGACCTTTTACTTGGCCCACCGGCATGTCTTCGTGGAGATAGATAGGTTTAATGCCATTCTATGGATCATTTTAGGAAGAGCAATGAAATTTCCATGGAGACAAGCAGGTAGTACACCCTTCTCAAGTAACAGTGCATAGTGCCCAGATATTATTTTAAAAGTCTATACACCTTCACCTCTCGCTCTGATAGCATCTGTATTGCTAGCTCTTATTGTTAATGACTTGAGACAAATGGAGGGTGGTGCAATTCATCGAACTTTTATTGCATCAAGATCCGATTGTTTCTAATGGTCAGTGAACAGCTTGTTTCCTTTTAATGGAGGTCTATCAGTAAAAACTTGTGGTTTGGAGAGGAGCTGAGACTTTTTGTTTGTTTGTTTGTTTAAGGGTCCATATTAAACTATTTTCTTATGTATATTCTAATGATGTTTCCTAATGAAAAACATGTTTCATTGTGTTTTAAAACTTTCACTTTCACTAGAATCATTTGAGTATTTTGAGTTTTGGAGATGTAGATAGACAAATAAACAAGGATTACTCAAACATGTGTAAATGAAACCAAGCACAAGTCTAGGTATGTTTTTGATAAGGTAAAAATATTTTAACATTGCTTAAAGCTCACAAGTCAGTTTTGCAAAATATAGGTCCTACAAATGGAACAGATGAAAACTCATCTTGTTTATGCTCTTCTGGAATGAATGTCATTAACCTTGCAGGTGATGGATCCATGCAATGTTACAGGTTAAATCTGTGTAAAGGCGAGCCCACTCACTCACCTGTTATTGGTTATCTTTGATATATTTGTTTGTATTTTTTCTGTATTTGAACGGGACACCCATGAAAAGGAGTGTCTAAGTGCTCTCATTGGGCTCTCTCTGTACAGACAAAGATAAATACATATGTTTAATGCCACAGTGTGGAACATTCTAGGCAAAGTAATAACATCTCCAGACCCCCCACTAAGAAGTTAAAATACTATAATAGTCAAAGTACTCTCTTTATAGTTGCCAGTACCACAAGCTTATGTCATGGTCATTTTCCATAAATATACAAAAGCATGATACAAAACAATACACTACAACTTCACAAACCTGATGCAATGTGCAGTAGTGTGTTGTGATAGCACTCTGAAGATAGAGGGGACTCAGAGCATCAAAAATAAAACTGAAAACATTAACATGTTTTGGTGAATATAGCATTTTCAAAATGATAAAAGGTATCATGATGATCTAAATATTTTATATGTTAACAATTAATACCCCATAGAAGTGTAATACTCCCTCTTTAATAGTATAAAAAGTTTGGAGACATAGCGTTACTTAGCCTCCTGCTGACGTCGTCTTAGTACACAGAATTATGAAATATGATTTTGTCCAAGGCAGAAATGCTGTTTTGGGGAGTTTTTCACAAACTGTATATTGTCTGTTTCTGGGGAAACTGAGTTAAAATGTGATCTGTGTGGAGTGCATCACAGTGATCAGCAGTCCACAAGAAGTTGCATTGTTTTTTAAAGTTGCATTATGTAACTTTTCTGCTGGAGGAACAATGCAAATAAAATCACTTTATTTGTCCCCTAAGGGGCAGTTTAAGCACATTGAGCAGTAAAATAGAATACTAATAAAAAATTAAAAAAAAGCTCAAACAAAAGTCTCAACAAGTAGGGTTATCAAGTCCAGTGTCAGAGCCATTTGTGGAGAGTAATAGCCCTCATGACAAAAATGTCCCTCTTCTTTGTTTTCTATGTCCCGTAGCATCACAGCAGCCACCAGAAAAGTTACATAGTGCACCTTTAAAGGTCCTATATTACACAAAACAGATTCTTTTGAATTGTAAACCATGTTAAAATGTTGTTACCTCATCAAATACCTCATAAAAAACATACTTCTTGACCCTCTCCTCTACACGCTCTGCTTCATCTGACACTCTCTTCTGCTCCTTTGACCCTCTCCTCTGCATCCTCTGCTCGATCTGACCTCCTTCTATGCTCCATCTGACCTTCTCCTCTGTTCCTCCGATCCTCTCATCTGCATCCTCTGTTTCATCTGATCCCATCCTCTGCCCCTCTGACCCTCTCCTCTGCATTCTCTGCTCTATCTGACCCTCTCTTCTTCATCCTCTGCTCCTCTGAACCTCTCCTCTGCATCCTCTGCTCCTCTGACCCTCTCCCCTGCATCCCTTGTTCCATCTGACCCTCTCCTCTGTATTCCTTGTTCCATCTGACCCTCTCCTCTGCATTCCTTGTTCCATCTGACCCTCTCCTCTGTATTTCTTGTTCCATCTGACCTTCTCCTCTGCTCTTTTCAGACAGCTGCTAACTGTTCATTGTTGTCGTTACTCTAAAGAAACAGAACAAAGGCTTTCTGTTGGTCTACCTCACATGCACATTAAATAAGAATTATCTCAGCAGTGACAAGTCAAACTCACTGGCAACAGTATACCATTGTACAGGTGTAATGCATGACTTGTTTTTCATAAATGCAACATTTAAAGTTTTGACAATTCTGTAATTTCTACTTAAATTGGTGGGTTCATACCTATTGTAAATAAAAATTATATTTTTTCACCAATCAAGAAGCAATTTGTGAAGAAATGTTGAAAAACCTGTTGAAAATAACTGAAAGAAAAGAGTTTTATTTTAGAGAGTTCCACACTTATGACGTCACGCTAAGCAGTATTCTATACAAAAGCTTGGCACAATTTACAGGCAAGAAATGCATGCATCATGCAACCAATCAAAGGTATTTTCTTATATTTCATTTGTCAATTGAAAATTCTTTGTACATTACAGTAGTTTTGGCACAATGTACAACAAGTGAGTGTGTACATGTAAGACATTATCATGTGTGTACATTGTTGGTGTCTAAAGGTATAAAAATATACTTGCTTAAAGATAAAGTGCTAGTAGATATAAAGCCCTGTTTAGTATTATTTTTGTAGTATTATTTTAAAGGTGCAGTATGCAAGTTTCTGGCACTGGCACAGGCCTAACCTGGCCCTCACTAGGTTCATATTTGTAGCCCTCTGAATAGAGTTCTACACATCAGTCTGGGATAGCTCTTGATGAAAGTGATCAGAACCGATTATCAGTGCAATCAAAAAATACATGATGTTGATTTGTTGAAGCGTCATAACAGCACAAAGCACAAAGCAATTCCCTCTGCATGTTTTTCAAAAACAAAATAGTCTGTATTTCCACTAAAATTGGATGAAGTATGTTTGTCTTATCTAAAACCACGGATACCATGGATACGTCTAAAACCATGCTTCAGAACATTCTCCATGGAGATAGATCTGTTTTATGCCATACTGTGGAATATTATAGCCGAAGAAGCAATATTTCCATGGAAACAAGTAGGAGGAGGTCCTCCTCTAATCAGGTTCGTGGAGATGCAAAATGCACAGTCAGGAAATGTGTTTTTTTTACATTTTTTTCAATTCAATGCACACAAACCAAAATGAAAATAAATAAATAAATAAATAAATAAATCATACTTTTATTTTATTTATTTATTTTGTATTATTCTTGGTCTTTGAATAAAACAGATTTTAGTAAAACTAAGGAAGCAAATAAAAAGTTATTAAGTTGTCCTTTTCTTTTTGGGTACTATTTTCTTCCTGGTGCTAGTGGTACCACAGCCATTCCACTTGGAGAAAACCCAATCTCTTCTGACCTTGGAATTTAAGCAGGGTTAAATAAATATCCTGCTAGTATAACTGTTAAATGCTAAGCATGTTCAAGGCGTCCTGCTTCTGTTGTTCATAATTACTACATGAGTCTATACTTATTAAAAACACTACTGTAATTATTCTGCTGTCATGAACTAGCAGCATGCCTGATTTGCCTTGAGGCTTAAACTGGACATTTCTGCAAAGAGGGGATAGCTAAATAAAGGTTTTGGAGCTTTTTACCATGTTATAGTGTTGTTTCCTCATCAAAAATCTCTCCTAGCCCATATTTGAACCCCCCTTAAGGTTATTTGTACTATTCTGGCCAACCATGCTTCCAGATGACAGTTCTTCACAAATATACTAAGCAGGATACAACTTGACAAACCTGATGCAATGTGCAGTAGTTTCATTAGTGGGATGCATGCTGATTGTGTTGTGATAACAGCTGGAGGGAGAGTGACAGCACAGAGAACAAAAGGAGGGGGGGACTCAGAGCATCAAAAACAAAACTCAAACTTGTTGAACACGTCAATACGTTGCTTTTGGAGAAGACTACATTTTCAAACCAATATAACATGGTGACATAAGTATGTTATGTGTTAACAGTTAACGCTGAGATAGAAGTGTAATACCCCCTCTTTAAAATCAACTACAGGCCCTTTAATTATGCAGTTATGAAATAGCAGCAGGCCTGATTTGCCCTCTGGCTTAACGTGGACATCTCTGCACTTTGTTAATTCCAAGGTCGTCTGCGGAGGACAATTAGCCAGCGAACCATGATGCACCTGTGCTGACCTCTGACCTGTGGATGTTTATGTAGTCTTAATGACACCCTGGAGCTATTCTCATATCCCCGGCCCAGGTCATCACGCCTGAGCCTAAGTACGTCCAGTTACCATCCCCCCCTTCTCCCCTGCTCTCAGGGTTGGCTCCTACAATGTACCTGTGTGCCACGGCTAAGCGAGTGCTCTGCATCTCATTAGTGACCTTTGACCTGAGGGGCATTGAAGTAACAGTAAAAGCTTATGCTGCTTATGCTTATACTAGAGTAATATTTTCAAGGAATACAATCACAGTCACAGTGCGTTTTTTTTTTTTTGCCTACAATGTTGCACAGTATGGATTTAAAGTTCTCCATGGAGAAATAATGAAGGCAGATATTGTTAGCCTCCTAGCATAATTGCCATCATTCATACATTTTCTTCTAGGTGTTTTGGGACAAAAGAAAAAAAACTCCTGAAAGCAGACCTATTGTGCTTGTGTACTATTATAGTTATAATCTATGACACCTGTGGCTCATTATGTTATAATTTGCATGGATTTCAAATCACAATATTCATCTAAAATGAAAAAAACCAAACAAAAAAAACAAAAAACAAGTCTGCTCAAACATACATGAATCACTCCAAAAATAACTTTGGCTGAGTAAATGATGAGGGGAAACTATAACATGGTTAAAACCTCTGAAATTTTGATTTTGCAGAATAGATCCACTTTAAGTCAATAAGATGGACAGCACATTTTTTAGCTGTAAAATTATTTCTGATTGACCCGAGGGTAGAGCCAATGACACCTACAGATGCAGAAGCCTGTTCCTCTGACTGCACACAGCACTCTTACATGTGTAGAAGGAACTATTGAAATTCTGGTGTGGAGGACATTTTGTGGCAGCACTGCACTCATCCTTCAGAATCTTTTGTGCATTTTCTTTTCTGCTTATTTCAAACAGTCATAGTCAATGACAGGAACAATTCTTTGGATCAAGTGCTCTGCCCAAGGACACAACATCAGTGTAAGGTGAGGCTTCTAATAATGCGGTGATCTGCCTTTTCTGGTTCATTGATTGGCAAACTTCAAATGAAAATCAAGGCCATGAGATGATAATGTTACAGTTTGCCTTTAGACTTTTGGAGGAGCGCAAGGATGCTTTGTGCTACTTTGTTTTTTTCAGTTTGTTCTCGGTTCTGGTCCAACACAAAGCTTTGCTTCGGTGTTGTAATGCTAGCATATCTCGCCAGTCCCTAAATGCGGGAAAGGCAGGAACTGGACAAAAAAGAGTGTCCAAGAGTAGAGTGAGAAAAAGAGAGGGGGTGAAAAGGGGTCAGAGAAGGGAGAGAGGATAGAAGATGGGGGGTGAAAAGGGGCCCCCTTTTCACCCCCCATCTTCTAAAAAAGAGAGAAGAGGGTGGGGAAGAGGAGGAGGGAGAGAGACAATAGGAGGGAAGAGGAGAGGACAGGAGAGCGGGAAGGAGGGGAAGAAGCCAAACATATCGCTTTAATGTTTACTTGCCAGAGGGGGGGTGGAACGAGAAGGAGGGAGAGGAGGAAGAGGAGGAGAGAGACAGGGGGAGAGGGGAGACCAGGGAAGAGAGGAGAGGAGGAGTGAGAAAGGGTGGGAGGGTGGAAGAATGGGAAGAATGAGATAGAGAGGGAGAGCGAGGAGCAATGGGAGGGAAGACTGAAACTTATTAAACATGTTCATATGTTTTCTTCGGTGAATATAGCAATTTCAAAACAATAAAAATTAACATGGTCTAAACATGTGTTAGCAGTTAATAACTTTTTTTTCCCCAGTCAAACTGCAATTTTCCTCAAAAGATATAAAAATCCCATCTTGGTTACGAGCCTGGTGACATGTAGCGTGTGATTGCATGTGTGTGTCTGTATCTGTGTGTGACTGAGGAGAAAGTGTACTCAACATGGCCAAATGCTGTGTTTGATGGACCAGTCCCGATAAGAGCCGCGAGCGCTGGGCGAGTGGGAGCACCAAAGTGATTGAGTTCAGAGAGCAGAGCCATGCAGGCGTGGGACAGACACAACATATCGCTCCGGTGTTTCCTCGCCACTTTTCGCCTGAGAGAGATGGAGAGGAGGAGGAGGAGAAAGAGAAAGAGAAGGGGAGACAGGAGGAGTGAGAGGAGGGGGGCATAACATATTGCTAGTGCTTCCTTGCCACTGTTCACCTACAATAAGAGGAATAAGGAGCGGTCATAGGGGGAGGGAGAGAGAGGAAAGAGGAGTGAAGACAGAGGAGGGGTGAAAGAAGGAGGGAGAGAGGAGGGAAAACAAAGGGGGTGAGGAGGGGTGAGAGGAGGTTATAACCAGTGTTGGGCAAGTTACTTCAAAAATGTAATTAGTTATAGTTACAAGTTACTTCTCCCAAAAAGTAACTGAGTTAGTAACTCAGTTACTTTTTGGGAGAAGTAACTAGTTACTAGGCAAAGTAACTACTCTGCGTTACTTTACTCCACGTTACTTATTATGTAAAACAATAAAAACACAACAGATGTGAACCTTTAACATTTATTTCACTTTAACAGATTGCAATTATATTGCATTTGTTTTCAAGTAAATTATAGAATGTATCAAAAAGTAAAAAATATAAAACATTTCATTTTGCAAATAAATCAACATGTCACACAATTTCAGACAACTGTACTTCAAGTATTTTCTTCATTAAAATAAACAATAACAATAAAGTGCTTTCAGTAAAATACTGAAAAGATTCATTACCATGTGTTTTGCAAAACTAAGGCATTCAAATGTAAATCATGTAAAATAAGACAAAACCTTTAACCTTCTCTGGCCACGCACTGTAATTCTCTGTCCAGTATTCAAATATTAATCACCTCTGATCTGAGCCTGTTCCTCTTTGGAGAGAACACAGTCACGTTTCTGATCAAAACACAACTCGCACCTAATCTGCTGTGAACGCACCTGTGGACAGGACATCATTTCCCATCATGCATTACGCGTTTGTAGTCCATGCAGGCGGCCGCAGTCGGTGGAGAGCTGCTGCGCTCGCCTCGTTCAAAAACTTCCCGTTACCGGCGCATACGTCAGAGCAAGTCGGTGGCATCTTGGACACAAAACTAACCGGCATGCACCGCGCACCGACTGACGGCGTCGTATCTGCGCCCGCCTCATCTCAAACGGGCTTTTTATCTCACCCTAGCCTCCTCTTTCATCACAGAAACACAACAGCAGCTCCTCGGCTGAGAGACTCTGATGAAGAGCAGCGTGAACTCAATTAAAAGTAACGCGTTACATTTTATTGTCAGTAACGATAACGGCGTTACGACGCTAGGAAAAGTAATTAGTTACATTACTCCGTTACTGAAAAAGTAACGCAGTTAGTAACGCCGTTATAGTTTAACGCCGTTACTCCCAACACTGGTTATAACAAATCATTTATGTCTTTTCTTGCCACTTTTTGCTTGCGAGAAGGGGGGAGAGGAGGGGGGGCAGAAGTGGGGAGAGAGGAGGATAGAGTAGAAGGCGAGGAGGGGGGATTGGGGAGGGAGTGGGGGGAAGAGAGGCGAAGAAAGGGATGAAAGAAGAGGGAGGGGGTGAGGGGGTGATAAGGGAGAGAAGAGAGCCTACGGAGAGAGGAGGGGAGAATGGCGGTGGGATAGGAAAGGAAAGAGAAGATGGAGAGAGAGTGAGAGGGGTACACAGGGGGTTAGTGATGACACCCATGACACATGGAGCTCTGATGGTTCATGTTAGCAGCAGATTGGACTGTCACACCTGTTTTATGTGAAGAGAAGACGAAGAGAGGAGAGGAGGAAAAATAGTACATCTTAAATCAGATATAACTGCTTCAATTTATAATTTTAACTTAAAAATGTATTTATTAAATTTTGCAACTGGAGCCCTGGTAACAGAAATACATTTTGTCTGTCATAATTGTCCTGGCCTAAATTATTGCAATTAATGATACCAAAACAATTATTCAAATGAAGGTCCAAAAATTGAATCAAAATACCAAATGACTATACATGTCATGTACACAAGTAAAAGAAAAAGAAAAAAAAAACTACTATGTTAATGTTAATAATATAGTAATATAGCACTTTTCCACCTTCAAGCCACTCAAAACACTTTATGTCAAGGAACCACTCACTCATTCACACACACATTCACAGATTCGAGTACGCAGACACTGGGCGTGAGGTGGGTCAAGTGGACACAATGACAGCATTCATCTGTAGGAGCTGGAATCGTACCACCAACCAGTGGCAAGGCAAGGCAAGGAAAATTTATTTAAATAGCACAATTCGTACACAAGGTAATTGTGTACACAAATCAAAATCACACAAATCAAAACATAAATAATCACAAATAATCATCATAAAATTAACACTAAAAGAGAAAAGTGCCAAATAAAAACCCTTCACATGCACAGCTAAACAGAACTGTTTTGAGCCTGGATTTAAACATGGTCAAAGTAGAGGCCTGTCCCACATCTTCAGGAAGACTGTTCCAGGTTTCAGCTGCATAAAACTGAAACGCTGATTCCCCATGTTTAGTCCTGACTCTGGGCACCAGCAGGAGGCCAGTCCCTGAAGTCCTCCGACTGCTAGAGGGAGAGAAGAGAGTGAATGGAGAGAGGAGGGAAGAGTAGCACTAGAAGAGAGAAAGGAGAGAGGGAGAGAGGAGGAGGCAGAGAGGACTGAGAGAGTAAGGGGTTAGTATTACCCTTTTAGGTACCTCTTTAATTAGCCTTAATAAATCATGAACAGACTTAAATACTCAAACATGCATGAATTACTCCAAATACAACTTTGAGTGTAAATGAGAAGGGGAAACAACTATAACATGGTGAAAAGCTCTGAAAAATTGATTTTGCATAATAGGTCTTCTTTAATTCACAATGAACAAATGGATCATTAAAAGGCTCATATTACACTGTTTTCTAATCTATGTTTAATGTTGTTTCCTTATCACAAACAGACCTGGAGTTGTGTTTCATCCACACATGTTTAACACATAAACCCTGCATATTTAGACTTCTAGAGTTCTTCTCTCAAAGAGAAGACACTCTGTTCCACCTTGTGATGTCATGTGGTAATACAGGAAATGCTCCACTGTGTTTTTAAACTCCACACACATTCACTAGAATCATTTGAATAATTTCAGCCCTGGAATGGCCAATCTCTATTGAACTAACGGTAAAAGGAGCTGTTAAAAATATCTAACTCTTTTTTGCTATGGAACTTACCTATGGATTACATAATAATCTATTTGTTCTTTTTGAAGTAAGTCTTTACTTTACTAAGACCTGAATATGTGTTGTGATAAAGTGCCATAAACCTATAGTTTTGAGTTCGATATCCCCTAATCTCCCTGCACATCTGTCATCCCAGAATGAGAGCGTGTTTGGGGCTGCGTAACTCCAGCACGAGCCTTTACTCTCCCCATTAGTTCAGACATGATTGAATCAGATCATCGCAGTGCACAGCCTCTAATGAACATCTAATATTGAACATTTATTTTCCTTGTGTGGATGTGTGAATGGAGGGATGGTCTGGGTGTGTCTGAGCTCATGAGGAGCTAAAGGAGAATGATAACTGTGGACTGGAACGCTGCTAAAGGAGAGAAATTTTGGTCATCAATAACCCTCATGGGTGTAAAACTAACTGGAGGCATTGATTTGTTTGAAGCTCTCTTACCCAAGTTAAGCATTAATCTGAACTTTATTTTAAAGCAAACCTTTTTAGGCAAAATTTACTCTCTAAGAGCTTTTAACCATATTATAGTTGTTTCCCCTCATCATTTACTCACATGATGTTTGAGCAACCTTTATTTGCTTATTTTCAAGACACCATATTGTCCAATTAACCCTCGTTTTCACCACCACCGGTACATGCCCACTGCTCTGTACTCCATTTTACTCACTTTTAGTTTTGGTGTAAATAAAATCCATGACACGCATCTTTCAGCAGCTTTGCAGTAGTCATTTTTGTACAAATAAAAAAAAAAAATGTTCTGCAGCTTGCTATTGTGATGTGCAGCTATCCATCAGAGGTGCCGACAGCTGCGTGATTCATTGTTGTGATGACATTTATGGCAATATCAGCTCCAGTTGGGCACCACAGTTTTTTAATGTAGAAGTCAATGGATTTGTTTCTTTTATTAAGTCCTTTCAGATGAATATTGCAGTTTAAATGTGCAAATTATAATGTAATGATCCACGGGTATCCTAGATTATAATTATATAGCAGAAACAAGCAGAATACGTCTTCTTTAATGCAATCTGACAATAATTAACTCACTTTTTATTCTGCACTCTTCTATTTTAATATTAATTTTATGATGATTATTTGTGATTATTTATGTTTTGATTTGTGTGATTTTACTACTTTGTGTACGAATTGTGCTATACAAATAAACTTGCCTTGCCTTGCCACCTAGTTGTAGCTGAAACAAATTAGCTGATTATTGTTGTTTAAGTCCCTCTCAGATAAGATTGGTCACAAGCTAGCTAGCATTAGCCAATTGTTTTCAGTTAGTGGCGCTTTTTTGTTGAAAATCAAACACGTGTATTTATTTTCTAGTTTTCAGACTATCTAACTTGTCAGCCAGAGGTGTGTGTTGTGTCACCTCACTAACTGCTGAACATTCCTGCATAGACATACAAACTGCTCACCCTCAATGTGACGTCACTGCAAAGTATCAATAAATATGTTCTGTCAAATGAATTACACATGACCTTAGAAGGCTTTTCTATCACCACCTGTGACCCACTGACTTGCACTGATCATGTGTCAGATGGTACACTCATATGGTTCATATGCTTCATATGAAGCATAAGCTTTTGTGTGTGTGTGCTTATGCCTGTTCCTGTGTGTTCCTGCTGTCCTATGTTTAGTGTTCGTATTATCCTATATTGTGAGGACTAGAATATGAACACTAGTGATGGAAGTTTCGACTCTCTTATGGGATCTGAATCTTGTGGATCCATTCATTCCAATGAATGGCTCTTTTTATATTGATTTATATGCCAGAAACCAATGTTTAACTCAATTTAATTTTATTTATATAGCACATTTAAAATAAAACATAAGCTGGCCTAAGTGTGTCACACCAAAGTTAATAAAACTGTCGGAAAGGCTAGTGCAGGTGCGGACCAAGGAGTGCAGACGCGGGGCAAGTTGACAGTGTTTATTTACAATTCGTGCAAAAGACAGTTCAGACAGTTCATTTATCACACACGGGACGTAGGTAGCGGGAGGCAGACCAGACGGGCGTAGGGCAGGGCAGGAGCAGGAAAACCAGGACTGGACTCGGGAACGGAGACTACCAGGACCGGAGCACGACGAGACCAGGGACAGGACCAAGGAAGACTGAGCAGGAGTGATCCAGGGAGCGGGAGCCAGAGCAGGAGACGGGAAGCAAGCCAGAGGCCAAGACAGAGCAGGAGGCAAGCAGAGGGTCGGCTGTATCGGAGCTGGAGTGCAGAGGCAGGAGCGTGAACGAGCAAGAGCAGGAATTTGGAAAGTGGCAGAAACTCCCATGAGCAAACAGGTGGACAGGTAACAAAGTACAAAAACAGTTCGCTGGTCCGGACCACTTTGATCTGGGAGACATGGAAAGTTGGATGGATCCGGAGAGACAGGGGCAACTGGAGTCGTACAGCAGACGGATTTATGATTCTAATAACCTTAAATGGACCCAGGAAGCGGGGGGACAACTTGCAGGAGTCAGTTTTCAATGGGATGGTTTTGGACGAGAGCCAAATCATTTGGCCAGGCTGGTATGTGGGCGCCGGGACACGGTGGCGATCCGCTGCTGTCTTGGTGCGCGCCCCAGACCGGATGAGGGTCGCCCTGGTCTTACTCCACACACGCCGGCAGCGTTGGAGGTGATGCTGGACGGACGGAACAGCGAGGTCTCTCTCCTCTGCGGGGAAGAGCGGGGGCTGGTATCCTAGGGAGGCTTCAAAAGAGGACACACCAGTGGCCGAGCTCACAAGGGAGTTATGAGCATATTCCACCCAGGGCAGGTAAGTACTCCAGGTTGCGGGATTTGCGGATACCGTACAGCGTAGGGCTGATTCTAGGTCCTGGTTGGCCCGTTCCGTCTGCCCATTCGACTGTGGGTGGAAGCCGGATGCGAGACTGACTGTAGCCTCTAAGCCATCGCAGAAGGTCCGCCACACCTGAGACTTGAATTGTGTTCCTCAATCGGAAACGATGTCCATCGTGATGCCGTGTAGGCGGAAGACATGGTGAGTGAGCTGGTCGGTGGTCTCCTTGGCCATTGGGAGCTTAGGCAGGGCTACGAAGTGGGCGGCCTTGGAGAAGTAGTCCACCACGGTGAGAATTACTGTGTTCCCCTGGGAGGGGGGTAGTCCCGTGACAAAGTCCACCGCAATGTGAGACCAAGGCCGCCGGGGAACTGTGAGGGGACACAAGAGACCAGAGGGAGGTGAATGGGAGGCCTTGGCCCGAGCACATACCTGACAGGCCGACACAAAAGCCCGGGTGTCCGTGTCCATAGTGGACCACCAGAAGTGTCTCTTGAGCAGGGAGAGAGAGTGACTCGCACCGGGATGGCAGGTGAACTTGGAGGCGTGGGCCCACTGGAGCACCTGGGAATGAACAGGATCGGGGACAAACAGTTTACCAGGTGGGCCGTTACCTGGGTCAGGATCGTTGGTCTGGGCCTCTCGGACAGTGTCCTCAATTTCCCAATGGACCGCTGCGACGACACAAGAGGAGGGAATGATGGTTTCCACAGGACCTGGGTTGTCGTCCAGGGTGAATTGGCGGGAGAAGGCATCCGGTTTGGTGTTCCGAGACCCGGGCCGGTAGGTATTTGTCCGCTTTCACAAACAGTTTGTTCCCCAGGAGGCGCTGGAGGACCTGGCGCACATGATGGCGATGCTCTTGAGGAGACTGAGAAAAAATCAGAATGTCATCCAGGTACACAAAGACAAAGCGGTTCAGAAAGTCACGAAGCACGTCATTAATTAGGGCCTGGAACACAGCGGGGGAATTAGTAAGACCAAAGGGCATAACCAGATACTCGAAGTGGCCAAGGGGGGTCTTGAAGGCCGTCTTCCACTCGTCACCCTCCCTTATGCGCACCAGGTGGTATGCGTTTCGTAAATCCAGTTTTGAAAATATGGTGGCTCCGTGGAGGGGCGTGAAGGCGGAGTCCAGTAGGAGGGGTGGGTATTTATTCTTGACTGTGATGTTGTTCAAGCCCCGGTAATCAATACAAGGCCACAGAGACTTGTCCTTTTTGGCCACAAAGAAGAACCCCGCCCCCACCGGGGAAGACGACGGACGAATAATTCCGGCGGCCAGGGATCCACGGATGTACCTGGATGTACCGAACGAGCAAGAGCAGGAATCTGGAAAGTGGCAGAAACTCCCATGAGCAAACAGGCGGACAGGTAACAAAGTACAAAAACTAGACTGGAGCATTCACATTGACACGCGGACGGTCTGACTCCGAGTGTCTTCTGCCAAGCCCTCATATACTCGGCAGCAGGTGCAGGTAATTGCGCTGATGCGCTCCAGGTGCATGCGGGAGGAGTCAGGAACTCTGCCCAGCTCCGGACAGACAGGTAGGGGAGGAGGAGAGAACACAGGAATTGCAGGCATCATGACAAAAACAGATATACAGAAAATATGACATAGGCAAAGAAAATTAAAACAATAGAACAGCAAGCTATTTTACTGACAAACTAATCACAGAGTGAAATGACTTGTTTAAAATTGTTTCATACTGAGAGTTGGAGTGTTTTCACCCTTCGAAGTCATACTTAATATAAATAAAATGCTGCACTCTCTCTCTCTCTCTCTCTCTCTATATATATATATATATATATATATATATATATATATATATATATATATATATATTTTATTTTATTTTTTTTTTTTTTAAACAAAAAACGACCTGTTATTATGATACAGATGTATTTTCTGTGCGGAAAGCTCTCTCTCATGTCATCTGCTCTGCTTCTAAGAGTTTTCTGCTGGTTCATTGTTAATCAGTGTAAAAATACAAAAAATAAAAATATCTGGTTCTGATCTGGTTCCAACCATTCACATTAAGGAACCATTCAAAAGAGCCGACTTGTTCATGTTCATCACATACTATTGTACACACACTCACATCATGAGTGCCTGCTTTCCTTATGGGGGCAAAAATCAGGTCCATGACATAAATAGTTTTAAAGCAGATCCATTATGCAAAGTTGTCTTTTCAGATCGTTTAACTATGTTATATACAAAGGGTTACTAAATGTTTTTAGATAATATGTTTCCTTTAAGAGTGTCTGTTCCTTCGCTAATGCACGATCCTGTGCTAGTGCCTGTTCCTGTGTTAGTGCATGTTCTTGTGCTAATGCATGTACTTTTACTGGTCCCTGTGCACAGGTCTCCACTATGGGAAGGACAGCGTGCGCAGCAGTGGAGGAGCCGATCTTCACAACTTCATCTCATCAGGCTTCGTCACTCTGGGTCGAAGCCATCAGAAAGGTAACTGCTCTCCTCCTACTATTGTGTACACAAGACATCTCCTCATTCATATGTGTGCAAATCTAATTAATACATAAATAACACATGATTAGATCATTCAAATGAGCCCACAGGGTCCACACTGGAGGGCCTCCTGGTCTAGCACTATGCAGTCTGATCAGGTTGAAACTGAAATATTTAATGTCATTGTTTTCTCCTCAAAAACATACCTTTAGTTGTGCTTTGTTTAATTCACAAATTTAACACACATATTAAGACATAACACATGACACCTCATGGTGTCATGTGTCACGTTTCATACTGGAAGTGCTCGATGCATCTTCACTAGAATAAATTGGGATTGCAGGCCTGGAATTGTCAGTCTCTACTGAACAAAAAGTACGTGACATCACAAGGTGGAATAGATCATTTAGAGCTTTGGGGATGTAGACAAACTAATATTAAAGGGTTACTCAAACAAAACACAACTCCAGGAATGTTTTTGAGGAGGGAACAGCATTATAACATGGCTCAAAGCTCGCAAGAGACAATTTTGCACAATATAGAGCCTTTGCACTGCAGTTGTCTGTGTAACCCCTCAGTTGTCCGGGTGTGATCCATAGCGAAAGAAAAAATCTATTTTGTCAACTGGACTAAAGTTTTAGAGTGAAAACGTTTAGTCACTTCTTTGTCATTTTGGGTCATATTTTGCATAATCGTTTAACCTCTAATGGGTAATCTCACACTTATTAGCATACTGGCTATCCTTATTGTTTCCTTTGCTTTGATTTAGGTCTCAGGATGGAGTTATGAATAGGAGATAAATTGTGTCTAAGCCCTCCATTCCTGTTCAAAGATGGATTGTTAAAGATGGATTGTTAGAGGCAATTTTTGTTAGAAAAGACAACCCATATTTGAACAGGAATGGGGGCCTTAGACAACATTTATTTCCTATCTATCTACCTCCATCTTCAGACCTAATTCAAAACAAGGAAAACAATAATGATAGCCAATATGCTAAGAGATGTGAGAGCACCCATTAGGGTTTAATATGACTCTTCACTCTAAAACCTTTGCCCAGTTGACAGAATTGATTTTTCATTTTACTACTTACTATTATTGCTATTTTACTTTTATTTATTTATTTATTTATTTAATTTTAAAGGTGCACTATGTAACTTTTCTTTTGGGGAGTCTATAAATTCTTGTCTCTGTTTTGCCTTGAATGTTCCACTGTATGACATTTAACTTCTATTAGCCATTCAGAATGCTAAAATTTCAAACTCCATTTCAATACTAAGGAATAGACTTGATACTCAATACTGATACACAACATTAAATGGGAGTACATTCTTTTATATTACCATGTGGCCTTATATATGTGTAATCCCTTAGTTATTCAGGTATGTTTAATATGCTATTGAGAAAAAGTTCATTTCTGATACTAGTTTAGTATCAACTACTTTAACACAAATAACAAATACTTGAATCATGCATTCTCACTATAAGTGGGGCATCTGCTTGTGTCCATGAATATAATTACATGAAATGACATATTGTGGAACATTGCAGGGAGCGCAGTAACATATCCAAGGATACATCCTGGTGGAGTACTCTCCTCCATCAAAGTTACATATTGCACCTTAATGTTTGAAAATACATAAATGAATCTTGAGAAAGTGTCATCTTGAATTTCTGGTGTTGTTCTGCTGGTTGTTATGGTCACTATGGTTTTCTGTCTGTGGCTTAGTCATGATTGGACCTGGTTTTGTGTGAGATCTACTTTAGCCCCCATGCTTAAAGTACATATGACAGGTTAGACTTCTAATTATACTAAAACACAGTTAATATCATTGTAGGAAGAACTAGTTTTGCCTAGACAGTTTTGGTACTTCCTGGATGGACATAGGCAGCAGATGCTACATAAGTAATGGTGATTCTTAGAGATGGGACAAGATTCAAGTTTATCTACATAGATCTTGTGCCAGATAAAATTGCCACCATGTGTTTACATTTGGCTCAGACTAAAAGACTTAATTTTGCTAAGTTACACATTTAGAGAAGCTGTAGCTTCAAAAAGTATTGCTACAGTACAGCAAAAATTCTCAAAGGAAATAAATAAAAAAATGTTAAAGCTAAAATGGTTAACTGAATTACATTATTGATTCATTATGAATTATGTCAAAATCTCATCTCTTGTTCTCCTGGACCTAATCTTGTGTCCTGTCTCGTCTTGTCTTGTGGAAATTGTGTCTTATCCCACCTCTAATAATTTCCTGCTACCTAGCAACTTCAACTGTAGTTGACTAAAGAAATTCATGGTCGACTAAAAACATGTCCTGCAGATCGATCAGTCGACTAAAAAGGGGCTGTGGCAAAAAGCTCTCAAAGTTATTATATATCTCTGTGTATCTGAACCAAACTGCACTCGCAAGACTACACCTGCACGGGAGTTCATGCAAAAGCAACTATTTATGTATAACAAAGTACTAGGTATATAAATACACAGTATTTATATAAAGACAGATTAAACTTGTGAATCATGAGTTTAATCTGCATCTGTATTTAACCTTCATCAACTGATTACTGGACTAGATGACTAAAGGCTCACAAATCTACTAGTAACCATAATATTAACATGGATTAAAGCTTGTCTAATTTACATAATGCTATGATTTGACAATTTACATAATACTATGATTTGACAAATAAAAAATACATACCAGCACTTACATTTTGTTTAAACTGACAGAAAATGATGACATTGGATAGTAGTAGTAACAGTAGTAGTAGTAGTAGTAGTAGTAGTAGTATTTGAGTTTTCTTCACTTAACTGATGACCAACTATGCTACATATTTACCACAGCTGCTATCCCATTAAACCAAGTCATAATTAGAAAAACATGAAAATCTGCCATATGCACTTTAATGTTTTGTTTAGATTGGGTTTAGTCTCTTCTCTTCTGAGTCCTGGTTTACAACAAAAATATTTCACTTTGGGCAGTAGTATTTATATGCCAAATGTTACTCTGAATGATGTGAATGCACTTTCTGAAGGAACAAAAGTATACACTTGAATGCTTGGTGAATTGGGACATAGACCAGTAGCTCAGTGTGCGGTTTGGCACCAGTCTGCTCTGTACTGCTGGGATGGCAGAGAATAGACCATCCATGTGTTAAAACTTGTGCTGGTTTATTTGTTCATGTTTTACAAATCCTTCTCTTCCATTGGGCTTCTGCATGCTATGTGTGAGGAGCAAAGATTTAAGTCAAGTCAAATGCAGCATGCGATCTAACTTATGTTATTTCACCAGTTGTTTATGGGTTGCGTTCACATTTAAAAAATTGATAATAAGTTAATTTGTTCTGTGCTCAACAGCGCCCGGTAACCTCACCGCTAGCATCACTACTTGTCCAGCTGTATCTCTATAAGGTTTTGCTAAGTCATGCTAAAATAAATAAATATTTAAACATCAGGCAGTGGGCAGGAAGCTGTGTGTGGATATCACTGACAATATGTTAAGCATTACACAAACAAAATCAGTACTTCAGCAGAGGACACTTCTGTGTTTAGAAAAACAGATGATTGTGCCTCAGTGCTAATGCTAATGCTAATTTTGAGGCATAATAATTATTAAAACAGCACCACAAACTGAAGTATTCTACATAGAAAATAACTGGGTAGTCCTTATTTTAATCAATTTGAAATTTAATAGGTTGTTTATTTTCTGTTTTCCGATTTTAATAAAAGTGACTGGGTACTAGGTTACTACGTAACCCTAACCCTAACCCTAAACCTAGCTAGTGTGCTCAGATGGAGGGCAGGGGCTTATATACCTGTGGGAGATTTTGAAAGAAATATCCAAACTTATGATCCACAAATGTTGAACTTTTTCATTATTTTTTTGCCTCCACGAACATGTCATATTAATTTTATGGCCTTTCTAAGTCCTTTCAGTCAAGCCTTTGGGTTTCAGTAATGGCGCCAGTCTCTAAAGCTTTTGTGAAAAAAAATAAAATAAAAATCCAAGTTATTTAATTTGAGATGTTGAACTTTGTGTCAGTGTTTGTTTCATGTGGATAAGCCTAGTAATTACAGAGATATGAACCATAAACCAGATCAATAAATCTGCAACGTGACAGTTAATCAGCAAATTCCACCACAGAATTCTGACCTGTCTCCAGCTCAGTTTAAACCATATAGACCAACTTGAACATTGTCATGCCACATGAACACAACCTCTTTAGAGGAAAATACACTTTGGAAATCTAAACAGCTTAGAAACTCAGGTAGGACTTAACCAATATTCCAAGAACATACAGATATTAAAAGCTCTTGTATGGACTAGAGTTGGATTATTGGCTGTATCGGCTTGTTTGAAACATCTCTTCAGTTTACACAACAGCACAGTGGGCAGTGTTCTCAGTTTATGAAAGTTTACTGGCAAGCTTTTATAACAAAACTTCCATCCATCCATCCATCTTCTTCCGCTTATCCGGGGCCGGGTCGCGGGGGCAGCAGTCTAAGCAGGGACTCCCAGACTTCCCTCACCCCGGACACGTCCTCCAGCTCCTCCGGTGGGACCCCAAGGCGTTCCCAGGCCAGCCGAGAGACATAGTCCCTCCAGCATGTCCTGGGTCTTCCCCGGGGCCTCCTCCCGGTGGGACATGCCCAGAACACCTCCCTAGGGAGGCGTCCAGGAGGCATCCTGAGCAGATGCCCGAGCCACCTCAGCTGGTTCCTCTCAACTCAAATAACAAAACTTAATGAAATATATTTGTTTTTTCCAATTCTTGTAAAGCAGTCCAAGGGAAGTGGTTGCAGAACTTCAAAGTGGGACCAAACACCTAAACTCCGTCCACAACCATATTTCAAATACAGCTGGTAAAATGGTTATCACCTGGAGGACTAAATGGGTGAGTGAAGGTGGAGAGGGGCGGGGTCTATAGGTATTAGGAACAGTGTGATTGGTCTAGCAGGTGTTCACACTTCAAATTCAGGTGTTTGTAAACAGAAAGACCTGGCTGTAGTCAGTCGTGTGTGATGTCCCTAGCTACTGGTAAATGCAGAGGCCACTGAAAACAGCACTTAGAACTTAGATTTAAGTGTTTTTGACTAGAAAGCTTGCACTAAAAAGGTCAAAAAATACTGAAATATTGACTGAGGTATTGAAAAGTATTGAGTCTCGTGCAAAAATATGAATAATATATATATATATATTAATATATATATATATATCTATATATATATATATATATATATATATATATATATATATATATATATATATATATATATATATATATATTTTAATAGCTTTTTAAAATATAAACGTTTTGGTCATTTTTTTTAAATGCATTGGTTATATCTTCATTTATCTGCACAAGCTGGGGTGGAGCAAAGATAATCATGCTGATCTACATTTTGTTATAGTAGAGGAGTTGAAATGCATTTAATAGAAAATTCACTGGTATTGAGATCATGTTGATATAGCAATGCTCACCATGGTAAAAGTGAATACTTTTTACTTTTACTTCACTGCTATTGAGAGCAGATATCTGTACTGTCTACTCCACTAAACTATTTCTTATCTAGTTAATAATTGGAGCAAACTAAATTATACAAACTGAAAAAAAGTATCACTTGTTTCTGCTGAACAAAATTCACCACAAATCTTTTTCAAATCAGTTCTTTTGAAGCCCTATAAGACCTCAAAATATGCACTAGTTCGGGTAGATTTTTTTCATGTGATACTTTTACTTTTGCACCAGTGTCTGTACTTTTACCCATCCATCCATTTTCTTCAGCTTATCCGGGGCCGGATCGTGGGGGCAGCAGTCTAAGCAGGCACTCCCAGTTTTCCCTCACCCCAGACACGTCCTGCAGCTCTTCTGGTGAGATCCCAAGGCATTCCCAGGCTAGCTGAGAGACATAGTCCCTCCAGCATGTCCTGGGTCTTCCCGAGGTCCTCCTCCCGGTGGAACATGCCCAGAAGACCTCCTTAGGGAGGTGTCCAAGAGGCATTCTGAACAGATGCCCGAGCCACCTCAGCTGCTCCTCTTGACATGGAGAAGCAGTGTCTCTACTTCGAGCTCCTCTCATGTGACTGAGCTCCTCACCCTATCTCTAAGGGAGCGCTCAGCCACAATGCAGAGAAAACCCATTTCAGCCATTTGTATCCGCGACCTTGTCCTTTCTGTCATTACCCATGTCATGACCATAGGTGAGGGTAGGAACGTAGATTGACCGGTAAATTGAGAGCTTTGTCTTTTGACTCAGCTCCTTCTTTCCCACAACAGACCAATACAGCGACTGCATCACTGCAGACGCTGCACCGATCCACCTGTCAATCTCACGCTCCATCCTTCCCTCACTCGAGAACAAGACACCAAAATGCTTGCACTCCTCCACTTGAGGCAAGGACTCTCCACCCACCCAGAGACGGCAAGTCACCTTTTTCCGGTCAAAAACCATGGCCTCAGGCTTGGAAGAGCTGATACTCATACCTTTACTCAAGTAACAAATTTCAGTATTTCCTCCACCACTGTTATTGTCAGTAGTAGGACATAGGGCCTATAACTCTATAAATATCTCAAGTATTTAACCTTATCAGAAATTCAACCTTCCACAGCTGACCTTATATTTCTTTGCCTTAATGTATTTCCTATATACTGAAAGAGAAAATATTGAACTTTGTGCCAGTTTTTGTCTTATGTGAACAGGCCCAGTAATTACAGAGATATTTTCCATAAACCAGGTCAACAAATCTGCAATCTGACAGTTACACAGCAAATTCCTCCATTATTCTGACCTGCTCTCATCTCAGTGTAATGTGATATCACGTGAACCCAAAAGAAAGCATTCCCACCTTGTGTCCTGGTTGTCTCTGTATGTTCTTTGATTCAGGTTTTTGTGTAGGACTCAGCAGACTCCGCGGGGGAGTAGTTTTGGTAGCTAATGATGGACGCTTGTTTTTGTGCTCGGGTGAAATGCCTGGTTTCCTCTGCGCGTTTCTAGCTGCTGTGTTTTCATCGCTGTGGGGGTCCGAACGTTCCACTGCGCCATGTACAAAGCTGTGATACTTTGTGGTACTGAGAGAAATGTGATTAGTATTTGTGAATGTGCAGTTTTCACCCCGGTGCATAAAAACATGGCACTGGCATTTGCAGCACTGTTATGTGTGCTTGTCACAACTTCAGCGTGAGCAAAAACAAATGAGAACGCTTTCCAGGAAGGTGCATCATTATACCGAATCCAAGCAAAATAACCTCTGCTGTAGCCAATGCATCAAACTCCATAAGACTTTGCTAATTAACAACATTTTACTTTTTATGATCTTATATGGAGAATGCATTAATCAAAGAGGGTAGCTGTGATTCAATCATCATAGCTCAAGGTAATACTGTCTTATTGCTAGTTATCATCATTTAAAGCTGGGGTATTTGAGTGTATTTTTGTGTTTTATCCTCAAAGATTATGTTGTAAAAGCAGCACTTGGCACCAAAATGAGACCTCTATGTGCTGTCTGCAACTATCTTATCTTTTGTAAAAGCTATAAGCAGCACTCTGACTGTTCTAAAGCTGGTCTAAAGCAGTTCTAAAGCATTCTAGCTGTTCTAAAGCCTTTGTAAATAGTAAAATGGTAAATGGTCACGTTTTTATATAATGCTTTTCCACCTTCAAGTCACTCAAAGCACATCAAGGAACCACTCACCCATTCACACACATACCTTCATACACCAGTGTACACAGACACTGGGGGCAAGGTGGGTTAAGTGTCTTGCCCAAGCACACAAAAATAACATTCATTTGTGAGAGCTGGAATCACACTGCCAACCTGTGGGTCAGTGGATCTGACTGCTTATGCTGAGAGCAGGATTTGAACCACCCACCTTTGGATCAGT
This sequence comes from Periophthalmus magnuspinnatus, assembly GCF_009829125.3. Lineage (NCBI taxonomy): Eukaryota > Metazoa > Chordata > Actinopteri > Gobiiformes > Gobiidae > Periophthalmus > Periophthalmus magnuspinnatus. The sequence goes on from NC_047144.1 coordinate 26,743,227, forward strand.
GGATAGCTTTTGTAAAGCCATCAGTTCGAAAGCTGTGCACAATTCCCCAAATGAATTCATATTGATAATAACAATGAGCTAAAGGGTTTGTGAATGCCAGGCTCAGGCAGATTTAAATACGTAGTTCCTCCTTTCGCTGTTTGAAAATCAGGTACTCCAGCTTGAAGAACCAGAACTCAGATATTGCTCTAAAGATTTTTTTTCTATTACCCTGTCTATGGTGAGGCACACTTTCTACTTTCTGTTCAAATACATTTGACAACAATGCTAATAGATTACATTTGTACTCACAAGCCACTCAAAGCACTCTGTGTTGGTAAATTACAAGTAGCCAGGGCTGCCCAGGGGTAGACTGACATAAGTGAGGCTACCAATCTCAATATATATATATATATATATATATATATATATATATATATATATATATATATATATATATATATATATATATATATATATATATATATATATATATATATATATATATATACACACACACATATATATACACGTATACATAGGTTAAAGTAGGTGAGTATCTTGCCAATGACAATATGCACTATTCAAAACTGGAATCAGTCTACCGACTTTTGATTGGTGGGTGAAGAACCTCCCTGTTGTGGAAAAATTACAGTTCTAGTTGAAAAGTAATCCATTTACGAAGCTTGGTGAGTTTTGAAATATAGGAAAAAAGGTTTATTGTTTGTTACAGTAGATACAGACAGGACAGTGCCCAGGCCTGCCCTGGGCACAGACTGGCAGCCTCCCGGCCTATCCCCCAGTTCCTCTCTCAGTCCAAGTCCAAGTCCTGAGCATCTGAGCTCTGACTATTTTATACCAGAATTACAATGCTACATACATTTCAAAGCAGAGTGACTTTTGGTTCACACCCATGAGATAATGAAGTTAGCCAGGTATTACAACAACGAGTTTCCTGTGGGATGGAGACAGAGCCTTCACACATGTTAATGTCTAATCTGGGTCTGACAGACTGATGTGATCTCACTCATGTGATCCAATGCATTCAAAGACAAAACATGTATATACTTAAATTTCCATCACACTCCCCATTGAGCCACTGCCACACATCACTTTGCCAAAGATCTTGCTGACAGACCCATCCGGTAGAATGTGTGCTCCTCTCGGAATGTGCCTCTAGGCCAGACTTACCAGGAGAGAGTGGCAAATCAATGCTATACGCTCATCTGGTCTGCTCCATCTGACTGCAGGGCGGGCACAGAGGTGGGTGCTTAACCAAAGATGCCCAAGTGTTTCACTTTCTTCAAATGGACAAAATCATAATCGATTCACCTGACAACAAACAACAATACCATTATCAGTCAAAAGGATGTACTCTCAATGTCAGAGGTGGGTAGTACATTACATTTACTCTCTTTAAAAAAGAAAAATCTACTTTTCTACCAGCACAACCTTTACTCCTACTTGAGTAATATTTTTATTGAAGTAACAGTACTCTTACTTGAGTATTGGTTACTCTTCCCACTGTGAGCAAGTCTACAAGTGACCAAAGCTTTATGTTGACAGTAAAGGGATTTGTGTTTCTTGCATATTTTTTTCAGGTATGATTAAGTTTGTCTTATTTTTGTGTCTGTACTTTGAAAATAACAGATTTTGTACATTATTTAGTGTTTTGTTCTTAAAATTACATTAACTTCAAATCATGAAGATTTACTGTTGGGATGTAGCAAGTACTCTTACTCGGATAGTAGTTTCCCCAAATACTTTTTTATTCTTACTTGAGTAGATGTCTGTGTAATCCCTCAGTTGTCCAGGTCTGATCCATAGTAAAGCAAATTGAGAAGTCATGAGTCATTTCCTAGATCAGGGGTGGGCAAACCTTTTGACACATGGGCCACAATGGGTTCTAAAATTTGACAGAGAATTAATAGATAATGTATTAAATTTCAGTTAAATAAACACAGGAGAAAAACTTTGAACAAGATTTACCTGTATGTATTTTAATTTAATTTAGTCACCTTCCGCGGGCTGGATTAATAAACCCAAAGGGCCATGTGTGGCCCCCGGGCCATAGTTTGCCCATGTCTCTCTTAGATTATTACTTTGTACTTCACTGGAGTAATATTATTTAGAAGTAACACTACTTTTACTTTAGTAAAATTTTTGCTACTCTACTCCTCTCTGCCTGCTGCTTATGTGACCAGTCTACCTTTACCACATCATGTACATGTATGTGAGTGAATACATGAGTGTGTATCCAAGCAACAGGGGGGCTCCCTAGGGTGTACTTGCTTCAGTCTCTGTAGGGTGCCCCCGCCTTAGGGCTGAAGCAGGAGGAGGAAGAAACAAAGATTTCCTTGAGGGAATATGCCTGATGTTCAGTGCCTCCAGCAGAACATAAGGAGGTTCTTCAAAGTGACTTTGGACAAGATGTTTTGGGATGAGAGCCATAAGAGACAAAGTAGAAGTGAGCATGGACATGAAGGGGTGTAAACTATCAGCAATGGCATGCTAAACTGTTGCTAGGCTAACAAATTAAACAGTGTTTTTAAGCAATTTAAGGTATACGATGGAACCTTTATGGTGGGAGTTACGTTAATTCTATATGAGCAGGGTCACCTCTCCATGCGTTGTTAGATGATGATGTCACTTCTGGGTTCAACTGCAGATGATGAACTGATTATTATTATTATTATTATTATTATTATTTGATATGAAAAAAAAAAATCAGAAATGGGCTATACAAATTTGAGCGCAGGTGCAGAATGAAGAGGTAGACTAAGGTTAGGGTTAACTGCTCTTCAGTCCAAATGCATTAGTTAGAGTCACCGAGCCGATGACACAGAAAGCAGCAGATGGCGGGCCTGGTTTGTTTGTGGGTCAGGTGGGGTTGTCTGATTACGGCTGTGTTTGGTGCATATGAGGAGTTATGAAATGTGGGTGAGGCGGGTGATGGAGAGGAGGGGCAGCTTGGGGGGAGGACAAAAGAGAGCAGGGGGAGGAGTGGATAAGGCCAGGACAGGTGAAGTTCACATCTGTGCAGGCAACTCCAAAACAGCTTCAAGAACCAAGGCAGGAAAATATAAATACATTTACAATAAATAAGCCTACACTAGTGTTGTCAGAGTATTAAAATTTCCAACTTGGTTTCAATACTAAGGAATATACAGTTGTGACTCAATATTGTTCAGCTTTCATGATCTCGCTGTTTCACAGATTTTGTTAGAGTTTAGAGTATGTTGTTTGTTTAGAGTATGAACACGCATTGTGTTGTGCATCCAGATTGGCTAAGGGACTGCAGACCATTGTCAATCAATCTCCTCCGTGCCGTGTCTCCTGTACAGTACAGAATGCGTTGAACCAAATTTACATAAATGTTCAATCGACACTGCAGTGGAGCAGCGCCAGTCACTATTAATTAATTAAACAAGAGAAAAATGTGAGAACATGTTAATGCCTGTCTGAGAAAAGTGTATAAAGTGTGTGGTGAGGAGTTTTACAGCCTTAAAACATATATAATAATTGTAAAAAATAAAGCTGACTCCTTTACAGATTTCGAACGTAACCCTCGCAATAAATGAGGGACCACTGTAGTAGATACTCTATACTAATTCCGATGAACCTAAAAACCCTCTTCATTTAGACAAAAGAATGTCATTTTCGACATGGTAGTACTTTCAAAATGGTAGTGCTTTGTTTTATATTATCATGTGACCTTATAATCAGTCCTTCAGTCTTCTAGGTAGGTTCCATGGTAGTCCATAGGCATATACTTGTTTATGTGGTCTTATACTTGTTCTGATAAAACTCAAGATCATCCTTGAACTATTCTGGAAAGGTTCATGTAAATGTGACTTTTTTTTAGTATTGATGCCTGTTAAAATGAGTATGTAGTTTCAATACTAGTTTTAGTATCAATTGGTATCGACTTTCAATACTTTTGACAATCCTAACCTACACTTTCTAACTTTTCAAGTTGAGGTTTGTGACCACCATGGTTACTGTTACTGCTTCAGCTAGAACATTCCATATTATGGCATTAAACTGAGCAACACTACATCCACTCAATTAAAGGTGTCTTTACTGGTCAAAAACACTTTGAAAAAGATGCATTCTAACTGTTAGCGACTGTTTTGCCTCTCATAGATCTGATTTGTAATTTTGCCTGGTTGCACCATCTATTTGCCTCCATGGAAATTTAATGCTGTACTGTAGAACATTCTAGGCAAAGCAATACTATCATGGAGACAAGCATGTCATGTAATGGACCCTCCAAAGAGTGACATAGTATTATTTTAAATGTAGATGATTTAGCTAAAGGACAGAACAAGGTGACTCCGCACAAACACAAACCACGCAGCCCAGGTATCAAACCTCTGACCCTCTTGCTGTGGGGCGAGAGAGCTTATCACTATTCCACCAATTATATAAAAGATAAGGTAATAAAAAAAATCTTGTCCTATGCAAGAACTAGCAAATAAAAGTGCACATTAAGGAGGGGGTATTATGCAAAATAGAATATTTGGAGCTGTCTACCAACTTTCTAACATTGTCCCCTCATCAGAAACACGTCTGAAGAGGTTTTAGATGTCATCCATGTTTGTTTGAGTAATGTAGCAATCTCTTCCTCTTTATGGTTAGATTCTGTACATTGCTCTTCCTACAAGTCTACATCATGCTCCCACACAACAATTCGGTAACACTTTATAATAACTACACGCAATTTGCCTTAATAAAGCATGAACAAAGACTTTGAACTAAGACCAAACACTTAATTCATAGTGATTCGGGCTTAATAACTACTTAATTACGACCTTAATAAACACTTAATTAGCAATTAATTGACTTGTGTTGTGTATAGTTACTCATACTTATTTCACACTTAGTTACTCCTTAACTAACCATTTGTGCGTGTATTTGTAAATGCATATTTAAGTATCAACTCAAACACTTGTTAATGATTAGTAAACTATGAGAGAATGATTTACTAATCCTGCAATGCAATGATAATTCAGGCAGCTATTACCTGTTAAGTAAGTCTTTTTGAAAGCTTTTCTAAAGTGAAGACTAATTATGCTTTATTATATCTTTGTTAAGGTTGGCCAACATTACATAACATAACATTTACAAGTAACCGAAATCCGTTTTGTCTGATGAACATCTTATAAACATCTTATTCTGAACACTTTCAAGCAGGATTCAATTTGTGAACTCTTCTTTTAAAGGTCTCAAAGAACTTTATGATTAAAAACTAAAATCTGGCCATCAAATGTTTTAAAAAAACAACAACTATAACTTATCAATAAATGTGCTTTTACAGTTTTGAGGTCACATAAAAAAATAAAAATAAAATCAATAAATAAAAACAATATTAAAAAGGGAACCTCAAAACTTTAAAGGCATATTTATACTCATGTACCTGTACATGCACCAGCCTGATGCAAAATAAGCTGTTACCAGCTATATCTACATTACCAGTGGTCAATGTCTTGCATTCCTGTATAGGCTTGTAAGGGCAACCACTGGTACCTAAAGAAGGGCTTATTCTGCATCAGACCAATTCTGGAGTGTACAGGCCAGAGAACCTTATAGATGTGTTCTATATCATATCATATCATATCATATCATATCATATCATATCATATTAATTTGAAAAAACAAACAAACAAAACACTTATAACATACATCAAGGAAATGATGATAAAACAAATACCAGAGTGCTACAGATCAACTGAATTCTTTCCCTATATCATAGATCAACCTTCCTAACGGTCCATCAACATGTTTTCTTGCAAGCCATTCTACTCAATTACAGCAATGTGCTCATATTATCAGATTATCAGAAATTATCAGTTCTATTCCCCATCAGCCTCCAGACCTGCGCTTTGTAAGAGTGCCATGCCCGTTCAATATGTTGTGTATGGGCCCCTGTGTTTGGATCTACGTAACTCCTGCTGTGGTTAACTGTGTAGTGATGGTATCCCAATTCAGGCAAAATCCGATATGCTGCCCATTCATCACTGATAACCGATGAGCCTACTCTCACATGCAAGCAACGATAGGGACTAAATGCCTCCTTGATCTGCACACTACAAGACGTAGAATTGGCTTTCTTCCACCATTATTTCGCACACCCAACATTCCAAATACCCATCTCTTCCTCTTCCATCCACTGGCCATCCTGCCCCTTCCGTACTGCAACCAAAGTCAAACATGTTAAAGATTATATTAGATTGTTAGATTACATAAATCTTTGTCTTAAATTTACCTTTCGTTTGTGTCGAAAATAGCTTTCATCTATTTCTACAAATTCACTTCTTCCTTCAATCATTTGGCCAGTCTGTCTCTTCAGTCTTTACATTGCCATCCAACACACATCTCTTACTTTTTTGGCCATTCTTGTAAGCGTCACTGAACTGGCAGCAGTTTAGTCATCGATCATGTCTATTTATCTCAAACTTAATCCTTGACAAAATCTAAAAAAACAGACAAAAGTATTTATATCAATAAGAACATATCTTGCTAAACTGATTTCTAACCCTGTCATAACAGTTGTATTTTGGCTGATTCATGAATGTTTGTGTAATCCTTTATAAAAAGAAAAAGAAAACTTTGGACTGTAGACTGAAAGTCCCTATGTTAATTATGTCAAATAATTTGTTATAAAATGTGTTATATGTAATGGTTTTAATGCTACCTTTATGCCATAAAAGTAGCATTAGCACTAGCATAAACAAGACATTCATTTGCAAATTTACCAACCTGTACTTGAAATTCATCCACTTCCTCAGTGATACTTTGGATCTTGAGAATATAGATCTATGCCTTATGGACAGTTGCTTTGGTCTCCCCAAATGCACAAAATGCTGACATATCCTGTTTAAGAAAGAACAATCATTACAAATATGGTTGTCACCCACATAATTTTTATGGCCAGTAAGTCTTTTCAAACTTTTCAAAATGTTATTCAATTATTACTACTGTTATTATTATTATTATTATTATTATTATTATTATTATTATTATTATTATTATTATTATTATTATTATTATTATTAAACCCTGCATGTGTCGAGTCAGAAAAGCACAGTGCACGCGACTCTCGCGTCATATTCCATAGAAACAGCGCTTTCCTGTATCACGTCCTTTTTAAGTCCTCAAAGCGAAAAAAGGGGAGTCCAGACACGGATAAGAGAAGAGATGAGACATCTGTGGATCACCTCTGTAAATGTCCTATGCATATTTGTACACTTCCCATTATTGCACTTAAAACTTAATGCGTAATGCTGTTAATCTCTTCTGTAGCACTGTTTGGGCTGACTGTTAAGATCATTATAATGATGAGTTTTTTAGTGTCCATCTCTACAGTCCTAGTGCGCTGAGCTCAACGCCCGGTCCCATACTTGTGCGCATTCGTGGCCAAAGAGGAGCTTGCTGCTGTTGCCTATAGACCAAAGAGCTTTTTAATACATTTTAAGAATTATTCACTTTTATGTATCTAAGTCTAACATAATTAAACTATAAATTGGCCCAATGAAAAATATAATATATTTCATTGTACATATCAGATTTTAGCTTATTTCCAGAGTATGAATCCCCTCCTCTCAGCTGCCACAATGTCAGATAGCTGGGTGACTTTGGAAGGAAGAAATAAATAAAATAATGAAAAAGTTACTAAACTTACCAGGCATAGCGATCTCCAGTGTTGGATCTAGCCATCAGTGTCATGTTCCAATGGCAGCTTCTTTTGGCGCTACTGGATAAGTTTTAATGTATTTCTTTTAGTCATCTCACAATTAAAAAATCTCTTAAGGTGTGTGAATCGGCTCATTTTTGGACATAAGATGTTTCCTCTTGAAAAAATTAATTCATTACAGCCTGTTTCCTGGACTAAATAGTGCATTATGGGCTCAACACATGGGGAGCGACTAACGAGAGCGTACAGCGACAAACTGCGGCAACTAGCGGCAGCTTGCCACGTCGCGCTCTGTTCCAGAGTGGATCGCGAGCCTCCTACACATCTGACAGGCTGTTTATTTGGAGGGAATTTTGAGGTTGCAATAATAAAATAAAATATAAAAAAGTTGTTTGTTCAACAACTGTATAGTTTTTTTAGAAAAATCTAAAATATTATGTGATCAGCAGTGTGGATTTCGTCGTAATATATCCACATCTCTAGCAGTGATGGATTTTATAGAAAATGTATCAGCAGTTGATAATAAGCAAAATACAATTGGTATATTTATCGATCTACGTAAAGCATTTGACACTATTGACCATAATCTACTCTTACAGAAGTGTTATGGGATCAGGGGGGTGGTTAATAATTGGTTAAAAAGCTGCTTAAATAACAGGCTTCAGTATGTGGAACGGAATGGAACAGTATCACTTCATAAAGCTCTATTGTGCGGACTTCCCCAAGGATCTGTTCTGGGGCCAAAATTATTCATTCTTTATTTGAATGAAATTTGTAAAGTTTTGAGAATATTGAAGCTGGTTATTGTACCATTGTGTTGTTATTGTACATGCTGTTTATGAAAATTTTTTTTCTTTCCTCCATATGGTCATTTTGTTTAATGTAAAAACCTTAAATAAATATATTTTTTTAATGTTGAATCAGTCTTTAATATGTTTGGTTACTAGCCTCCATAAAGTTATCTGCATTAACAAATTTGCGCATGTTAATCTACCACTCATATTCACCCTGGCATCAACGAGTTCCCAGGCAGCTGTTTTTTATATATATATATATATATATATATATATATATATATATATATATATATATATATATATATATATATATATATATATAGTCTTTTTGAGATATGTCCAAAAGTATTGGGAAATCCAACATGATCATGATGGTTGTGAAGAGTACAGCGCATTGGCTTGTCAATCAAACTCTCGCTGATTGGCTGTTGTGCAGGCGACAGTGATAAAAGTAGAACATTTTTCAACTTTCATTTATCACGTCACAGGCCCTCATGTGCACGTCGACATGCACGAGTCGAGCCCATTACACAGTTGCGCATGTGTCACGGTGAAGTTCCGCTTATTCTCAGGTCTCAAATGTGCACTGGTTTCAATTTCGTGTTTAATTTTGAAATTTGTACCTCAGTGTGTGTAATATGAACGTTATATACATAAATAACATTTTGACTTAAAAAAAAAAACAGAAAACAGAGAGAGACTAGTGTTGATGACGTCATCAACCACAGACGCACACTCGCGTGCCGCTCACCTGGCAGGTTTATTCTGAGCTCAGTGGCTTGTGCAGTTCAGTCGTCCTCCGAAACATGTTTAAACTTTAAAGCAAGAAATGTCTGGCCGAAAACGAAGACTTAGAAGTACACCCTTGACCAAAGAGATGGAAATCCAGGAAAACATCGATGGCAGTGCTACTAGGAGTAAGTGTTGTTTTTTTTTTTTTTATAGTTTTCTCACGCACACGGTCCAAAGTTAGTGCACTTCTTAAGCTGTTTTCCCCAAAATGTCAAATGAAATAATGCACTATAAGACTATATAAAATATAATAGATTAGGTCATATAGACCGTGCATGGCCTATCCACATAAGAACAGTCGAGCTGATGTAACGCAGCCAACTGCTGCTTGAAACTTTCTTCTTGCCCGACCCTGTATTTTACCCGGTTACGATAGTTACGATAGCATGCAGCGGTAATAAGTTGTGCATAAGCGCTGAAATTTATTTGGCATTACTTTAGAATTTCGTGCTCGTGAACTGAGTAAGCTATATCTATGTCTTGTCTGCAATTATGTAGGCCATATATATATATATATATATATATATATATATATATATATATATATATATATATATATATATATATATATATATATATATATATATATATATATATATATAGATAGATAGATAGATAGATAGATAGATAGATAGATAGATAGATAGATAGATAGATAGATAGTTAGCTGCCCCAACAGCATCATTAACAAACCAAAGACAATTGCAAGAATTGAAAATGTTGGAAATGGAAGTGTAAAATTAAGGAGTTGACGAAGAACAATGACTTCTTAAAAGAACAACTGGCAGTAGGTAATTTCCTTTTTTTTTTAAAGAATGTTCATAATTATTCCAGAATATTTACTTGTGTTGTCTTGTGAAAAATTAAGATTGGTTTGACAATCTGAGAGTCATCTGAAAATGGTGGTAAATATAAATTTATATTTGTTTACATTACAGCTCTCAGGAAAACTAACCCTGGTTCCAGCTCCACTAGCTACAGTCAGGTTTCTGATTAAGCAAATTACACTTCTGACACAGTAGTAAACAGTGTCAGTGCAATGCCATCAGAAAACGATACTGAGAATTCATCAGCTGATGAAAAAGGAAGAAAAGAAGGATGAAGAAGAGCCAAGTCACTGTCACTGAAATTGCATTGTCAGAGAGGCAAGATTTTACTTTTAAATACTTACTTTATTTAACCATGTCACTTCTGAGCCAAGGCAGGGTTGGACATTAGGCATTTGTGGCAATTCTCCACTTCCAAACAACCACATCTACATGACCTTATTGACCCTTTTTACTATGATTACCAACATACTGAACTCTTAAGTATCTATTTGGCCTCATTGCACATTAGTCTAATGACAGCTATGTGATGTCTTTGTCTGTTTAAGTGTATAAATGTGGTTCCCCGCTATTTTTGTCCTGACATTTGTAAAACATGCTTTTGAAATCATCCAATGAATAATTAGGATGTTAGAATGTGGGTAAATGAGATCTGAGTGTAGAACACTGCTATTTAAAATATTTTATCTATATTGTTTCCACTTTCTTATTTACAGTTCAAAGTCCAAGACAAGTGGTGGCCAGATACCAGGCACCATGGCTTGGGCCTTCAAAAAATATGGGGTGGACCATAATACAGTTATCATTAATTGCCGAACTGTACATAGGCGCTCCAGAAAAGAACAAACAAATGATACAGACTTACAGTAGTGCTGTGTAGTAGTGTTTTTTTTTTCTGAAGATGCTGAGGTAGAGCAAAAGGTCAAAACCCTGGAAGATTCAGGGAATTCCTTTTAAAACTAAATCGTGGAATGTATTAATTCTTTAAAAAAAAAAGAAAAAAGTACATTATACTCTGATGTAGAATAAGCCCTTCTTTAGGTACCAGTGGTTGCCCTTACAAGGCTAAACGGGAATGTGGGACACTGAAGTACCTGTACAGGCCTATAGGGGCAACCACTGGTACCTAAATAACAGTTTATTCTGCATCAGGCTGGTGCATGTACAGGTACATGAGTATAAATGTGCCTTTAAAGTTTTGAGGTTCCATTTTTAATTGTTTTGTTTTTGTAGATGACCGCAAAACTGTAAAGGCACGTTTATTGACAAGTTATAGTTTTGTTTTTGTTTGATGGCCAGACTTTTGTTTTTAATCATAAAGTTCTTTGAGACCTTTAAAAGAAGAGTTCACAAATGGAATCCTGCTTAAAAGTGTTCATAGTAAGATGTTTCTAAGATGTTTAGCAAACAAAACGGATTTCGATTATTTGTAAATGTTCCGAAAAAAAAATGCAATACACATCCAGATGTTCTGTATCTATGTTGCTTGGCTTGCTTTTTTAAGTACAGTTGATTCCCACCTCTGTTGAAGTTAAAATTCAGGAGGAAATGTGTCATGGCACTCTGGGCTTAGATAATGGCTAGTATAGTACCTTAGCAAGTACTTAATTAAGTTAAAATAGTCTTCAATTTAGAAGGGATTACAAAAAGGTATTAGCTACTGGTTGAATAAATCATGAACTAATGGTGTTATTCAGGCATTTCTTAATTATTATCACAGGCCTAAATAATGTGAAAATTCTGTTATTGTTTCTGTGGAGTTTGGCCAACCTTAACAAAGATTTAATAAAGCATAATTAGTCTTCACTTTAGAAAAGCTTTCAAAAAGACTTACTTAACAGGTAATAGCTGCCTGAATTATCATTGCATTGCAGGATTAGTAAATCATTCTCTCATAGTTTACTAATCATTAACAAGTGTTTGAGTTGATACTTAAATATGCATTTACAAATACACACACAAATGGTTAGTTAAGGAGGAACTAAGCATGAAATAAGTATGAGTAACTATACACAACACTATAACTATAACACAAGCCAATTAATTGCTAATTAAGTGTTTATTAAGATTGTAATTAAGTAGTTATTAAGCCCAAATCACTATTAATTAAGTGTTTGGTCATTATTAAAAAAGTCTTTGTACATGCTTTATTAAGGCTAAATACTTTGTAGTTATTATAAAGTGTTACCAACACTTCCACATAAAGGTACAAAACCATGATCTAAAGATGTTCTGTGTTAGCAGTTAATACCCCATACAAGTGGAATATCCCCTCTTTTAATGCGGTTTTCAAAACATGAAAACCAGAACTAGTTTTAAATTTTAAATGGTTTGCAGTGGTCCAAAGTTATTCCTCACTTAATTTATGCATACAGAGCATCCTAATTATTCACCATGATGAGTAACCTTAACCTTGTTGGAGGTACTGAACCCCACCTATTTCATATGCACATTCACCGAACCATTCTTTATTGAAAAATAAAATATGATTTTTTTCAAATTCAAGGCATATGTATGTTTTACTGGTGCACAAAATGAATCGTGCATTAACATCACTGTGTTCAAAGAATAAAACCAATACAATGCATGAACTCACAACAAATTACATACATACCTTTTCACAAAGACTTGACCTTTTTCATTTTAATTTTTAACTTTATGTATTCCAATAATGGACTTATTGTATTTATGCTATTATTATTTTTAACATTTTAACACACATCGTAACTCCACAACCAATCGTGCTCTCATGTATATTCAAACGGCATGTCAAAGCAGAGGCATGGGGCTCTTTAAATATGTTACTGTCATTACGGTACGGTAGTTATGTGCTTCCATGGTCCCTCGAAGATGTCCAATCAGAGCACAGTTGTCGCCGGGATCCTCCCAGTCAATGCCGGGGCATCACTCTGGCCACTCACTCTAGCCACTCACTCTGGCCGTGTCTCATGCTGTGTCTCAATTCACCAATGTGCCTTGACCTCCGCCGAACCCCTGAGACTGTCTCACCGAACCCCTAGGGTTCGATTGAACCCAGGTTAAGAAGCACTGTTATAAGGGTTTTTCACAGACCAGAACAGCATTTTCTGTGATGGTAAAGCTAACAACAACTAGCATGCTAACACCTTCGTCCTGATTACCGGGTGCAGACATCATGCAGTGGACTTATAGCTGTACTGGGCCAATTCAGATACAAATACAGAAGACCTTTAATATTTATACATTTATTTTCTTGGTGTTTTATGGGAAATTACAATGTGGCAAAATGAAAAAAATACAAAATCATATTACATGATTATAGTCTTAAAAGCGTCGTTACCAAATATGAAAATTTGATAACTATGAATAATGGTTTTCCATTTTAACATCATGTTTTTTGATGCCTACAAATTGAAATGGTCGATCTTTTCAAAGACAACACTAACACAGACAGGAGCGCCATTATGCTCTGTTTTGATTTCCTACAATTACCCAGATGATGTATTTTTAGACTTTTTCCTCTGGGAGCGCAGCCTCAAAACAACTAACGACTGAGAATCTCCAGATGTGTTAGCCACTTAAAAAGAATGAATAAACAAAAAAACAAACAAAAAAATATATAAATGTGATGCATTTTCATCTCTTTTTTCCCATCAGTATTTTTCATGATAACTGAATGCACACATTTTTAAATAGTTTGGATTTCAAAATGTATGTACTAAATGGCTTTGTTCTAAATGCTTTCTGCAACAGTCACTCAGTGGGTAGCATGTTTGTCCATTATCTAAATCCCACTCTCAACATAAACATCATTGGTAGAGCAGTTAGATCCACTGGCCCATGGTTTGGCAGTGTGATTCCAAATCCCACAGATGAATGCTGTGATTGTGTCCTTGGGCAAGACAGTTAACCCACGTTGCCCCCGGTGTCTGCTTAAACTGGTGTATGAATTCGTGTTTTGAATGGGTGAGTGGTTCATTGATATATTCATTGATATACTGAAATCAGGCTGAAAACCTAAGCAATTAGGGATATATATATATATATATATATATATATATATATATATATATATATATATATATATATATATATATATATATATATATATATATATATATATATATATATATATATATTTATTTATTTATTTATTTATATAATATATATATATTTATATAATATAAATATAAATAAATAAATAAATAAATAAATATATATATATATATATATATATATATATATATATATATATATATATATATATATATATATTTTAAGTATATTGAACAATATTACATAATTTGATGGGAGGTAACACATAACATATTAAGATCAACATTTTACCCTTTGCCCCCCGCACTTAGTCACTCACCCTTCAGATTATTACAACAGATTCAGCGCGCATCCTGCTCATGACATTATTGCACATTGCATCAGGTTTGTCAAGTTGTTGTGTAGTTTTGTATCATGTTTTTGTATATTTATGGAAAATAGTCTAACTGTGAGGAGGGTTCAAGTAGGTCCTGGGAGAGATCGCTAAAATGCCCCTTCAGGCATGTTATGATGAGGGAACAACATTATAACATGTTAGAAATCTCAAAAAGGTTGATTTTGCATAATACCTCATCTTTATTATCTTTACCTTATCTTTATTATATATTTACTTGAATACACAAAAGTCTAAATACAATTGTAGGTACTCCTGACTAAGCTTGTCTCAAGATTTGACTGCACGGATACAGAGGATGAACTAAAAAATCTTATGAAATTGCTTGTGTCTTTAAGTGTAAGTGTAGCCATAAGAATGAGGCATATATTTTTTAGCTAGTAAAAACTCATCTCACCATGTCACTGTAGCGCTGCTTTAGAATGGCAAAATAAAGTTGCCTTATATGACTTTTCTGATTGGGCTCTTCCACCTGCTTGCCTCTATGTAATTGCTTTGCCTGAAATGTCCCACAAGACTTATTCCCTTTTCCATGCAGTTTGAGAATAGTGGTGTGACCTGTTTTATCCATGGTGAATAATAATACCATACTGCAGAACATCACAAGCAAAACAATAATAACGATGCATGACAACAACTATTCAATGGTTAGTGGTCTCCCAACTCGAGACCATGTCATAAACTGGCATATATATATATATATATATATATATAGTATTGTTGTTTACATGTTTGATCACTAAAATGTTTGTTAATAAACGTTATGGCCAGCAGTCTCATTAATCATAGAACTCCTCCACTCTGATACACGTCTGTGGCTCACATTGGGACTCATTTATCTTTTAGTTTAGGCACTGTCAGTGTGCCCAGACTACTGCAGCAGCACTAATGTCTGTGTTTATTCCACTCACAAACACTTTCACTTCAAATGCAAAAAGAAAAAATCAGTCAGAGAGGTTTTGGTCACGCAATACTAACTTTTGGGTTTTGTTTTGTAGAAGTCCAAACTATTGCAGCCTCACTTCTGAGGGAGTTTTTGGAACAGACTGTTTTAGTGTAGTGTTTAGAATTCTATTGCTACATTTAATCATGAGAATGCAGCAAAGGGAGTGCTCCTATTGTCCTGTCCGCATGCCAATACATACTTCCTAATATTTTATGAAGATGTAAATCAGATCACCAGTTATATATCACTAAGCTCAGATGGTCGTGAATGACAGGTGGATTAGCCAATCAGGGACACACATGGACCATCTGTATCAAAACAAATATGGCAGTTTATGCAAAAAGAAAAAAAAAGAAAGAAAAAAAAAAATATATATATACATATATATATATATATATATATATATATATATATATATATATATATATATATATATATATATATATATATATATATATATATATATATGGGATTTACAACATGGCAGATTTCTACAGAATCAATGAGCAAATTATTAAATTATTAACTATGTTACATCAAAGTTTTTTTTGATTGTATTTTATTTATAAATGACAGGTGACCAAGTGACCAATGGGCTCCTTCGTTTCACACGTGTCACTGAAATAAACAAATGGCAAATGACTGAGGGAGTAGGGATCAGACTAATCTGGATTTGCGACACAAACTGAAAGTGTATTAAGTATAATTTTCAACAAACTTCCTAAACTTGCTCAGTCTTGTCTCTCTGAGCACATATTTTTATTATTTTTATTTTTATTTTTTATTATTTTTGTTGTAATACGATGAGATCTGAGCTGCAGAGAGTTGAATAAGTAACTTTTATGGCTAATTATTTTGTTCATTCTTCTATTTATTTGTTGCAGTTCAGGACTTGTGATGGATATTTGACATTGACAGTGAGTTAGGCTTCAAGTGTGGTACATCTGCTGTCCTAAAATCCAAAGATAGCGAGTTGCAGTAGCTGTGCTCCCATGCTTTTAACATGGCTCATGTTTGCAGTTGCTAGCCGAGGGCGGCAGGCACAAATCCCAGTGTTCAGCAGCACAGGGCTTTCTCCAATCACCATTTTTGTGTGTGAGAAATATGACATGCAATGCTGAAAAATATTGGGGAAAAAAATGCTTAAAATGGGAGTCTTTCCAAAGCTCCGTGGAGAGACAATGTGCGCCGATAGATGAGACAGTGGCAGCTGATGCAACAGCCCGCAGTACAGCTCCACACCAGTCGAGGGCGGCGCGTGTTAATGCCTCCTGTCACTGCAGACGCTGGGAGTGTTTTTCAGTGTCACTCTGTGGAGCTTTTTGCGCTACATCACTGTCTGCCCCCACACGGTTCTCATCTGGGGGGGGGGGGGGGGGGGGGGGTTGATTCAAGATGGAAGATGGAGAACCCAGGCTTGAGTAGGCGGCTGGTCAGGGTTGGCAGATTTTCAGAGAGCAACAAGCGACCAATGATTTGAAGGAAAAAAAAAAGAAAAAAAGTTTTATAACAAGTAACCCAAGCCCCACAAAAAGAAGCCTCAAATAGAATCACCTAGATAAATGCTGTGCGTCATAGCTGAACAAGCGCTAATGAGATGCACATATTTCTATTTCCATATTTTACAACAGTAATGGCTTTAAAACATTAAAGAACACATATTATGCAAAACCAGACCTTTTTGAGCTTGTAACCATATTGTTCCATCATTAAAACAAACAAGGAGTTGTACATTTCACCTCATTCATGTTGATTTCAGTAAACCTTTGTAAGTCCTTTACAGATAGAAGCCCTGTGCAGTTTTTAAGTGCATAAATCATCACTAGACTTGTTTTAAGCACTTTTTTTTTTTTTTTACCTCAAACCACGTTCATTACTGTGTGCTTGCACAAACATGTCCAGACAGGGTCGGTTCAGCCTATAAGCAGACTAAGCAGCTGCTTAGGGCCCCAGGGCCGACAGAGGGCCCACAAGAGCCCATACATTTATATTGAAAATATAAATGAAATGAAATCTAAATGACACGCCAGTATTTATACTAGTCTAAATACTGAGGGCGTTTTTTATCATTATTTTAAACTTTAAATTTAAAATCTTGCAATTCCAAAGCAAAGGCACTCAAGACTCCTTGTATTTCAGTCATTACCATAGTCATTACAGTGACTGATACAAAATGGAGGGCCAAGGATGAGAGCAGGGGACGGATCCAAGATGGAAGACCAAGGCTGATCCAAGATGGACGGCCCAGTTTTAGAGCTGGGGACTGATCCAAAATGGAGGGCAGGGTTATTGATCAGGTCCATTGTGCACTGTTGTCTAATCGTTCTCTCCAAATGGAACTCTAGGATTTATGTCAGGTAATAGACAAAAATAGAAGGAAGAATTTAAAGAAAAAAATGTCCGGTAAGTAAGATAAGCTCTTTTAGAAAACATTCACATCAGTAACTGCTGTGTTTGAATTGTTCTGTTTCACCCACTCCATTGTTCAATGAGAGCCTTCCCAACCTCTCAATTCTTTGTTTAGTTCACAAGGACAGTTTCGGCTATTCTACGTGCTTATGACATGTAGTACAAAGTGCTAATCTCAGTGCTGTTAGAGATTTACTATGAAACATACTAGTTCTTTACAAGTTACATTTTGCTATAGCTTTAGGACTCTGTACCTGATTGTCTTAAAAAATGTAAAAAATAAAATAAAATTTAAAAAAAGGTAATTTTGAACAGTTTGCAGAAATCCACACGCTTCTCAGTCCTCTGTTTTTTGTTTTTTTTGTTTTGGGATTTTTTCACTGGTAAGCCACCATGTTTGTTTTGACACAAATGGACCAGGCTTCTCTAGGATTGACTAATCCGCCTGTCAAGTGTGCCCTCTGGAATCAGAGAGACGGTTCCAGACCCACTCATCATTAAGTTTTATTCTGGCTGGACAGGTAAATATTTGTACTGGGGCAAGACATATTTGGCTCATATACATGGGAAAAAATATACATATGTAACATATGTTTAGATTGATGGTGTGGTGGTTTAAAAATCCACTTTTTTGTGTTACACCACAGTTTAATGTGAAGTGGCCCTTGACTATCTCTAATTTTAGAAATGGAAATACCAGCAGTGTTCCAGTGATTTTTTTTTCCAAGTCAGAGGTGGGAAATATCCCTGTTTCCAGCTGCCTGTAACACAGCATGAATTTGCAGATGTTGTGGTGTTGCTGGATAAACATGTCAGGCTAACAGAGTTTATCACTGCTAAAATTATTTCAATATTATTTTAATTTTGCAATACTGAGCACTTCCAACAGAGTTTTCATCCACACTAGCAGAGAGTGGTGCTACGTTACATCTTATCCTCCATTGTAATCTCCAAATTAGCTCTCCCTTCATTTCACTAGTACCTCTATGCGGTACTACCCTGTCATTTTATCTGCTCCTCCTGCCTCTAGGCTTGTTGTCTTTGAATTCTGAAAGAAAAAGAAAAAAATTGTGTGTCTTGTCATCTGGCTCTCCAAAAGCTAGAGCTATCACAGTTACGCAGATGTTAGCTACAGTAGCTCCAAACGTTCCTCTGATTCCGCACTGTACCGGAGCCGCGCGAGGAGCATGCCAATTAACGCCGTCAAATTACGCTGAAATTGCGGTATGATAATGAAAAGAAAAAAAAAAGTTCAGCAGTAAGAAGAGGCAGCGCTAACTCTCCCAACACACACCACATTTGCAAAAAAAACAATAATAGGATGGCGTGAAAACCAATTTGAGCAGGTCCATGGGGCAGATTTAAAAGTGAAGCAAGGGAGGGGAGGGACAGAGGGTTCTGGGCTTTGTCTAGGCTAATCACAGCTGTACAGAGGGTAGTACATTTACATTGACAAATACCAGCATACTGGATCATTAAAAAGGAGACGATGTCAGAAACAACAACCCCGCATTGTTAAGTTGCCTCCACATTAAGAAGAATATGGCTGCAAAGAAAACAGTGCTTGCATTTCAATAGTAGAAGGTTGATTTTTAAAGTACCCCCCCAAAAAAGTATATGTGTCCTGAGAAGTGAAGAAAATGTGATCAAATTAAAGACTGATTATGCCAAAATGGATTCTTGTGAGATTTTAGCTGTGTTATAATGTTACATCATCAAAAATATACCCAGATTTGTGTTTTCTTTCATTCACACTTGTTTGAGTAATGCTTTATTATATCTGTCTACATCTCCAAAGTTCCAAATGCCCTGTTCCACCTTGTGATGTCATGAAGTAGTAGTTTTCAAGTTAACAGCTACCTTTTACCTTTTGTTCGCTAAAGTTAGGTGATTCCATAACTGCAATCATCCAGATGATTCTAGTAAAGGTGTATGGAGTTTAAAAACACAGTGGAGAATTTCCTGTATTACCACATGACATCACAAGTGTTTTCATTGAAACAAAACACAACTTTAGGTATGTCTGTGATGATGAAACAACATAATAGATAATATAGAAAATAATGTAGTATAGTTCCTTTAAAATGCATATCACAGGTTATATGACAGGTTAGATTACTCATTTCATTAACATATAAGCAACACACACACACACACACACACACACACACACACACACACACACACACACACATGTTTCCCCACTAGGAGAATGCCTCTCCTAGTCTGTTGCATTAGCTTCACCAGGTGTGTTTTTGAGATCTTTGAGCTTCCATTCACAACACCTCAATGGTTCCCGGGTTTATATGAATTTTGAAAAAATGGTTTAAAATGGACTGGGCCAGTTATCCAGGCATTTAAAGGTAAGTGCATCTTATGTGTGTCAAATGCCCCTGACTCGGTACAACATGCCGTGAAATGCCCAGGCCTCTGAAGTGCTGCTGGACTGTGATGTGCCATTCCAAATGCCCGCACTTTCAAACAGAGCCACTGCAAAGCTCTCCCCATGTAGCCTCCTCCTGCTTTAACTGCCCAAGCAGCGAGCTCACTGGGACTCTGCAGTCATGTGTTAATGCTACCAGCAACACTGCACTAATGCTACCTGCTACACTGCACTAATGCTACCAGCAACACTGCACTAATGCTACCAGCAACACTGCACTAATGCTACCTGCTACACTGCACTAATGCTACCAGTAACACTGCTCTAACGCTATCTGCTACACTGCACTAATGCTACCAGTAACACTGCACTAATGCTACCTGCTACACTGCACTAATGCTACCAGCAACACTGCTCTAATGCTACCTGCTACACTGCTCTAATGCTACCTGCTACACTGCACTAATGCCACCAGCAACAATGCTCTAATGCTACCTGCTACACTGCAGTGATGCTATTGGCAACACTGCTCTAATGCTACCTGCTACACTGCAGTGATGCTATCGGCAACACTGCTCTAATGCTACCTGCTACACTGCAGTGATGCTATCAGCAACACTGCACTAATGATACCAGCAACACTGCACTAATGCAACCTCCTAGACTGCAAAAACACATTATCAGGATTTGTTCAAAATCGCTTAAGTTCAAAATATAAGCAAGGAACTTCAGTTTACAGGTCAAAATTTTAGTTTTAGTTTCAATGTGTATATATTTTTATTATGTTGAGGGTGCAGCCACCAATTACACTGAAGTAAATTAGTGATCTACGAAATTACTCAAGTTATAGTAAAAAAAAGAATGTAGGGATGATGTATGATTTTTTTGTGAAAAATGTAGGAAAACATACGTCCTGCATCTCCACAAACTTGACTCTTATTTGGCCTAGACGAGGACAACCTACTACTTGTTTCCGTGGAAATGTTGTTCCTTTATCCACAAAGATAGATCACTTTTATGCCATACTATGGAATAAAGTGGAATAAGTACTTTTTACTTTTACTTCACTAAATTTGAAAGCAGGTTTCTGTACTCTCTTCTCTGTACATTTTCAGCTGGACAGATTATTTGAGGGTTTATATTTACCATGTTCATGGTAACTGGTTAAAAGTTTTCAAGTTCAAGCTTTGGCTTGGGGCAAACAAAAATTGAATACACAAAATTCATAAGAAAAAGTACAAAATTGACTCATATTTCTACTGCCGACCAAAATAAGTGTATATTTTTAATGAATGAATTTAACAACACTTTATCAAAATCTGTGTGAAATACTTTTACTTTTTATTCTTTAAGTACATTTTTAAACAAGTACTCATGTAGGTGATATTCTGGCCACCTCCAGAATGTTACATCCTATTTCTTTAAATATTCAAACGTAAGAGTTTAATTTGATTTCAAAACTAAAATATTTTTAAAAAGTGACATCTATAATCATCATTATTTGGATCTCCTATAGACATGACTATTTGACTCAGGACATGTTGTTTCCTCCGTGTGCTCGTCCTTGGTGGAGTGTCCCGGGCTGAATGACACTCTTGTTCGAAATAGCCCGTGGTCAGTGTTTGGTGGAGTTTCCAATGGCGTTACCTCACACACATCCTATCTGTCTGTGTCATGACCTTAAGCACTCCTTTTAAGCTCTCCTCCTCTCTTTCCCCCTCCTCCCTCTTCTCTCTCTGCTCCCCCTCCCTTCCTCAGTTCTTCTCATCCTCCTGCTCCTCCTCTCCCTCCTCTTCTCCTCTCCTTCTGCTTCCTCTCCCTACTCTACTTCTCTCCCTTCGCTTGCTCATCTCCCTCCTCTCCTCTTCTCCCTTCTCTCCTCTTCTCCCTTCTCTCCTCCTCCCTCTCCTCCTCTGCCTCATCTCCTCCACCTTATCCTCCTCTCTTCCTCTTTTTCCTCTCTCTCCTTTCCCTTTCTCGTCTTATCTCGCTCCATTCCTCCTCTCCACATCTCCCTGTTCTTCTTCTCACCCTCCTCTCCCTCATCTCATCCTCTCCTCTCCCTCCTCCTCTCTCATCTCCTCCTATTCCTCCTCTCTTCCTCTTCCTCGTCTTCTCCTCTTCGTCGGCTGGGAGCTAGACTCATCTCTGATCTATTATTCAGTGGGAGGAAGGACTGGCCCAGGCAGATAAGTCCCATCCTATTGTGCAAGAAAACAAAGTGTGCAATGAGGTTTTTCTTAAGAGCGATGAAGGGCACCAGAGGAATGGGGATGTGGACTTAACATTCTGGGCACAGTGCTCCGGGCTGGGCACGGTAGAGAGGATGGGGCACGGGAGGAATTGGAATGGACCAGATCTACACAGCAGTTTATAGTGAATGAAAACCTTGTCTTTGTGCTTATTAGCAAAGATACATGTTTGTTTTGCTAGACTGCTGTGGCTGCAAGTAAATATCAAATTTGATTTGAATCTGTTAACTATAGCATTCATGGCAAAATATTTGAAGATCGTCTTTGCCTTCTCCTCCCCCTTCCTCTCCTCCTTCTTTCTTCCTTTTCTTTCTCCCTCTCCTCAACTTCCTGTCCCTCCTCTTCCTCCTTATCTTCCTCTCCCTCTTCTCCTTCTGCCTCTCCTCTCCTCCTTTTCTGCTTTCCTCCTCTTCCTCCCCTTCCACTTCTCTTCCTCTCCCTCTCTTCCTCCACTCCTCTTCCTCCTCTCCTCCTATTCCTCCTCATCTTCTACTCTTCTCCTTCTGTCCCTCCTCTTCTCTTCTTCCTCCTCTTCCTCTCCCTCTTCTTCCTCCACCCCTCTTCTCTCCTGTCCTCCTCGTCTCCTCTCCCTCCTCTCCTCCTATCCCTCCTTTCCTCCTATTCCTCCTCTCCATCTGTTAATCATAGCAATTATGGCAAATCATTTCATTCAGGGGTATTGTGGAACTTTTCTAGGGAAGGGTACGTCAACTTCTTCTCTCTGTGGAGATTTCATTGCTTTGCCTGGAATTTTCCACACTATCTGCTTATACCAGACATTTCACAAAGAAGGGCTTTAAAGGTGCACTATGTAACCAACTTGTTTCCATGGAAATGCAATTGCCTTGCCTGG
The DNA here is from genome assembly GCF_009829125.3 of Periophthalmus magnuspinnatus. Taxonomy (NCBI): domain Eukaryota; kingdom Metazoa; phylum Chordata; class Actinopteri; order Gobiiformes; family Gobiidae; genus Periophthalmus; species Periophthalmus magnuspinnatus. The sequence continues at coordinate 26,766,590 of NC_047144.1, forward strand.
AATGTTCCGGAGTATGGCATTACATTTTCTCCATGAAGACAAGCAGATGATGCCCACAAGGCCAAGATTGCATGTTTTTTTTTTTTTTTTTTTTTTTTTTTTTTTTAATGTGTTTGGGGGATTCAGAAATCTGCAGTTGACTAAATGCAAGATAAATAATATTAATGCTAAACTATGGATCATTCCAGACAGGGATGCACAATACTGGTATGGAATATCAGTGTTGATTCTGAAATCAGCTGAATCGGGTATCAGTTCCATAGTATCGGTTAAGCCAATATTGTGATTGGGCCTGATTTTTGGGCCTAGAACATCTCATACATTTTATTCATGAATCTGTTCAGTAGTCCAGAATTTAATCTCTTGTGTAATTACTTTACTGTTTGTTTGTTTTTTTTTTTCTTTTTTGTTTGTTTGTTTAAGTGCCCATATTACATTTCCGATCTATTTTATAATGTTGTTTGCTCATCACAAACAGATCTGGAGTTGCATTTTGTTTCATTCACATGTTTAACACACAAATCCTGTTTATTTAGGCTGAGTTCTTCTCTCAAAACACTCAAAATGCTCTATTCCACCTTGTGATGTCATCATGTGGTAATACAGTAAGTGCTTCACCATGTTTTTAAACTTCACATACCTTCACTAGAAGCATTTGGATGTTTTCAGCCCTGGAATTGCCAATTTCTACTCAACTAAAGGTAAAATGGAGATGTGAACTTGAAAACTACCACATGATGACATTACAAGGTGGGATAGAGCATTTTGAGCTTTGGAGATGTAGACAGACTAATAATAAAGGGTTGCTCAGACATGCGTGAATGAGACAAAACACAACTCCAGATCTGTTTTTGAGGAGGTAATTATAGCATAGCTTAAGGCCCATAAGAGCCAGTTTTATGTAGTATTGGACCTTTAAGGGAATAAATGCCATTTTCCATCCATACACTGCTATTGGTCAATATTAAAGTTGAGGTATCAATATCTGTATCAGGACTGAAAATGCCGGATCGGTGCATCCCCAATTCTAGGGAGAGCATCACTATCCCCCTGGAGACAAGAATGGTTATGCAGTGCAACTTTAATATAGCCCACAGTTATAACAATCAAATTCAAATGTACAAGCCTGTCTGACACGAGTAAACATATTCAGTTGTGGTATAACCAATATTAAACAGCTCTCTCCCCTCTCGCCCCGTGTGCTGGCTGAAATATGAAATAGTTCAATGGTTAGCGCTCCGCAGCTGTACAAGACCAAGCTCCACCGAGCCCTTGATGAATGGGCCCCATGTTTGTTGTAATCAGTAATCATTATCCATTTATACCGGCCAATTGTTTTCGCCCCACCCAAACCCGACTCTCATCCTGCGCACAGATGGTACAACGTTACACTCCGCTCAGTGAATTAGCCGTTGATGATGCTAGCCGCTGAACTGGGGCGACCTTACCTGTATTGCACAGCTTTTATTTGTGTACTACATTTCCCAGCATGCACATCGGTCTCAGGTGGGATGCCTTCATAAAACTGAAGATACTGTAGATGTGGATGGGGTGAGAGGGAGTTCTCTATTAAAATAGGTTGGATTGATGTGACATCACAACATTTTAAAATGCCAACAGTTTAAAATGGAGCTGGGTAGAATGTAGAATTTATAAAACAAATTCCATAAACATGGCTTGTGTCCCCAGACAGAGATTTCTTCTTAATTATAAAAAAAACATTGGACATGATGGCCAAGTTCTTTTATTTTTATTTAATATACAAAACAATAATCCAATCACCTATTAACAGTGTTGGAGTAACAGCGTTAAACTATAACGGCGTTACTAACTGCGTTACTTTTTTCAGTAACGGAGTAATCTAACTAATTACTTTTCCCAGCGTCGTAACGCCGTTACCATTACTGACAATAAAATGTGGCACATTACTTTTAATTGAGTTCACTCTGCTCTTCATCAGAGTCTCAGAGATAAAAGGTTTGTTTGAGATGAGGCAGGCGCAGATACGACGCCGTCGATCGGTGCGCGGTGCATGCCGGTTAGTTTTGTGTCCAAGATGCCACCAACTTGCTCTGACGTAACTTGTGCGCCGGTAACGGGAAGTTTTTGAGCGCAGCAGCTCTCCACCGACTGCGGCCGCCTGCATGGACTACAAACGCGTAATGCATGATGGGAAATGACGTCCTGTCCACACGTGCATTCACAGTGGATTGGGTCCGAGTTGTGTTTTGATCAGAAACGTGACTGTGTTCTCTCCAAAGAGGAACAGGCTCAGATCAGAGGTGATTAATATTTGAATACTGGACAGAGAATTACAGTGTGTGGCCAGAGAAGGTTAAAGGTTTTGTATTATTTTACATGGTTTATATTTGAATGCCTTGGTTTTGCAAAACATGGTAATGAATCTTTTCAGTATTATACTGAAAGCACTTTATTGTTACTGTTTATTTTAATGAAGAAAATACTTGAAGTACAGTTGACTGAAATTGTGTGACATGTTGATTTATTTGCACTTCAAATGAAATGTTTTATATTTTTTTTTTATTTTTTGATAAATTCTATAATTTACTTGGAAACAAATGCAAAATAATTGCAATCTGTTAAAGTAAAATAAATGTTAAAGGTTCACATCTGTTGTGTTTTTATTGTTTTAACATAACAAGTAACGTGGAGTAAAGTAACACGGAGTAGTTACTTTGCCTAGTAACTAGTTACTTCTCCCAAAAAGTAACTGAGTTAGTAACTCAGTTACTTTTTGGGTAGTAACTTGTAACTATAACTAATTACATTTTTGAAGTAAGATGCCCAACACTGCCTATTAATGGCTGCCAGATATTATGACTACGAATCTAGCTGTTGTGAATGATTAAAGAGGGGTTATTACAGTTCTTTGGCGTATTGATTGCACATAACGTATTTAGGTCACCATGTTACCATTTATTTTTTGTAAAATACTTTGTTCACCGAAAACAACGTATAAAACACCTTTGACGAGTTTCTGTTTTGTTTTGACGCTCTGAGTTCCCCCTCACTCCCCTTCAGAGTGACATCACAGCACAATCAGCGTGCATCCTGCTCATGAAAGTACTGTTTTTCACATCAAGTTTGTGAAGTTTTAGTATATTGTTTTGTATCATGCTTTTGTATATTCCTGAAAAATGATCGTGTGGGAGCATGGGTGATGTAGCCTTGTACAGACTCATTCTGCTAACTGTAAGGAGGGTTCAAATAGGGCCCAGGAAAGATCACTAGATTACTTAAACATGCACGGATGACATCTAAAACTTATATTATAACATGGTAGAAAGCTCCAAAAAGTTGATTTTGCATAATGCCCCTTTAAAAAAAAAAAAAAAGAAGAAAAGAACGAACATTATCTTATTTAATTATTCCACTTTTTTTCAACTGGATATAATTAATTGCATTTATTGTTTATTAATTGCACAAGTTAACTCTCCTGGAGGCTTTAAAACAGCTTTGTAGTCTGTATAAAACGTATTTGCTGTCAAGACCAGCAGTTCCATGCAAAATAATACATATACATACATATACCCCTATGATGATGGCGGCACCCACGGCAACTTTCGGAATAAGGTGAATAAGCGAGCTATTGATGCCCACACACCCCACCCATGGATGCTCGTGTTCTCTCAGAGTGAAGCACAGATTGGTTCGGCTCTGCTCCACTGCTCTTCTCACAGGGGTCCTCCCGAGCAATGAGCACTAGGGCCACAGGTATTCAATCTGCTGTAGGCCGCCTGTGTGTGTGTGTGTGAGTGTGGAGCTGTTGGGTAATGGACAGGACCCATTCTAATGAAACGGCACCTCAATACATATAAATAATGGAGGCTCCCCAGAGGATATTATGGCTCCTGAAGGGGGGAGAGAGAGGAAGAGAAAGAAGAGGAAAAGAGATAGGAGGGGAGTGAAAGTGAGGGGGAAAGACAGGAATTGAGAGGGGAAAGAGAGGGAGGATAGAGGAAGGAAAGAGGAGATAGAAAGTAGGGTAAAGAGAGAGCGGAGAAAAAGCTAGATGAGTGGAAAAAAGTGAGAGAGACGAGTGAGAGAGACAAGAGGGGAAGAAGAAAAGGGGGAAAGAGGAGAGAGGAAGAGGTGTGGAAAAACAGAAGAGAAGCAAGATGGAGAGAGGGAGGGGGATCAAAAGAGAGAAGGTAAAGATGTGAGAGACTATATATTGAAAAAACATAAAGAAAGAAAAATAGAGGATAGAACATGGGTAAAGAGGAGAGCTGAGAGGAAATAAAGGGTTTGAGTCAAAGACAGATGAGAGAGAGACAGAAGAGAAGAGGAGATGAAAAGGCTGTGGAGGCTGATACTTCTCCTGCTGCGGGTGCAGGGATGGGGACAGGTACTATATATGTATGGATGCTTTTGATTGGTCGACAGGCAAAGGTAGCTGGGCTCTCATTGGCTCTCTGTTACAAGTATTTCTACACATTAGACGACAGTATAAATAAACCATGCTGGTGTTGACATTTCAGTAACGATTCTTTGTGGAGTTGATAAAAGTTGAGCCACAGTCGCCGTGGTTTCCGGCTTTGATATTTTTGCTCTAAAACAACACAGACAACATCGCACAGTTTTGACATTTCATTTATCTCCACGAGACAGAATCATTACAGAGGAAAGCCAATCTCCCAAACAATAACGCGGTCTGCTACTCAATATGAATGTCTTCTATTTGGGCCTGATTTGGAATTCAGACAACTCCTTGGCTTAAAGTTTGTACCAGTATAGTCTAAGAGCAGGTCTTATGTCATTATTGTTTAAGAAGGTATTTTACTTCCATGGGGTATTAACCGCTAACACATAACACATTTAGATCATATTTAGACCGTGTCATCTTTTATTATAAAATGCCTATATTCACTGAAAAACAACATATTAACACGTTTTTTTTTTTTAAGTTTTGCTTACATTTTTGAAGCTCTGAGTCCCCCTCCTCCCTTTGCTCCCTACGCTAAGTCACTCACCCTCAGAGCATATGTATGTGGGCAACCCGTTCATGAAACTAGGGCACATCACATCAGGTTGGTGAAGTTGTTGTGTACAGTTTTGTATCATGTTTTTTGTATATTTATCAATAATTGTCATGTGTGAGCTGAGTATTGTACAGAAGCTGCAGCTTACAGCTAACTACAATTAGGGTTCAAATAGGCTGCAGGAGAGATATGATAAAATACTCAAACATGTATGGTTGATATCTAAAATCTCCAGGCATGTTTTGATGAGGGAACAATGTTATAAACTCAGTAGAAAGCCAGAGGAAAAATAAAAACTTATATAGTAATTCAAAACAGTAAAAGGTAACACCGTGATCCAAATATGTTATTTGTTAGCATACCCCATTGATAACCCATAAAAGTAATAATAATAATAATAATAATAATAATAATAATAATAATAATAATAATAATAATAATAATAATAATAATAATAATAATTACTCATAATTAATTAATTTAATTAACAGGTGTTGCAGGTGTTTCAAAAGCTTGATATACTTATGAATTGTCTTCATGAAAATACATACAAGTCTAATTTCTATAGTATACTCCATACACCTTCACTAGAATCCACTAGAATCCTTGGGATTAGTTCCACTCTGAAATTGTCCATCTCTACTGAACTAAAGGCAAAAGGAGCTGTTCACTTGAAAACTACCACTTCATGGCATCACAAGGTGGAACAGAGCATTTTAAGCTTTGCAGAGGTAGACAGACTAATAATAAAGGGTTATTTAAACATGTGTGAATGAAACAAAACATAACTCTCAACATGTTTTTGATGAGGTAATAGCAATATAGCATGGCTTAAAGCTTGCAAGAATCCATTTTGTTTAATAAAGGATCTTTAATATCAGAAGGAAGAACACAGCATAACACACCAGCTTTATATATATATATATATATATATATATATATATATATATATATATATATATATATATATATATATATATATATATGTGTGTGTGTGTGGTGTGTACTGCTCAGAGTACTACTGCATACTACTGCACAGTACTGCATTTATCCACAGAGTACAGTTGGCACACAGTCAGTGCACATCACAGGGGTCTAAATTAGGCGCTGACAGCTCTCCGCGCCTCTCCTCGCACTTCACTGTCAAACTCTTTCTCTCTTAATTACTGCACATTTGGCACAGCAAGCTCGGAGCCAGGGGGCCGCGGAAACAAGGGTCCCTGCGTGCACACACACACACAAACAAACATAAACACAGCAGCATGTGCCCCATAGGAGGAGCAAAAGAGAGGGATAGAAGCTCCAAGCACCAGGCAGACAGCTATAGCCCAGCTCAGAAGGTTTCCACTGGGGGCCATGGGAGAGAGGGACTGGCTTTGCTGGTACTCTGCAGACTATGTAAAGCTATCTGTGTAGTATAGTCTCAGCAATACAGTCAGAATGGAGCTGCAGAAGTTAGTTGATATGCTAATCACGATGTACTTGAATGTCCTGGTGCAGATGTTGGTACACAGATATAACATTTTCTCTGTCACAAAAAAAGTAATGTAAGTTTCTTCGATCATTCTCCACTACATTTGGAGGTGTTTCCCACCTTGATCTTGGGGTTTCCAGTCCGTACTCTGCACAGATGTTTCTGTACACTATGCCTGCCACTTGGTTATGCCGCTCCATGTATGCTTTCCCTGCAGTTATGTGCTGGATTGTCTCAGGGGCCTCTTTGCATAGCCTACACCTTGGGTCTTATCTGGTGTGGTAGATCTGGGACTCTATTGCTCGGGTGCTCAAGGCCTGCTACCGTGTAGAAGGATGAGTGCCTCTTTGCTGTCCTTCAGACCAGCTTTCTCAAGCCATTGGTAGGATTCCTTGATATCAGCCACTTCAGTTATGTTCCAGTTGTACATCCCGTGCAGGGGCTTGTCCTACGATGATGGTTCCTCCACCGCTCCTCTGTCTGAGACATTCACTGAGCACGTCATCTGTTGGGGCCTTGTCCTTGACATATGCATGCACCCCATCAGCAGGAAGTCCCACTACGCCAATTTACAGGTCAGATCTGTGGAGAGACAACCCTTCTCATGGTATGAATGCAATTTTACAAGTATTTTTGAGCAATGAAAACACATTTTGAGCAATGAACATTAGCAAAGTAGTATCATCTCCATGGAGACAAGCAGGTGACAGATCCTCTACAAGAGGATTTGCATAGTGCCCCTTTAAATACTATGACAATGATCCTAAATGTATATGTTATCATAGCTATCTGGTTTAGCTTATTTACACCAGAGTTTTAGCTGCTTAATTAAAACAATTCATTTTCAGTTAGTACAACATCCAAATGAGCGCACTGCTAGTCCCCATAAATTCTTACAAAATGCTGCTTTGATTTCTACCATAATTCATGGCATGTATGGGACTCTAGGGTTATGTAAAAGTGACTTGTACATTATTAATCACCCCAAACATGAATTAATAATGTTCCGTAATGAGTGTTTGGTCTCCTCCAGAACCAGCCAATGTGAGGGAAAGCACTGTTTACATGTCAATATGATCTCCAAATCAGCTACAGTTCTGTTACTGCCACATCGACCAGTACACTGACCCAGTCAGTAGTAGTTCATAGGTTTGAATTAAATATTCAAACTTTTAGTAAAGGAACCAATTTATTATTTTTATTAATTCAATTGCTTAAAATTTAAGACAAAGCCATATACATTTATATGCAGATGATGCATATATGCAAGTGCTCCCTATTCTGATCAGATGCTTTTAAAACTGCACCAAGATTTGAATGAAATCCAAATTTCCATTGTCATTGGGTGCTAAGATAAAAAAACTAAGAATATATTATTTAAAAAAACAACAACAACAACAACAACATTTATGCTACAAATATTTATACACTAAATGGTACATCGATTTTTGGCTTGATGAAAATATACCCTTTAAAAAACATATCTCAGAATTATGTAACAGTCTAAAATCAAAATTCTCATTTTATTACATATTAAATTGAAATAAACATTGTAAATAAATTACAGGAAGCAACCTTTCTTTCCTTACTGGATTATGGGGATGTGGTGTACATGCAGACTCCAGCCTCTGCTTTGAAATCGTTATATCTTCTATATCATTCTGCCCTTTGTTTTATTACAGGTGATGGATTTGAAACCCATGAACTCAACTCCATGAAAAAGTGGGTTGACCATCACTGCCTATTAGAAGAGAAGAGTGCTGTATGGAATGTAACTATAAGGGATTACTTCAAAAACTGCCTGAGTAATCATTGATACCGGAACATTTAATACCAGATCACATGACTGCATAAGGCTAAGGACTAGCTGCATCAAAACTGAGAGGGTAAAGAGGGCTTTTAGATGTTTTGCTTCAGAAAAAGGAGTACACTTCAAGATAAAGCAAAACTGCATAGGTTGGTTACACAATCACAATTTGATAATCTGGTGACAAACTTTTATACACATACCTACACGTTTGTAATGTATTATATGGACTTACATGCTTGTTATACAGGGGACCCCAATGAGAGCACTTGGCCTCTCTCTTTCATGGGTGCCTTGTTCAAAATACTTTACAAATACCCTAAAGTCCTAACCCTGCAGTACCCTAACACTACCGTACACTCTGAAGTACCCCCTAACCCTAAACATTGCCAGCACACTGTCCAGTATCCTAACCCTGTTCACTTTCCTAAACATTAACCCTGCCATGTAAGCCCATACCTTGCCCAGTATCCTAACCCTTAACTCCACCCAGTACACTGTGAAGTACCATAAATTTCGGACTATAAGCCGCGACTTTTTTTCCACGCTTTGAACCCTGCTGCCTATACAGCAGTGCGGCTTATTTATAGAATTTTACTGGATAACGGCCCCTGGGGGGCGCTCTCTAGCTGTAAACGTAAAAGTGAGACAGACGTGGGGAAAGATTCTGCTCTGAAGAATTCACTAGTTTTGATTTTGAACAATCATTTTGCGCATCATGAAATGGATATGATGCAGTTTTTAAGATAAAGAAGGAAATAGAGCAGGGGTCGGCAACCTGTAACACGCAAAGAGCCATTTGGACCCACTTTCCACGTAAAATAAAACACTGGGAGCCGCAAATACTTTTTGACATCTAAAATGAAGATAACACTGTGTATAATAATAATAATAATAATGTAACGGAATAATGTAGGTTTTATTTTCACGGACAAGCCTTCTACACGTGGCAGATAAATATGGCAACAATAACTTAAGTGCATAAAAAAATACAACTCACCAAACCGCTGCATCAGTGTGAGCTCTGCGCTGATTATGTGGTTATGCCTACTCTGCTCTGCAGTTTCTTTCAAAAAAAAAAAAAAAAACAAGTTTAATCCCAGGTGCTTAGTCTCCATGTGCCAAAGCCGTTTTGAAGGTTTCATTGCCTCAATTGCTTTTCCCGCATATTACACAGAGCAGACTCTGTGTGTGAGAATCACCTGTAACGACAAACCCAGATTTTAAGTGGGCATTGTCTGTTAAATATATCTTTCTTTTTCTTGGAGGTCGTAGTCTCCTCTTCTGGCTCCTCAGTTGTCCTTTTCCCCTTTGTTAAAAGCTCTCCAAACACTTTTGTTTTGGCTCATTTTCACTCGCTTGTGGCTCTACTTTTGGGCGACATGTCTGATGTGTTATACGTGAAACGTCATCGCGGACACAAGAGCAGATAATATACTTGCTACTACATCAAATAGATTTCTGTGGCGATTTCCAGCAGGATTTTCATGATACATCTACGGACGAGCTTATTAGTGTGTCATTAGGGACGGGCGAAAGTTGCTCCTGACCCCTGTGCGCACAGCGTCTGAAAATCAGGGCTCTTTACGCAGGACTGTGAGCTGTGTCTGTGTCTCATGTCGAGACGTGAGCGGTGTTTGTTTTGAACATTGTTCCGCGAGTGTGACGCTTATTTTGAGCAACGAAAAATAAGAACATATAATTTTATTTTAAGATCATAATAATCTTCCAATTTAAACTACAATAAAAAAGAGCTAACACAAATAAAATACACTTCAATTAAATACTTAAAATGTATTTTCCCAAGCCATGCAGAGCCGCAGTATAAGGCTGAAAGTGGCGCATGCGGCTCCGGAGCCGCGGGTTGCCGACCCCTGAAATAGAGCCACTGCACATAAGCTTGGCATCAATGAGTCCAACTTGGTCAATGTAAAAAGACGACAAAAGTTTTCAGAGGAAATAAAAGGAGATTTTCCGTGTTGGTGCAGCTTTATTTTCCAAACCTGCAGGTGTGTTCATCCTGTGTTGATCTCGTGTTGTTGCCAATTTTCAGGCAGGTGTCGGTGCACCATCTTTCTGTGTAAATGTCTCATGTTACAATATGAAAACCTGCGGCTTATATTCAGGAGCGGCTTAAATGTGTACAAAATAGATTTTCTTTTCAAATTTAGCTGGTGCGGCTTATATTGAGGTGCGCTCTATAGTCCGAAATTTACGGTACTCTAAACCCTAACCTTGCCTGGTACACAATTCAGTGCCCTAATAACTAACTCTGCCCAGTACCCTGACCCTTAACCTCTAAACCTGCTTAGTACACTTCTCAGTTCCCTAACTCCTATTCCAATCCAATACACCGATCAGTGTAATCTGAACTCCGCCCAGCACCCTATAACTGCTAACCCTAACCCTGACCGGTACACTGACCAGTACCCTAACCTCTTACCCTGCCTAGTACACAGGCCATCCTATGGGCTATAGTGATGAATGGATTGATACAATGTTCTAAATACTGAAAGAGGTATCAAAAAGTATTGATTCTTATGCAGCTATATCAATATTAAAATTGCTCCAGGAACTGTTTTTTTGTTTTGTTTTGTTTGTTTTGTTTTTTTGTTTTTATAATACAAATTTTAAATATATTTTTTTATTTTGTTTATATTTTTTGCTTATCTCCATATATATTCAATTTTTAGATCAGTTCAAGCTGGAGTGGAGCAAAAATAATAATGTCAAGGTACATTTTATAATTAAGTTGTTTTTAAACCGTTTTAATACAAAACACGTTGGTATTGGTATCGGGTCCATGATTCAATATTTCCTGTATCACCTGGTATTGAACCAAAACACAAATCGCGGGTAGTTTCGCCCTTTTAAATCTATAGACCTACACAGTTCCCAATACACAGACCACGCTTTGGGCCAGTAACAGTGTTGCTCCATTCAAAATAAATAAATCAAAGAGACACTAAATGAAGCCAAGAGAATAATCCATGCAGCTGTCCTGAACCCGAGGGAAATCTTGCCTGAGATGGACGTGCACCCAGCTCCAGCACATCATCAACTTCAAGGCTTTTAGAGAGTTCATGTGAGCAGCGGCGCAGAGCCAGCGCGCCCTGGTGGCTGCTGATGTTATATTTTTTCTACTTTTAATTACAGTGCTGAGATAGTGCATGTGTGTGTGCATTGTTGGAGCCTACAATAGAAAGTGAAGCAATTAATGGGCGATTAGGGAGCGGTTAGCGAGGAAGGGGCTGAGCGTAGGGACCAGCCAAGGGCAAAGGCTCCATCAGAGGGTGCAGAGACTAACCATGCATGCCCCCATGGAGGGAATGGCAGCCATCTTAGATTTGCATTATCTCTCTGAAGAAGGCATTATTGTTTTATACAGTACATGTGGGTATATGTGCAGATCTTGTTCATATGGGAATAGAAAATTAAAACCATACTTGGAACATTCTCCATGGGGCTAAATTTGTTTTATACTGTAAAGAGATTATAGCAAAAGGAACAACATTTCCATGGAAACAACAGAAGTTCTGGAACAGAACTCTTCCAAGCCAAATAAGAATCAGGTTTGTGGAGATGCAAGCTTGCACAGAGTAAGGACATACGTTTTGTGTTACTGAGTGCAAAAAAAAAAAAAAAACAGGCTTTAATTTATTCTTTTTTTCTTGGTTAAAGAAGGGGCATTTTACTTCTATGGGGTATTAACTGCTAACGCAACATATTTAGATCACCATTTTACCTTTTTGAAAATGCTATAGTCACTGAAAACAATGTATTTACATATTCAATAAGTTTCATTTTCATTGTTGAGGACATGAGTACCTCCTCCCCTTGCTTCAGAGCACTATCACAACATAACCAGTGTGTATCCCACAAATTAAAAGACTGCACATCACATCAGGACTGTGAAGTTGTAGTATATTGTTTGTATCATGTTTTTAATTCAGTGCAGTTCACATTGTTTTACATTCTGTAAGCACTGCAGGGAGCCCTAGTTCAGCCCCACATAGAAAGAATTACAATAATCCAGATGCAACTTTACAAATGCATGGATTGTTTTTTTTTTTAAATCCGCTTGTGGAAGATAGAGCTCTACTTTAGCAAGGAGCCTCAACTGAAAGAAGTTGGACTTTATGACAGAGCTAATGTGCTTATCAGATTTGAACACCCCAAGATTCCTGACTGCAGGGCTACAAAAAGAAGCCAGACGACCAATCACACTGTTATCCCCAAGCAGTGGGTTAGTTTGGCCAAATACCACAGTCTCAGTTTTATTTTGATTTAAGTTCAGGAAGTTTGTGCTCAGCCAAGTCTGCACATCCCTGAGACAGTCGCACAGAGCTTTGATTGTGGTTTGGCTGTCATTGGCAGTCACTGGCAGATATATTTGAATGTCATCTGCAAAACAATGAAATGTCACATTGTCCATCCATCCATCCATCCATCCATTTTCTTCCACTTATCCGGGGCCTGGTCGCATGGGCAGCAGTCTAAGCAGGGACTCCCAGACTTCCCTCACCCCGGACACGTCCTCCAGCTCCTCCGGTGGGACCCCAAGGCGTTCCCAGGCCAGCCGAGAGACATAGTCCCTCCAGCATGTCCTGGGTCTTCCCCGGGGCCTCCTCCCGGTGGGACATGCCCAGAACACCTCCCTAGGGAGGCGTCCAGGAGGCATCCTGAGCAGATGCCCGAGCCACCTCAACTGGTTCCTCTCGATGTGTAGGAGCAGCGGCTCTACTCCGAGCTCCTCCCGTGTGACCCACCCATTTCAGCCACTTGTATCTGCGACCTTGTCCTTTCGGTCATTACCCAGAGCTCATGAACATTGGTGAGGGTAGGAATGTAGATTGACTGGTAAATCGAGAGCTTTGCCTTTGGGCTCAGCTCCTTCTTTACCACAACGGACCGATACAGCGACCGCATCACTGCAGACGCTGCACCGATCCGCCTGTCAATCTCACGCTCTATCCTTCCCTCACTCGTGAACAAGACCTCGAGATGCTTGAACTCCTCCACTTGAGGCAGAGACTCACCACCCACCCGGAGAGGGCAAACCACCTTTTTCCGGTCGAGAACCATGGCCACGGATTTGGAGGAGCTGATTCTCATCCCAGCCGCTTCACACTCGGCTGCAAACCGCCCCAGTGCCTGCTGCAGGTCCTGGCTCGAAGAAGCCATCAGGACAAAATCATCCGCAAACAGCAGAGAGGAAATCCTGTGGTTCCCAAACCAGACCCCCTCCAGCCCCTGGCTGCCTGGCTGCGCCTAGAAATTCTGTCCATAAATATAATGAACAGAACCGGTGACAAAGGGCAACCCTGGCAGAGTCCAACATGCACCGGGAACAGGTCTGACTTACTGCCGGCAATGCGAACACAGCTCCTGCTCCGGTCATACAGGGACCGGACAGCCCTTAGCAAAGAGCCCCGGACCCCATACTCCCAGAGCACCCCCCAAAGGACACCGCGAGGGACACGGTCGAATGCCTTCTCCAGATTCACAAAACACATGTGGACTGGTTGGGCAAACTCCAATGAACCCTCAAGGAACCGATGGAGAGTATAGAGCTGGTCCAGTGTTCCGCGACCAGGACAAAAACCACACTGCTCCTCCTGAATCCGAGGTTCGACTATCGGTCGGATTCTCCTCTCCAGTACCCTGGAATAGACCTTACCGGGAAGGCTGAGGAATGTGATTCCCCTGTAATTGGAATACACCCTCCGGTCCCCCTTCTTATACAGAGGGACCACCACCCCGGTCTGCCATTCCACAGGTACTGTCCCTGACCGCCACGCGATGTTGCAGAGACGTGTCAGCCAAGACAGCCCCACAACATCCAGAGACTTGAGGTACTCAGGATGGATCTCATCCACCCCCGGAGCCTTGCCACTGAGGAGCTTGCCAACCACCTCAGTGACTTCAGCCAGGGTGATGGACGAGTCCGCCTCCGGGTCCCCAGTTTCTGCTTCCTCCTCGGAAGAAGTGACAGTGGCATTGAGGAGATCCTCAAAGTATTCCTTCCACCACCCGACAACATCCCCAGTCGAGGTCAGCAGCTCTCCACCCACACTGTAAACAGTGTTGGTGAAGCACTGCTTCCCCCTCCTGAGGCATCGGACGGTTTGCCAGAATTTCTTTGAGGCCGTCTGATAATCCTCCTCCATGGCCTCCCCGAACTCCTCCCAACCCCGAGTTTTTGCCTCTGTGACTGCACGAGCCGCGGCATGCTTGGCCCGCCGGTACTCATCAGCTGCCTCAGGAGGACTCCTTCTTCAGCTTGACGGCATCCCTTACTTCCGGTGTCCACCATCGGGTTCGGGCATTGCCGCCGCGACAAGCACCGCAGACCTTGCGACCACAACTATGAGCAGCCGCATCGACAATAGAGGTGGGGAACATGGCCCAATCAGAGTCCATGTCCCCAGCCTCCCCCGGGTCAGCTCTCCCGGAGGTGGGAGTTGAAGACCCCTCTGAGAGAGGGCTCCGCCAGACGTTCCCAGCAGACCCTCACGATGCGCTTGGGCCTGCCAGGTCTGTCCGGCTTCCTCCTCCGCCAGCGGATCCAACTCACCACCAGGTGGTGATCAGTTGACTGCTCAGCCCCTCTCTTCACCCGAGTGTCCAAGACACACGGTCGGAGGTCAGATGACACGACAACAAAGTCGATCATCGACCTCCGACCTAGAGTGTCCTGGTGCCACGTGCACCGATGGACACCCTTGTGCTCGAACATGGTGTTTGTTATGGACAAACTGTGACTAGCACAGAAGTCCAATAACAAAACACCGCTCGGGTTCAGATCGGGGAGGCCATTCCTCCCAATCACGCCCCTCCAAGTGTCACTGTCATTACCCACATGGGTGTTGAAGTCCCCCGGGAGAACAACGGAGTCCCCAGTTGGTGCACTATCTAGTACCCCTCCCAGGGACTCCAAGAAGGCCGGGTACTCCGCACTGCTGTTTGGCCCGTAGGCCGACACAACAGTGAGAGACCTGTCCCCGACCTGAAGGTGCAGGGACTCGACCCTCTCGTTCACCGGGGTGAACTCCAACATGTGGCGGCTGAGCTGTGGGGCAACGAGCAAGCCCACACCAGCTCGCCGCCGCTCCCCGCGGGCAACGCCAGAGAAATGGAGAGTCCAACCCCTCTCAAGAAGTTGGGTTCCAGAGCCCAAGCTGTGCGTGGAGGTGAGGCCGACTATATCTAGCCGGTAACACTCAACCTCCCGCACAAGCTCAGGATCCTTCCCCCCCAGCTAGGTGACATTCCATGTCCCCAGAGCTAGTCTCCATGTCTGGAGATCCAGTCGTCGAGGTCCCCGCCTTCGACTGCCGCCCAGATCTCTCTTCACCCGCCCCTCATGGCTCCTCTCGCAGGTGGTGGGTCCACGGGAGGATGGCCCCACGTAGTTCCTTCGGCCACCAGGCGCTCGCTGCCGAGCACCCACCCCAGGCCTGGCTCCAGGGTGGGGCCCCAGTAACGCCAGTCCGGGCGACGTAAACGGCTTTGTTATTTTTCTCTTCATGATGGGCTTCTGAACCGCTCTTAGTCAGACCCGTCTCCCAGGACCTGTTTGCCATGGGTGACCCTACCAGGGACATGAAGCCCCCGACAACATAGCTCCTAGGATCATTCGGGTGCTCATACCCCTCCACCACGTTAAGGTGGTGGTCACATTGTGCTTTTTAAAACATCACCCAAGGGAAGCACATACAGAGCAAAGAGGGCTGGCGCTAATGTAGAACACTGGGGCACAGCGTGTTCTAAGGGACACACCGAGGAGGAATACTCCTGTCGAAACCAACAGAGTGCTGTACCTTTAATGCTCGCATGTTTTTTTATTTTTTTATATAACCCTATATATATAACCCTAACCCGAACATTGGGCAGAATCTTACAGCTTACAGCTAACCATAAGGAGGGTCAAATAGAGCCCAGGAGAGATGGCTAATTTACTCAAACATACATGGATGAGATATGAAACCTCTCCAGGCATGTTTTTGAAAGCTCCAAATAGTTGATTTTAAATAACATCCCATTAAATAGAGCAAAAGAGTTATGTCACAAATTATTTGCAGTGAAGGCGTATTTTTACTTTGTGATTCTAAACAATAACTTATACCTTTATTAGACACACTTAATTGCTTTAATGCAATAGCAACAAGACCAGAAATTAAACATGTATTGACAAAATATCTTATTCAGTTTTTCATTAAATTGTCCTTGACTTTACAGTAATATTTAATGTGATTATCTTAAACAAGTCTAATTTGAAATGTTGTCACTTGAAATTACATAAAAAATGTGACAGTGTAATTGGCGTTAAAATAGAGTAGGACACCAGCAAAATGGAAAATATTGTATAATATCAGTATATAGGGTCTTGAATAAGCTGAGCAGATAAGTCCAAGCACATTTGTCCCAGCAGTTCAAACCTCTATATGCCAAGAAATGTTATTGCGGCATAAAGGTACCCTATGCAATTTTTCTGCTTGTCTCCATGGATATGTTATTGCTTTGCCTGTAATATTCATAGAGGGCATTGACCATGTTGTAGTTGTGTAGCTTGTAGTTGTCTTCACATTTACCCTCTCAAAGGTATATATATATTTTTTTGGATTAAAGCAATATTTAATCGCTTATATTCAAGACACCATTTTGCCAATCAATCCCCAATTTCACCAGCACATGCCAACTGTTCTGTAGTTACTTTGTTCTTCAATTTTATTTTCTTAGTCTTATGATATGTGTAGGATTTGACAGCGTCACATTAGTCATTTTGTTATAAATGGGGGAAAAAAATTAACAAAATCCTAGTGTGTTTACGTTTATCCCATTGGCCATCGCAGTTTTCTAACATGGAAGTCAGTGGACTTGTTTTTTTTTTTTTTATTAAGTTGTTTTAGATGAATATTGTGTTTTCAAAATGTGCAAAATATAATATAATAATCCACAAGTGTTGGAGATTATAGCTATCTTGTTGCTTGTAGAAACAAGCACAATAGGTCTTCTTTAGGTCATATTGCTTATATATGTCTTGAATAACATGCATTCTTGTGAGCGGACTCATTTGTACACAGATCTTACCTGTAACTTGGCCTGATGGTGCAACCCGCTTGTCTCCATGGAGGTATATATTGTACTATGACTATGTAGTCTGCAGTACCCATGGCAATCAACAGTAAAAACAATACATGACAATGTAACAATGCAATCTTTAATAAACATAGAACTGTTATTCATGGCTTTCAGAATGATGGACATTTAGGACTGTTCCCATAGCAATTAACAATTAAAAGCTGAAAACTATTACTACTATTAATAAAACACTCACTGAATTGTTGATAACATTTTAAAAAGGGGCTATTATACTTGTATAGGGTATTAATTCTTAACACATAACATATTTAGATCACTATGTTACCTTGTATTGTTTTGAAAATCCTATGTTCACAGAAAACAATGCATTTAATTTTGTAAATTATTTCAGTTTTGTTTTTGCTATGAGCTCTCCGCACTAAGTCCCCCTTCAGAGTGCGTGCATCCCGCTGAAGTTGTGAAGTTGTAGTGTATTGTTTTGTATGATGCTTTTGTATATTCATGAAAACTTGTGTGGGAGCATGGGTGGTGTGGGCTTGTGTGCTGAGCATTTCACAGCATTATACAGCTAACTGTAAAGAAGGTTCGAAAAGGGCCCAGGAGAAATCGCATGACTACTCAAACATGCATGAATGACTGAATGAATGAATCTAAAGCCTCTAAAGACATGTTTTTTGATGAAGGAACAATGTTATAACATGGTAGAAAGCTACACAATGTTGATTTTGCATAAAACTCCTTTTTTTTTTAAATGTCTTTTATATCATTTATTACATTACTTTTGAGCCTGATGTATAATCATGCTTAGATCTTAACCATTATCTCAATCTGAATCATCATGTGGCTTATGTGGTTTTGAAGATTCTCTAATTTCTACTTAAGTTGGTGAGACAATGATAGTTTTACAACACTCAAGAAGTAATTTGTGAAGAAACAGGATGTAGAGAGTTCTAAACACATTCATGACATCACACAAGGGAAAAATCTATCCAAAAGTTTGACACACAAGCAACTTATATTTTTGGGGGGATATTTTAAACCCAACTTCAACGAAATAAAGGTGTTTTTATTTGTCAAATCATAATTTCTTGTACATTAGAGGAGTTTTGGTCCAGTGTACTACATGGTCGCAAATTAACAATTATGTATTTCCTTAGTACGATTTCTTGATTTCCAAGTAGAAAGTAAAATTTGAAACCTAAAAATGGTGGCCAAACAGGGAAAAAATGTTTACATTTCTTAACTGTATTTTACTAAAATGAGAAGTATAACCTGTCATAGGTGCTTTAAGAGTGTCTGCTACTTGGAGGATTAGCTTGTATATCATGTTATCATGTTATATCATCATATCAATGTAATGCCAATACTGAGCTTTTCACCTCGGAACACCACCATTACCTACCATCCCGGGGTGAGTGTCGTCCATCCCTCCACCCTCTCTCTTTGCGGCCATGGGGCTAGTTAAGGTCAGGTCTGACATATGCCTCCCAAAATACACTTGACAGCTGCTGCCAGGATGACAAGACCCTGCTTACCACTGCTCCGCCCCAAACTAACCCCACAGGCCGCTCTGTCAAACCACCACCTGCCTCCCCCTCCCTGGTAGCCTGATGGATAGAAACATGCCAAATGATCTATTATTTCCACTTATACTTTGCTGTGACTCTAAGGGAGGAGGAATGTTCTGTGGCTACCATGGTGACACAATGCACACACAACCAAGCAAACACAACCAGATATGTTTTTTGATTATGTGAAAACTCAAGAAAAAATACAAAAGGGATTTAGGGTTTGTTCACACTTGATCATTCACTACATCAAAAGTGGGACCAAACAAGAAGTAAACCCAAAAGTAAATCTGGATAACACCAGGACTAAAAGGGGCTTCATTTAGGACCAGTAATAGTGTGACCACATTCTAAATCTGGGTATCCACTGCACGATCTTGGTATTCTGTGACAAAAGGTTTCTGATTGTGGGAAAAGTTTGAGTTATTGCTAGAAATTGTGGGTCATAGGTCTCAGAGTGAAAGATTAAATTAAGAACCTCCATACGACCAAAGAGGAGCTGCGACTGATATGAAACCTGTCTGATATTTTGTCTTGGTATTGGTCTCCGAGTGAACCATCCTCTTACTGCGGTCAATCTTTGGGGCCAACCTGTACAATTATGGAGATGTTAGCACACAGAGATGCACAGTATGCCTATATGCACTGTTGTACGATATTAATTCCTCATGTCATGTACTGTAACATCCAACAATCTTATAACACAAAAAATCATGCAGTGGACACCAGGCTTTAAACTGCAAATTTTCAGGAACCTGTGAACAATACAAGCATTCATGGACATGGAGAGATCTAACTGAAAACTGATGGCTAACAGCTTGTGACCATAAAGTTATGTGATAGGGACTTGTTTAACAATGCACAATTTGGCTAAAAGGTTGTAGTTTCGACTAAGTCAGTTATTTCTGGTCAAATTGTGTAAAAATGAAGCTCAGATTCAAGTCTAACATGAGATACAGAGCTTCAGACAGAGCAGTGCCTCCAGTTAGTTTTATCACCCTGAGGAATGTTTATGAACTCAGCTGAAAGCTATCGATAGGTTGAGGTCGTGTTATATAACTCCATGGGAGATTTTTCTTTTTTTTTTTTTTAAACTTATGATTCATAAAAACCTTATCATTATGTGTTTGAAATTGGCTCCACAAAATGTTATATAATTATTTTAGCTGAAAATCTGTTTTTTGGAGTTGAATAATGGCACCACTTTCTGAAGCTATTATGAAAAAATAATTTCAATTTATTCATACAAAGTATAATGTGGATAGGCCCAGTAATTACATAGATGTTAACCATAAACCAGGTCAACCAATCTGCAATCTGACAGTTAAACAGCAAATTCCACCATAGAATTCTGACCTGTCCTCCAGCTAACTTTTACACCTCAGGAATTCCACAATATGGCAACGGCACTTGGATGCCAACCTATTGATTGAGCCCTTCGATCAGATATTCCGACACGGGACATAGCAGAGGGGGGCGGGCATGATCTGGTCCCCCTTATTTGAGTGATGTCTTTTGGAGCAATCACAGAGGAAATGCATCACACGCTCTGAAGCCATCCGTCACCCCGCCGTACTGCGCCCTCATTTGACTGAAACGCCATGTGAAATATGAGTCCTCGTCAAAGGCACCCGCAGCGAAATGGCCGCCCAGCCTCGGAACGTAATAATTAAGCTAAGCCATAAAGCGTGCCGTATTTCAGTCCCTGGCAGCTCCATAGTGATGGCGGTAGGAGGGGGTGGCACGGGGAGCAGGGCACGTTTGGCACGGCTTTGTAATTACGATGCTGCGCTGGTTTGTATGCACTTACAATCTCCTAATAGTCATTTTACACTTGGGTTGTCTTTCAATTTGTTTCCCCACATGATGCCAGCAGAGAGATGGTGGAGGAGGACAGGGAAGTCACTCTGACACATTATAGAATTAGAATGAGATTACAGACGAGACATCATTACAAAGAAGGAAAGATTGTGGTCTACACCTACTGCTGAAATGGCCATTAACTTAAAGGAACTATATTTTATTTTAAATTTCATAAACATGACTTATCTGTGCCGCCCAGATACTCTGAATTGTCACTACTTAACCTGAATTGTAACTACTTAAACCTCAGCACCTGCAGCCAATCATGAATCAGTGCTAGTGTATACTTGTATATGTCCTCTGGAGGTTAAGGTAGTGGCAACCCAGTTGTGATTTCTTAACAGTAAGAGCACAGTTATACAGTTCTTTTAAAGGTGCACTATGTAACTTTTCTAGTGCCACATTATTGTCTCCATAGAGATGTGACTTTGACTGTAATGATATATATATATATATATATATATATATATATATATATATATATATATATATATATATATATATATATATATATATATATATATATATATATATATATATATATATAATTTTATTCAGTTTAAGCATTTGCATAACAGCACTGCAGCACATTCTCTGACTGGTCAGAGAATAACACAATTTAGTTTTAAAAAATTCTTTCATTAATGTTTCATAGGTTAATTGTGCTTTGGGCATTTTTTTCATGCTTACTTTATTTTTATATTTTACTTAGCAGAAACTAAACTAAAAGCAAAACTATAACTTGCATGATTCCAAAGAAATGAAAGTGTTCAGAACATATATGAAGATGAGTTTTATGCTGTACTGTGGAACATTATAGGGCAACATATAATAACAAGGCTAGCCAGGTTTGTGGAGATGCAAGCCCCCTCATATAAAGATTTCAGGTTTTTCAGTGCAATAAAAAAAAACAAAAAAAAACCCTTTTATTTCAGTCTATGTCTGGCTAAAAAGTTACACTGTGGGGTTTTAATTATGAATTTGGCAGCAGTACTTGTCCATGTAATTAAGCACATTTCCAGCCATGTAAATGTATTTGAACGCTTCGTAGCCCTGCATGTACCTGTTTGTGTCAATGACATTTTGGTGGACTGGTATTTTCAATTTCTGTTCCCATACCTGGCTATTTGCCCTATCCTTCAGTTTTGTTTTTCCAACAGAAACCACACTTGTGACTTTTTCCAGGTTTTCTTTTCACTCCTGTCTGGAATTAGTCTGTGTTCCCATTTTGGCCGCGTAGATGGAATTTCACACAGTGATTGGCGATTTGGAAAAAAGACAGCGGGAGTTTTCAGTGTCATTATATTCCATGCCTGTCCTCTCATGCCCTGGCGTCAATATGCAGCCTCTTGTTAGTCTACACGGGATCCGAAATACACATACAAGCTCCCATTTTTCAAGAACAAATTGGTTTTCCAAAGTGAGGGGCGGACATCAGGAGCGGAAGCAATGGATCAGGGCAAGACACAGCGTGACGCAAACATTTAGTTATTTGCTGCAACCAAATGTGGAACTATATATATATATATATATATATATATATATATATATATATATATATATATATATATATATATATATATATATATATATATATATATATATATATATATGTGCACTGGCCTTACTTGCCTGATCACGTTAGAGCTTAGAAGCTCTGGTACTTGGATGGGAGACCACTAGGAATATCAGTAGTAGTAGTAGTATGAATGTGGTGTGTGTGTGTTGATGATGGTGAGAGCATGGCACAAATTGGCAGCCCCACTTCCATCAGTCTGTCCCAGGGCAACTGTGACTACAATAGTACCTTACCATACAGAGTGTTGAGTGAGTGGATGAACAATGCACTGTAAAGTGATTTCGGTGTCTTGAAAGGCATTATATAAATCCAATGCATTTTTTTGTAAAATGGCCAACACTGACAATTTTTGAGATACATGAATCTGAAAGCCAGGCCAGCCATTGATAGAGCCAGGTGTAAATTTCTTTTTGATTAACATTATATATTATAATAATTCAACATTATTTGCAATGTTGAATACCTTAATTAGTAATTGAGTAAACTTACTGATAATTGGCACAGACATGATTTAGATTTTTTTTTTTTATGTAGGTGCTACTTTAAAGGGTGATCCTTATGTTCCTTTGGGAGAAAAATGCCTTTTTGAGAAAGCAGCCTTTAAGGTTTTTTATCTTCAGCTTCAGATTTCATAATTTTGTTGTTTCCAGGTGAATGCTTATATGAGAGAGCAAATTGACCTGCTTAGTAGTTCACTTTATTGGTTTTTATTTTAACAAGGATCTCATATACGAAGATGTTTTACACCAGATTCATCTAAAGCTAGTTTCCATCTATGTTGGGTCTCATCTAAGCGTTTGCCCACCAACCAGAACTTCACTGGTTCAAACCTTACCCAAGTACACAGTACATGTTGTTTACCTCTTATCTAGTGCAGTCTCACACACCTTTTCAGGCTCAGCTGTGTAACACTATCTGAAGTAGCTTGAAATAGACTTTAGAAACTTGAAGAAAAAAAATTGCCTTTTGTTCCACTTTTGCTACGCTTGTCCTTTATGGGCACCTGTAAAAACAAGATAAAGAGCGCAATGGGGCTTTAAATGTTTGTTGTCCAGCACAGACCACCAGCACGACTGTTATCTGTGGACCATTAGGGAGGATTGGACTTCTACTCCTCACAGCAGAGAGTGTATGTGGAGGTACAAAGCACATTGGAAGAGGTCAGAGGAGAACCAGTCTGATCGGGATTCTGCAAGTGTTGGCACGGACAGCGGATGCACACCCGGCATCCTCCAATATAATTAAGCAATAACGAAGAATCACAGCCAGGACAGAGACAATCTATCTAAGGATGCTCTGGCAATCTGGGGCTAAACGACAAATACGGAGAGGGTTAGATAAAACTAAAACTCAGACTGAATTTGTTATGGCTGAGTGAGGTAGACTGGAGCAACGTCAGCTCATAGGGGACCCACTCTTACATCAAGTCATTTTAGTTTTGCCCTAGCGCAGATATATTGTAAATACATCTTTTATGGTCTAAAAGAGAACATGTCTGCTGTCTACATGAAATTTGAATAATTTTTTATCCTCCTCAAACCAGGAGTGTGCAGTTATCATGCTAGTTGTTGTTAACATTACCATGACCGGCCTCAGAAAGTTGTGAAAAGTGCTTATATGCTCATCGCAGTGAATAATTAGGATGCAACAAATGCGTTAGCAAAGTGGGGAAAACCATGTAACTTTTTCTGGAGGCGGGTCAGTCATCGACTCTCCATAGAGATGCTATTGCTTTGCATTGAATGTTCAGCAGCATTTCATTGCACTTATCTACCTTGCATTTATTCAGTGGCAGGTATTTTAAGAATAAAAACTACACTTTCTTGCATATCAGCCTAAGAAAGGAGTGGAGGACGCAAAGCTTTTTTTATTGAATACTGTCTATAAGCATCTTGAAAACACTGGAGCCCATGTGAGACTTTTATTTGCAGACTTTTCCTCTGCTTTTAACAAAATGCAGCCCCATGTCCTGGTTCAAAGACTGGCTGCAGATTTTAATTTACCAGATCAGCTTCTTTTATTGATTTTAAACTTTCTCACTCACAGGGTCCAGCGTGTCCTTGTAAATGGACAAATGTCTCCTCCCTCCATCTCTAACACTGGATCTCCTCAGGGTGTACTGTCGCCTCTCCTTTTTATTCTGTACACAGACAGCTGCAGATCCTCAGAGGAAAACAGATTCTTCATAAAATTTTCTGATGACACGGTCCTGATGTTGCTACTTGCAGGATCTGAAATAAATCATGGCCCTGCGCTGGAGCAGTTTGTCCAGTGGTGTGAGGACAACTACCTGGATTTGAATGTTGCCAAAACTAAGGATCTGGTTATTGATTTTAGACGTGCACCTTCTCATAGTGTTATTGTCATACATGGAGATGTTGTCGAAATTGTCGATAATTACAAGTATTTAGGCACCGTGATAGACAACAAATTGAGGTTTGATCTAAACACCGAAAGTATTGTTAAACGAGGGCAGCAAAGAATGTATCTGTTGAGAAAACAGAACTCTTTTAATGTAAACAGAAATATTCTCAACAACTTTTATTGTTCTTTTATCGAGAGTCTGCTCACTTTTTCTTTCATTTGCTGGTTTCAGTCCCTGTCCTTGAAGGATAAGAACAAACTGCAGAACATTGTTAAAACCTGCTCAAAAATTACAGGGTTAAACAGAGGGAGCTGCATTCTCTGTGGGAGGAGCGGGTGCTGAGCAAAGCCAAGTGTCTCCTGGCTCAGCCCCTCCATCCTCTGGCTCCTGACTTTATCAGGATGCCTTCAGGGCGTTACTTTTATGCTCCGATATGGAAAACAAATCGTTTTTCAAATTCTTTTGTGCCCTCAGCTATTAAATTGCTAAATTCTGAGGGTAGTGTTTTTTGAAGTTTTGCACTGTTTTTATGTATATTGTTCTTATATTGTGCTTTGAGTTCCACTTGTGGATTGTAATGGACTGACACACTGTGTGTTTGCGTGTATGTTAGAGTGAGAACTGCTCTGAGAATGCTGCAAATGAATTGCTCTCTGGGATCAATAAAGTTTTCTGAATCTGAATCTGAACTGAAAAACATGCATTCTTACTGTGACGGAGTCGCCTCTCCACAAACCTGATGCTAAACTGTTGCTGGAGGCACTTGGATATATATACCACTCCTTCTGATTCCTCCTTTTCAACAAGAGGAGGCTATGGGTTAAATACTGTGTTGAAAATTCACATTTCACAATAATAATAATAATAATAATAATAATAATAATAATAATAATAATAATAATAAATGTAAACTATATTATCAAAAAGTATTACCAAAAATGACCTTTTACTTATCCCCTTTAAATATGTCCATAATTACATGGCTTTGGTAACATTTACTCCACTTCCAATTTAAACATTCAATTACTTTCTCATGCACCAAATACAACTGTTTAATCCTTATTAAACCAGCATTAATGTGTTCATAAAACTGCATTACATTGGTACATTTTGCATTATGCAGTTTGATTAGAAATAATACAAGTAATTATAATGGTTACTGCACGGGTTGGCCCTGCTCCTCCTCTGACATTTACACAAACCACAGAACAATAGTTTGGGAGAAGGAATGCTCCGGCTTTGCTCTTTCAGACCTTATATGTAATTGGCCCATATTATTACACCATTCACACTCATGGCCAGAAAATTAAAGGCCTTGTACCCTTTTTTCCAATGTATTTGAGAAAAAGTACAGACACATTGTATAAGCAGCTCTTAAAAACATAGTATCGCTGTCATGATGTGTGTATTTCTGTTCCTGTTTTGTCTCCCTGTGTGCTCCTCCCCCTCCTTCACTTGTCTGTACCTGGAGCTGGGCGGAGCTCTCGGCTCCTCCCGCGCGCACCTGCTGTCCATCTGGCTAATCACCACACCTGCCGTGGATAAGAGGAGCTGGGAGAAGAGACTCAGGGCGAGATCGTCGTCGTCCCTTCATTCCTGTCGTTCCTTGTGTTCCTGTCGTGCCTGCGTTGCTTCACCCTGTTCCGTACTGGATTATCTGTGTTTGGTGCCGGATCCTATGTGTGCCTTCAGCCCTGCTTCGACCCTGCTTTGACCCTGCTTCTCAGCCCTGGTACTGTCTTGGTTTTTCCCTGCACTCCACGTTCCTGGATCCTGGCCCGCACCTGGCTTCCTGCTTACCATCAGATCAACCCTCAGTTTTGTATTTTGTCTCCATCTGTACAATAAACACTGTAAATATTCCCCGAGTCTGCACTCTTTGGTCCGCTACACCCACCGTTACGACAATCCCTCAATAATCAGGAAGTATGTGTTAGCATGCTAGCTAGATAATAATGGATTCACAGTACTGACTGAATGAGTTCATTACTCCTCTGGTCATGTTATGGAATGCCCAACAATTTTTACGTAAGATAAAAAGAACCTTCCAGGAGTGACATCTTTAGATTTGTTACCCACACAGCCTGCTACCAATATGTTGTATCCCATTCATTTTAATGAGGCAACACAATAAATATCAGATTCTTTTATAGCAAACCTATTATGCAAAATCAACTTTTCAGAGCTTTTTCCCTCACCATTTACTGACCAAAGATGTATTTGGAGTGATTCATGCATGTTTGAGCAATCATTTGCCCATTTTCATGATGCCATATTGCTGATCAACTCCCACTTTGTATACGCACACTTCCCTTATTTCGTTCTCCAATTTTATTTTCTCAATCGGTGATACTTGTATAAATGTGATGTGCAGCTATCCATCGGAGGTGCTGTCAACTTTCTGGCTCTTTGTTGTGGTGATATTTACGCTGATGTTTTGTGTATTAAGAGACAAAAGTGACCCAAAAAGAAAAAAATATGCCTGTAGTGTCTCTCCTTTAGAATGTTAATTCAACCTATATGAAAAGGGGAAGGCATCTGACACAGTCTTAAGCAGAGTAAAATAAAGCACATATACTCTGTAACCCCCTACAGATTAATGCTATCACTGGTAATAGCTGTGATCATTGTTGTCCCACAGTGAATGTCTTAGTTCCTCTGCTCACCTTTCAAAGCGCACTGCCATATGCTCCGCTGCATCTCCGTGACTTGATTAACTCATTACCACATTACCATGACTCACGCCGAGCGCTGCCTACCACAATTAGAGGCGGGCGTGAAGCACCGGCGTGTCCTTGGCCTCCGGTTCTGCAGCCTGACGCGCTTTAGCAGATATCGCTCAAGTGATTGAAATATCAATGTGCGCCCAGGTGGATTAAATGCCCCCAATCAATGTTCACAGTGAGACCGCTCTAGAGCTCGGAGGTGGGATGGAGAGCTAGCAGATGGGAGGAGTGCTTAGCTATGTTTTCTTGTGTAACTTTTAAAGTTCATATGACGTGCGTATGGTTTTCATGTTTTTGAAATTAAGACTTGGTTTGGTGGGAGAGTAACAGCCACGGAATTACCTCCATGTATGTTATATCTGTTATCCACGTCCAACTAGGAAGTAAAATGATAAGCAAAATGATACTGCTATTATAAACTGAAATGGTAGTTCTACTTCTCAGAGGACTACCATTCGAGCTTACACCATGTGGTAAATGGTTACATTTTTAGATAGCTCTTTTCCACCTTCAAGTCACTCAAAGCATAAATGTAAACTGGAGTTAAGTGTCTTTCCCAAGGACATAACAACAGCATTTATCTGTGGAAGCTGTAATCGCAACCCCTCCTAACCTCTGGGTCAGTTGATCTGATGTTTACATCAAGAGCAGTATTTGAACCGCCATCCTTTGGATTAGTGGACACTGTATTAACTGAGCTATCATACTTTTACTCCTTCTAGAGTTGCCTAATATATTGGCAGTGTAACAGTATTCTTTAGTTAGTTAAGTAAAAGTAAAAGAAGCAAGTGATAGAAGTCACCCAATGGAGGTGTGCTAGTCCAGACTGATGCACATATATGCTCCTCTGTAAAATGTAAAAATACGATTACATATTAATACATGCTGACTTTTTGGTATAAGTGGTGCTTGAGGAGACATCTTGCATTTGAAGAACTTCCAAATACCTTAAAAAAATTAAAGGTCCTATATTACGCAGAATTGACTCTTATGAGCTGTAAGGCATGTTTTAAATCCTGTATTATTAGTCTGTCTGCATCTCCAAAGCTCAAAGTGATCTGTTCCACCTTGTGATGTCATGAATGGTAGTTTGCAAGTTTACAGCTACCTTTTACCATTTGTTCAGTAAAGATTGGCAATTCCAGGGCAGAAATTATTCAAATAATTTTACTGAAGGTGTATGGAATTTTAAAACATAGTGGAGCACCTCCTGTATTACCACATGACATCAGAAGGTGGGACAGAATGTTTTCAGTCTGAGAGAGGAATGCAGTCTAAATATGCAGGGTTTGTGTGTTAAACATGTGTGAATGAAACAAAACACAACTCTGCGTGTGTTTTTGATGACAAAACAGCATTATAATATAGGTCAGAAAATAGCATAACATGGCACCTTTAAAACCTGCACACATAGTATTGGGTGGGGGGAATTATATTGACAATGGGTGCAGTGGGCTCTATGCAGAGTCAAAGGATCTGCTCTGAGTGACAAGTGTGTAATAACAGGGAGTAATGACAGGCGCCTACACCTGCCGTGGTGCCGCTGCTCTCTGTGTGTTGTTAATGAAGCAGACAGAGGTAAAGCTGGTTAAGCCCTGTACACTGGGGAGAGAGGCTGTACTGACACAAAATCCACATATGTTAGGATAGGTTATGACATTTACATAATGCTTTCAGAAGAAGGCCAGGGGCCTGCAGAACTGTCTGGGAGATTATCTATGTTTGAAAGAAATATCCAAACTGAAAATCAATACATGTTAAACCTTATTCTCAACTATCAGAGATGGGCTAAAAACTTGCAATGTTATGATCTTAACCCTATAGTGTCGTATGCTATCGTCGCTTATAGAGCGCGGTTGTGGACTTTCCATTACTGTAACTCCGCAACCAAGGGTGCTATCATGTAAATTCAAACGGCGTCTCCAAGCAGAGACATGGGCCTATTTAAATATTTTACCGTCATTACGGTAATCTGCCTTCATTGTCCCTCGAAGGTGACGAATGAGAGCACAGATGCCGCTGGGATTTTCCCAGTCACTTATTCGATATGTCAAAGAAAAAATACGGATGGATATGTAAAATAGAGGTAGTTGTGTGAAAAAATGCAATACATTCTGAGACTTTCTTTAACATGATTTTTATGGCTAAAAAAATTATAAAAGTCTAGACAAGCTATACTGCTCAGTCCGTAAAGGGTTTTAAAGGTGCCGTACCTGATTTTTACTGTCTTAGAAACATGACAAACATAATTAGTTCATTTTAAATGGTTTGCAGTTATTCCTCACTCATACCTTACGCATTCATAGCTAAGGGCGTACTTCCTCGGAGAATGAAACACTCTATAATTAGATACAGACAGTACACAGCAGTCTTTTTTCACCACAAGAGCTGCTTTTATTATATATCTGTACTGGAGCAAAACAAATGTATTGAAATACCAGTTAAATTAAGAAATATTTTAAATGGTACAGGCCCTTTAAGCTCTTTAATCTAACAAATGGGACTGAATAATGCTCCACTTTTATAAGCAATTGTTAAAAGGATTAGTTCAGTGTAGCTGAGTCATGCTTCATGTGGATAGGTCCAGCAAATAAGGTTGTATATTATGCAAAATTGACTCTTGTTAGCTTTAAACCATATTAAAATGTTGTTAACTCTTCAAAAAGCATACCCAGAGTTGTTTTGTTTCATTCACACGTTTGAGTAATCCTTTATTATTAATCTGTCTATTATTAGTTTATTATTTGTCTCCAAAGTTCAAAATGCTTTTTACCTTTAGTTCAGTAAAGATGGGCAATTCCCGAGCTGAAGAGGTTCTAGTGAAAGTGAGTGTTTTCAGTTTGAGAGAAGAACCAAGTAATAAATATGCAGAGTTTGTGTTTTAAACATGTGTGAATGAAACACAACAAAACTCCAGGTACGTTTGTGATGAGAAAACAATATTATAACATAGATAAGAAAATAGCGTAATATAGTCCAATCTGTAACCCTTCTGGTGGATGGTCAGCTACCTGTTTGTCTGGAGATGATATTGCTTTGCCTGAAATGTTCCTCAGTATGACATTAAATGTTTCTATCAGATCAGACCTGTAACTTGGTATGCCTGGTGACATCATCAGTTGGTCTGTTCAAGGTTAATGCCATACCGTGGAATTTTCCAAAAACCTTAAAAAAGTATTAGTATTAGCTGACGCTTCACTTTCCATTGGTTTATAATGTCGTCTTTGTCCACGTTATCTTTTTATAAAAACATTGAATGAGCTGAATCACATTGGGGAGCATATAGTTTCCCACACACATGAATAGACTTGGGTTACATTCATTTGTATGAATGTAATGTATTGTAATGTAAAACAGGGCACAATAGAAATACAAGACTAAGCAAGTGGACATTGTTGCTGCAACTGTGGCTTTATTAAACCATCATTGTCACAAAAACAGAACATAAAGAAATCTGCAAATTCAACTCAAAATACAATATGCTACATACTGGTATTTTACTAGAGAATTTTATCTCTGACCAGTGCGTAGTGTCCTTGGGCAAGACACTTCACAGCGAGATTGTCAAAGTAATCAGTAAGGAAACTAATGATTTTCTGTATTTTTAACAGACGATAGGCTACAGTTTTAAATTCCCACTATAGTCATGTCAGTTAGTTTGGTTCTCTTTTATAGAGAAAAAAAAAAATGAAAATACATTTTTTTATTAGTCTCAAAACTGAAGATTAGCAAAACAAACCGTTGTATTTGTGGCATAGTGTGTAATAAGTATGTGGATGCAATGAAGAACTGTGGGTTAACAGGTTAATATTGACATATTAGTACTTGTCCATTCAAACCTAAAAAAAAAAATAAATTAAATTAAATTAAATTAAATTAAAAAGCCAGTGGTAGAATGTAACAAAGTCAAAGTATATATACTCTGACGTTCTTAAGTATGTATACTTAAGAACGTATCTGTGCCTTACTTAAGTAGTTTTTAAAGTGGATACTTTTTTACTTTTACTGCACTTCATTTGAGACCAGGTGCCTGGAATTTTTACTCCACTACATATTTTTAACTGGACTGAAAAGTAAAAATATTGGTTGGTGGTTCAAATCCCGCTGTCGATGTAAACATCATTGGTTTAGCAGTCACATCCACTGAGCTGCAGGTTAGCGGTGCGATTCCACCTGTCACAGATAAATGCTGTTATTGTGTGCTCAGGCAAGACATTAACCCCCCTCACCCCCAGTGCCTTCGTACACTGGTGTATGAATGGGTGGCTGAATGGGTGAGTGGTTCCTTGATGGAGCAGATGGGGCAGATTGGAAGTCTTGCTTTTGTCAGTCTGTTCCAGAGCAGCTGTGGCTACTTAGAATATCATACCACCACTGAGTATGACTATCCTTACTTACTTAGTCTCCATACTAACACTGCGAGATCTTGTGGATGTGACACCAGTATAAAGTGAAATGAATGAATAATGTAATGTCAATGTAATGTCTGAGAACGTTGAAAGGAGCTGTATAAATTCAAGACTTCATAAATATGGATGCTGGTTTGGACGTGGACAGAAAAACAAGGAGGGGAGAAAGGAGGTGATCACAGGCCTATAGGAGAACCAACAAATGTATGTAATGAAAGAGGACAGGAAAAAAGAGAAAGAGAAAAGAAGAAAGGGTTAAGGCTCTGGGTAGCAAGCACTACCTAACTAGTAGGGTTGGGGTTCAATTCCTGTCCCGTGACATGGTTGACATGGTTGCTTTCATGTTCTATATGGGAGATTTACTGTTTTTGAAAAAAAAAAAAAAAAAAAAAGAAAGAAAGAAAGAAAGAAAGAAAGAAAATCCAAACTCATGATTTACAAATCTTAAACTGTATTGTTATTTCTTTAGGGTTGGCTCCAAAAATTGCCATATTAATTATATGGCTCATAGTCCTTCAACCATGTCTTTGGTCTTTTTTCACTTTATTTTAACTTAGTGACCCATAAGTAGTTCCTAAGCCTGAATCATTCTTAATTAACTATTTTCTTATTATGAATTAAGTCTTTGTTTATGTTTTATTAACACAAATTAAGCATATATTCAGCAGAAACACCAGTAAAGTTGCACAATGGATCTTTAATATCAATACACATTGTATTTGAATGAAGGACATCTAGACTCCACTTGTAGGTCAGTGCAGTTTCATATTTGACTATTCCCAATGAGTTGCTGTGATGTGATGTAATTCTCCATTTCTAAATATAGTGTCGAAGTTGTCCTAGCACTAGTCATCGTAAATAACATTCCCTGACAAATGACACATGACAGCTCTATTGGGTTTGGTTATGCTCTAATCCTAGCTCTGATTGAAGTGATGTAGCAAACCAATAACAGGATGTGCCTTCTGCATAGTCAAGTCAAATGACATGTTTATGAAGGGGGGTGTTCATCTGTCAACCCCTATATATCCACTTAAATAGAGGGTGTGTGTGTGTGTGTGTGTGTGTGTGTGTGGGGGGGGGGGGGGGGGGGGGGGGGGTTACACAAGAGTACAAGGTTGTAAAAGTACCAAAGTGTGTTAGAGGGCCTGTATAAAAATGTACTCTAAAGCAGACCTTTTGTGTCTGTGTCTGTTATATTGTTATAATCTATGACACCTGTGGATGCACATTTTAAAGTATTTTAATAAGAAAAGAAACAAAAAACTTAATAAAAGAAACAAGTCCGCTGATGTTCGTCAGCTCCCTCTGGCCAAACTGCAGTGACCACAGGGAGCTGACGTCGGCATAAATGCCATCGGAACAAAGAGACGTGCAGCACTTACGATAGATAGCTACAGATCACATTAGCGAGCCACAGATTTATTTATCATTTGTGCCAAAATGACTATGTGGCGCTGCCGAATCCTACGTGTATCACCAATGAAGAAAATTTTATGTACAGTGTAACTATGGTACAGAGCAGTGGGCCCATGCTGGTGGAGGTAAAAACGGGGGCTGATTGGTTGTAAAACTGCACAATTTGACTAAAAGTCCAAAACTTCCTCTATGTGTGCGGTGACGTTCCAACCACTCCCTCTTCCTCTCTCTGATTCAGCGGCAGCTCCTCACCTTTTCTCCTCCCTCCCCTCATTTATTATAGTCCAATTAACAGAAAGTAAACCATTATTTTCTCACCATTTATGAGTGAACATTAAGACCTTATTTAGTGCACGGACATCAACCTTTGTATGAAGAAGATCTTTCTTTCTGTATCTTTCTTTATTTTCTTTGCTTTTTTCCCATATTGCCCAGCCCTACTCTCGACCCACATGAGATAGTGATACTGATAGTAGTAATA
Source organism: Periophthalmus magnuspinnatus (assembly GCF_009829125.3). Classification (NCBI taxonomy): domain Eukaryota; kingdom Metazoa; phylum Chordata; class Actinopteri; order Gobiiformes; family Gobiidae; genus Periophthalmus; species Periophthalmus magnuspinnatus. The sequence continues at coordinate 26,800,389 of NC_047144.1, forward strand.
CTTTAGGGTGTCATCACTTGGCTTTAAGGTGTATGCTGTTGCTTGACTATTGCTTTTGGCGCCCCCTGTTTAGCTCGTCCCATGTGTGTAGTCTATGGAATGTATTTAGGCCGTGCCTGCCCCCCTGTTCAGAAGCGCATCCTCCTAATGAGCTTTGGACAGACCAGATATGATTTATGGAATTAAAATAACGCACCGCTTTGATCACGAAGCAGAGTGAAGCAACCAGAGACCACAGCCCTTATTCAATGTGCTCTCTCTCTCTCTCCCTTTTCTCAATTTATCAATCAATTTGCTATCTCTCCCTTCCATCCTCTCTTCTCATACTATTTCTAGCTTTCCCTCTTTCTCCCCCTCATATTTCTCTCCCTTTTTCTCTCTCCCTCTTCTCTATCTGCTACTCTCTCTCCCTTTCTATCTCTCCTCTCAATCTATTTCGGTCTCCTTTACTCTCCCCTATTTTATTTTCTCTTTCATCTCTGTCTCTTGCTGTCCTCCTCTCTTCTCTTACTCCTATCTCTCACTCTCTCCACCCTCATGTTTTTCTCCCTCTTTCTCTGTCTCCCTCTTCTCTATCTGCTTTTCTCTCTCCCTCTTTATTGTATTTATCTTCTCACTCCATCCTGGTCTTCCTCTCTCTCTCTCTCTCTCTCTCTCTCTCTCTTCCACCCCTATTTATTTTATCTCTCTCACTTCCTGTCATCCCTTACTCTTTCTACCTCTCCTTCTCATATCTTTCTCTTTCTCTGTCTCCATCTTCGCTTCTCTATCTACTTCTCTCTCCCATGTATCTCTTATCTATGATCTCTCCTCTCTTTCCATTTTGCTCTCCCTCTGATATTTATCTTTCTCTCTTTTTCATCATCTCTTCTTTTGTCTTACTACCTCTCCCTCTCTCTCTCCCCCTCATATTGTTAAACTGGACTAGAAACCCAACTTAAACCTTAATAATAGAAAAAGTAAGTGCTCAGTATGAGAGGAACCGCAGGTTCAAACATTTGGTGCATGTGCTTGGCTGAGGAGCCAATGAGGTGACGCTATCATCTGTGGGATTGTGACTGAATGCCTCTAAGTCAGAATCCCCCCTAAACATCATACTGTTGAGTGGTCAAGGATAGCCGGTTCGTGGGGGTCGATGAGCAGAGCCGTTCGTGACAGGGCTGGGGCATGGCCAACACGGGTCACCCCTCTCCTATCTCGCACCTCATGTTTTTGGAGAATCAGGTGCCAAATCACATGCAGACCAGAGTTAAAGGTGCACGATGGAACTTTTTAGGATCAACATAGATGTTATTGCTTTGCCTAGACTGTACCATAGTATGACTTATTCATCTCCCTAGAGTCCATCAGGTGACCCCATCAGGCCCAGTTACAAGTCAGATCTGTGGAGAGGTGACCACATTCACAACAATATGGATTCTTGCAATATTTTTGAGTTCACAAACTCCCAAAATTCCATCTGGAGAGATCCCTGTGGTACGGTTAAAATTCACCCAGCAAGATAAACAAGTTTAATGCCATACTGTGGACCATTCTAGGCAACACAATACCAAACAAGCATATGGTAGACCCTCCATCAGAAAAGTATCATAGTGCAACTTAAATGTATTACTACAGCATATATATAGTAATTGTCATTAAAATCTATGGTGAAATACTTGTACCACAGCTTGAAAAACATGCAGCAATACTGGCTCCTATCCTGTCAATAAACTACCACTGTTTTAAAGGGGGAAAAAACAAACAAACAAACAAAAAACAAACAAACATGCAAATTAAGAATTCTGTTCGCTCTGGTGAAATCAGTTCAGCAGTTTTTGAAGTCAATGGACCTGTTTCTATTATAGACAATATTGTAATTTACTCTGAAATAATCTGAAAATAATAAAATCTGAAATAATCATGGTATGTTAAAATTTAATATTAACTACCAGAAAAAAGCACAGTATGTCTCCTTTAAACCTGTTTGACAGACAGTTAACATGTTTGCTGTTGTTGTGACTGTGGTGATGTTGTTTCCTCTTTCACCTCTGCTCTGTCTCTGCTTTGTTCAATCAGCACCTGACTGTGAAGACACGCTCCTGTTTTTCTGCCTCACAATCATGTCCTATTAGCATTAGTGCATTAGCCTTAGCGCATTAGCATACATCCGGTGGCTCTGTACCTGTTGCACTGGTACTGTCTTATCTCCCTCTCACATGAATACTCTCTGATGGCAAGACTAGATCCACATCTGATCCTCTTACATAACAGCAGCCCTGTCAGACACATATGACACCAGAACTAATCTACTAGTAAGATATTTGGTTTGTGACAGTTAAATGTCCACTACCGTGTTAGAGATTGTAAGAATGGCGTAGGAGTTCTTTGAATATATGTCTTAAATGTGTCTAACTCAGCTCAGCTTCATACTTCCTAGTCCACTTCCGAAACATTACTAAGTAAAATGGTATATTTACACAACACTTGTCTTCCTTCAAACGCTTTTGCACAAAGGAACCCCTCACCCATTCACAAACCACTGTACGCGGACACTGGGGGTGAGAGGGGTCAAGTCTGTGGGAGCTGGAATCACCAGCTGGATCTGGCATGATGCTTATGTCAAGAATGGGATTCGATCCACCACCCTTCAGATCAGATGACAAGCACCACCTGAGCTACTGGTGCCACATTAACTAAGGCTTACTATATTATTTCATATATGTCATAGAACTAACTTTCCATAACGATATTTGTGAATTTGCAAATGAAAAAAATCTTGACATCAAATTGGTCCATAGCTGGTGGACCAGTGAGAGAGCAGCACTGAGGTTTGTGCGAAAGCTAAAAATGAAGTGCCCAAGTGCTACACATGTCAGTCTGGTGTGAGCCATGTTAATATAGAACAGCATGGATGGATAAATGGCCTATATGTAACAAAAGTGGGTGTTAGGATATTCAACTGAACCCATGCAGTCAAAGCAGGCCAGCTACTCTAGCTACTAGCTACTCTGCATATGCTGCAGCTCTACCACTGAGCATATCATAGTGCCTGTTAACACTATACATGATATGAGTCTAGTAGAATAGTACCTCTTTTGCTTTCCTGTCACATTTGCTGTGGCATTTCGATATAACATCAATGTTTTTGTGGGATTTCTCCTTTCTATACACCAAGGCCGATTCCTTTATCATTGCCCTCTCTCTTGTTGGCTCCAACACTCACAAACAACATTTGGAGGTGAATCGGCCGTGTTCCCAGCTCCCATCGCCCCGAGTGTGTGGTCTCCTTGTGCATACTCTACCCCAGGCTCTGCGCGAGTCAACAAAACCTACTCCAACCAAACATAAACTCCTTCTAGCTTTGAAAACCGCAGCCAATTAGAGCTGCTGTTTACAATCGCAGGCACATTCATCCAGCCTGGAAAAACAACTTGTCAGGGAGCAAGCGGGCATTTTACGCAGCACGGGATAACAAAGCAACACTAATAAATACGGTGTTGTGTTGAGTCGGGAGAGACAGAGATCCAAGGCTATAGGCTATGAGTGAGTGTGAGTTTGGTAGGGGTGGAGCGGGTGGGGGGTGGAAAGATGGAGGACAGGAGGAGGAGAGGTGGACGAGGAGGTTGGGAGCCTGACCCTCTCTCCGTGATTAGAATGACAGAGAGGGTCAGGCTAGCTACACCGAGGAGTAGGGTTGTTAAAAATATCGAAAATCAGATACTAATCCTTACTAAAATTTATGTCAAAAGTAAGTACTTATTTGATGTATCTATATTAAAAAAAGTCATATTCTCAGGACAAAAATGAACCTTTGCTGAATAGCCTTAGAATAATCTTGAGCTGTATCAGAACAAGTATAAGGCGCATAGACTAGTATACGCCTATGGACTACTATGAAGCTACCTGAGGGATTACACAGATAAAAGGCCATATGGGAATATAAAAGAAAGTACTACGGTTTAAATCTCATTCGATTGGCTACAGAAAAAGTGTTGTTTGTTTTTTTTTTAATCATCATGGTATTGAGTCTATTACATTTAATACTTAAATGAATATTGAAATCAGGTACTCTTTTGAATAAGTGTCAATACTGAGCTTGACCTTTAAAAACAATACAGTGGCCCCTCATTTATTGCGGGGGTTACGTTCCAAAAATAACCCGCAATAGGTGAAATCCGCGAAGTAAGCATTATTTTTTATAATTATTATATATGTTTGTATGTATATATGTTTTAAGACAAGCATTTATATTTTCCACACATTTCTCTCTTGTTTAATTAATTAATAGTGACTCGGGTATTTCAGAGTTCCTCTGACTGCATCTCTTTGTCCTGGTGCCACTCCATTGTAGTGTCGATTGAACATTTATGGATTTTGGCTGAACGCATTCTGTACTGTACAGGGCACAGTGGCATGGAGGAGATCGATTGATGATGGTCTGCAGTCCCTTAGCCAATCAGGACACGGAATACAATGCATACACTGTAAAAAAAAGAATGTAGAATTGCACTTGAAAAATCCGCGAAACTGCGAGACTGCGAAAGGTGAACCGCAATATAGTGAGGGACCACTGTATTACAATTTTCAACAAAGGAACAAAGCCTTTTTTGGACATCTACACTGAGAGAATAAGATTCGCCCTGAACATCTCATACAGTTTGATCTTTTATTCATGCAAAGCTGCTTTGTAGTTATTTGATGAATACCTGGTTCAATAATATAACTGCATCCATTCTCATATGTTTGTCATGTTTAAAGGTGCTGTGCCAGATTTTTACTGTCACTTTTTTTACTGTCTTAAAAATGTGACAACAGAACTTTTTCATTTTAAACTGTTTGCAGTGGTCCAGTTATTCCTCTTACTTTAAGCATTCTGAGCATCCTAATTATCCACCATAATCAGTTTATAAGTGCTTTTCACAACTCAGAGACCAGAGCGGCGTTTTGATGTCATGGTAAACCTGTCAACAACTAGCATGAAAACATGCAGCTCTTGATTATCAGACAAAAAAAGGCTTCAAAACATAATGGACATATTTCAACCTCAAGAAAGAAATAACATTGTTTGCTAAAATACATGGGAAAAATCTGTTACAGGAAATAAAAGCTATTTTCAATCTTTCCACTGGTATCAAATACTTAAAGTCAAACTACTGGTATCAATATTGGAACAGAAAAAACGATTGGTACATCCTATCCAAAACTACTTGACCTCTCTTCTATTTGGTTGAAAGCTCGGTGCAGTTTAGGTATTTGTTTATGTTGTGGAGATTATTGGCATTGGCGACCCACATCCCGTAGCTGTGGTCTTTTTATCATGGCTCTCCTGTAATTACCGGCCCCCAGCATCCAGTTTCCCCACCACCACCTCATCCCCCTTTGTCCCCTGCAGTCAGTGAGGGATTATCTCCACAGAGCAGGCATCAGATAGGGCCACAAAAGCTGGACAGGAGCATGGCCGCGGGATGAGTACGCTGCACTATAGAATTATCAGCTCTTCGATCGCTATTGAGTGGGCTCAAGGACATACAGCTAGTTCTCAGGTGCTCATTTGCATAAAAGAGAGAGAAAGGGAAGAAGACTATTGGTCAGTTTGGGTGATCCAAAGGCCAATCAAGTGTCTGCCAGATCAGGGTCAAAAGAGTAAAATGAATCCATGATCATTACAGGCTGATCGATATTTATGTAGACTGTCAACGTGTAAAAGGAGCCATTTTGTCAAGTTGTGATTTTGAAATGGGAAATTAAAACTTCTTATTTTCAAGGACAACTGTAATTGGTTCACATTTGGTAAAAAAAAAAAAGACAATCACGATGTTTTAATTTCTTTTTAATTAATTGTGAATTACAGTGTATACATCTCATTTGCTATAATTCAGTACTTAAACTAGTTTAGTTTAAGTACTGGTTTAGTTCTAGTTATTTCTGGTATAGGCCTGTGAGTACTGGCTTAATCCTGTTTAAATCCTATATTTGGTCCCAGTTTAATCAAGGTCTAAGCAAGCAAATTGTTACTATAAAACACAAAATGTTTTTTGAGATAGCACTTTCATGTATTACACATCTGTGGGGTATTACTTGTTAACAAATAACATATTTAGATCACCATCTTACTTTTTATTGTTTGAAAATGCTGTATTGATGCTCTGAGTCCACCCTCCCTTTGCTCCACACAAAGTCACAGCCCCTTCAGAGTGATACAATCTGAGTGCATCCTGCTAATGAAACTCCTGCACATTGCATCAGGTTTGTGACATTGTAGTGTATTGTATTGTATCATGCATTTGTATAGTTATGGAGAATTGTCATATGGGAGCATGGGTAATGTAGGCTTGTGGGTGGAGCATTGGACAGGATCGTAATGCTAATTGTAAAGAGGGTTTGAATAGGGCCCAGGAAAGAGCACTAAATTACAGAAATATGCATTTATAAGCCTCTAAACCTCTACAGGCATGTTTTTGATGAAGGATTAACCTTAATACAGGCTACAACAAGTCAAAGTTTCATATGCCCTCTACTGGTGAAAAAATGTGAAATAAACATACAGATAGTAGCTTTAAAGGTACGTTATGTCATTATTTTTTTTTTATTTTTTTTTTTTTTTCTGATGGTGTGTCCACTGCCTGCTTGTCTCCATGCCGATGTTATCACTTAGTGTGGAATGTTCTACACTACAGTATGACATTATCCTTCTACATTTAGAATTTATTTAATAGGCTCTTTGCGCAGCAGCACGATAGCTAGCTCACTAAAAACTTTAAAGTGTAAAATATAAGAACAACACCTATTTTAAAAATGAATGAATTAAAAGAACATTTTTAAATGTAGAAAACTGCACATTTGTCATCTCTCTTTTTTAAACACAGAAGTGTCCTCCGGTGAAGTATTAATTTCATTTGCTTAGTGTTTAACATATCATGATCTGCAGCTCTCTGTCCACTGCCTGATCTTGTATTTGTTTTTATTTATTTATTTTATTAATTTTAGCATGACTTGGCAAAAAACATATAGAGATAAAACTGAATAGGAAGTACTAACGTTAACATTGAGGTTGCTGGGTGCTGTTACTCATATTTTTTTGAAAATATGCATACCAAAGCAGTGCCATGGAGCTTGAACAGTTTAATGCCATACTGTTAGACATTCTATAATATGAACACTCCACCTGAAACGTTACATAATCAACATTTATCGAGCGTTAGTATTTGTGTAATTCCCATGCGCTTTGGAATGTAAATCTATGTATTCTTTGTAATCCTATAGTGCTGCTCCTTTTACCACGTACATTAACCAGAATGTATAGGATTTACATGTCCCTCTCTCCAGGGAAAATATGGAGTGACATCCTTTGCTAATTGCACCACTTATAGTCTAATGCATCCTGATATTTGCCTTGATTTTAATGCAGTCCATATGAAAGCAGAATGCTCTGGGGTCTCGGGTGTGTGGGAGGGTTTATATAACATTGTGGGGTCTACACACACTCACACTGGGGCTAGCCTTATGGGGACAAACATCAGGCATATCCTTTATTAACATTTTTGCAACATTTCCCAAGGGTCTTGTGATAACTAGGCTCTGCTCTGTTTGAAGCTCTGTTGCTCAAGTTAGACTTTAATCTGAGCTTTGTTTTAACACAACATGATATTTGATTACTCTTAGCCATTTTAGCCAAAAAATAAATAAAAAATAGACTAAATTATAAGCAAGCATCCTTTCTATAAGCAGACTTGCATCTCCACAAACCTGACTCCTTTTTGGCCTGAAGAAGAGCCTTGTTCTGCTTGTTTCCATGGAAATGTTGTTCCTTTGGATCTAATCTTCCACATTTTGTCATAAAACATATCTAGCTCCATGGAGAATGTTTGAAAGTACGGTTTTAATTTTTTATTTCCATGGAATCATGTAGGTGACATGCCACCTCAGAAAGCCACATACTGTACCTTTATGGATATGGGTTAAAATAGGTTAAGGTTAGTGTTTATAGGCAAGGACTGACTGGTTAAAGAGGAGGTATTATACAAAATTGACTTTTTTGAGCTTCTACCATGTGATAATGTTGTTAACGCATCAAAAACATGCCTGAAGAGGTTTTAGATGTCATCCATTCATGATTGAGTTAGTAATCTCTAGCAAGCTCTCCTGGGCCCTATTCAAACCATCCTTATGGTTAGCAGTGAGATTCTGTGCTATGGTCAGCCGACAAGGCCCATCCATGCTCCCACATGACAATTCTTAATAAATATACAAAAAGAAGAATGTAAGTCAATGTAATGTCCCCAAGAAGCATGTAAACCTGACATGTGTGTTATGGTGTGGATGTCATACAGAGGTCAGAGTGGGCTGATCAATGGTGATAGATCAGAGTGTGTTGCACACACATGGTTCCCCTTTGCTCCTCCCTTCTTCCACCTCTCTCCACTCCTCCCTGTTTCTTCTCCTTCCTCACTGCCCCTCTCTTCTTCTCCTGCTTTTGCCCTTTCTGCTCCTTCTCCCTACACCTCTGTTCTTCTCTACACTCCTCCTGCCCTCTCCTTACTGCTCTCTCGTGCTCATCTCTCATGCTCTACTCTTCGCACCTCCCCTGCCTATTCCTCCTCTCCTCTCTGCCCCTTCCTCCTCCCCCTGCTCCTCGTCCAAGTCCACTCCCTCTTCCCCTCTACGCCCCCCTGTTCCTCTTATTTCCTCCCTGCTCCCTCCTTTCTCCTCCCCTGCTCATATTCCCTATTCTTTATGATCAACCTCCCTGCTCCTCTTTTCGTTCTCTGTGTCTGCTCCTCCCTACCCCTCCTCCCTGCTTCTCTTTGCTCTATACACTTCTAATACTGTCTCCTCTCCGCTCCTTCATCCTCCCCTGCTGCTCCCTGCTCCACTCCTCTCTGCTTCTCCCCTCTCCTCTCTTTTCTTCCCCCAGTCCCTGCCCTTCTTCTCCTCCCTGCTCCGCTCTGCTTTCTCCCCGTCTGCTCTTCCCACCCCTCCTGCTCCCTTCTCCTCCCCACTTTCTACCCACTCCCTGTGCTTCCTCCCTGGCTTCCCCTCTCCTCTCTGCTCATCCCTGCCCCTTCCTCCCCTCTGTGGTTTGCTAACCGTGTGCATCCCTGAGTGTGGTGGAGGGTGCATGAGGTGACGTGATGCGTTGTGTCGCAGTGTCAGGTGGCATCAGTACACATGAGATAAAAGCCAACACAATCGATATGAGCCTCCAAACCTTCACGTGTCCCCAGACTCAGTCCATGTACGAGCTCTGGCATGCTCTTACTTTTCTTTGCAGTCCTTATGCAACATGTAGTTGTATGTTTGATATGATTTCAACCAATTTCTCCAACTGCATCTGAAAGGACATCTACGGGATTGTTAGGTGATGATGTCACATCCACGTCCAACCAGAAACTTCACAGCTGATTTCTAGCTTTGTTTTTGTTCCTAATGAAACAGAAGGCAATTACATTTCAAAAGTGTATTTAACCACAGACTGTATCAAATATGTATATAATGTAGTAATAAATTAAATTAAATTAGCTGAGCCTAGCTTCTTATCTTAAAGACCCTATATTACACAAAATGCATTTCTGTGAGCTTTAAGACATGTTTATATGTTGTTGCCTGGAACTGGAATTGAGTTTTGCTTCACTCACATGTTTGAGTAATCCTGGTTTATTAGTCTGTCCACATCTCCAAAGGTCAAAATGCTCTCTTTCACCTTGTCATGTCATGTGGTAGTTTTGAAGATAACAGCGACCTTTTACCTTTACTTCAGTAGAAATTACAGGGCTGTAGTCACCAAAATTATTCCAGTGAAGCTGTAGGCTATAGAGTTTAAAAACAAAAACTAAGCTCTAGGTATGTTTTTGATGGGGAAGTAGCATTATAACATTGATCCGAAAATAGCAAAATATGAGCCCTTTGACCTTGTGCACTTTCTGTCACAGTTATAACCTTGCATTAACATTATAACCTTTGCATTAAATGGCTGTGACCTCTTTTTAGCGTGAGATGTGTTGTTGGTGAAAAAAAAAAAGACAAAAATTGTAAATATGTCCACTATTCTCAAACAGCTGATGCTGTCTGGACCCGGAAGTGACATTGTACTCAACAATTCTACAGGGCTGCTCTTATAGAGCACACATAATGCTACTGAATGTTTTCTGCATCTCAAAAATCAATACTTCAATTTTACTCACATGTGTAAAAGCCCACTAACTTTTCTAGTCTGGTCTCTGAAGAGATAGTGCTGCTTTGCCTTTAACAGTATGTATTAAAGTGGACTTGTGAGCTTTTAACTATGCTAGTGTTTCCTCGTCAGTGGCTTACCCGGAGTTGATTTTGGATTGATTCATGCATGTTTGACAAATGTCACCATGCATTTGAGGTTTGAGTGCTCAGAAAATTTGTTTTCACCAACCTCCTATCTCCACCCATTGCTCTGTGCTTACTGTGAAAATAATAATAATAATAATAATAATAATAATAATAATAATAATAATAATAATAATAATAATAATAATAATAATAATAATAATAATAATAATAATAATACAGCAGGGTCATAAAAAGAAGGGCCTGTCTGTGCAGTTTTGAAATGGAAATCAATGGATATGTTTCTATTATTAAGCTATTTTGGATCAGTTTTGCAGTTTACAATTTACAAAATGTATTATCTTATTATATATTATTATATTGTAATTTCCTTTTTTTTTCTTTTTTTTTTTTTTTAAACACCTTGAAAAACATGCATTTTTTTTTACAGTGAGTGGGGTTGCCTTTCCACATACACACCACCTACTTGTCTCCATTAAGTTCTATGCCAACCTGGGACATTTTAGGCAAAGTATCTGCTTTAGTAACTGCAACCAGGATGTACTCCTCCAAGTCAATTTAATTTCTCCAGACTGATCATTTCAGTGGTTAAAATGGTTTCCTTATAAAGCCTCTGTTAGCATGATGTTGATAATAACCACGTTTCACCCCCTATTGCTGCTAGCAGTAGCCACACTTTCTCCAAGAGTTTGAATTGACTCTTTGCTGCAAAAGAGCCACTATCTATAAATATAGATTTGATATAAGTTGTAAAACATACCAAAAAGTCTAAAAGTGGACCTAATATGCAAAATCAACTTTTCAGAGCTTTTAACGGTGATATAGTTGTTTCTCCTCGCCATTTACTCATCCAAACTTGTATTTGGAGTGATTTGTGTGTTTTTGAGCAATCTTTAATCACTTATTTTCAAGATGCCATATGATCAACCCCTGTTTTCACCGCCACCAGTACTCACCAACTGCTCTGTACTTATTTTGTTATACAATGGTATTTTCTCAATCTTTGATATGCGTAGGAATGTCACATAGTCATATTTTTATATATGTAGTATATATATTTTATATTTTCATTTTTTCGTACAAATGAAAAATATTTCTCTGCTTGCGAGCGTAATGTGTAGCTATCCATGGGAGGTGCCAACAGCTGCATGCTTTCTGTTGACGTTTCTATCAGCTCCCATTGGGAACCTCAGTTGTCTAATGCAGAAGTCACCAGACTTATTTCTTTAATTAAGTTGTTTTTGATCAATATTGCTTTTCAAAATGTCCAAATTATGATCCACGGGTGTCATAGATTATATCTGCATAGCAGACATAAGTGCAATACCCGCCTTTGTTTAATTAATAATTATTAATGTTTAATAAATAATAAAAGGGTATGGCTGTTAATAGAAATTGTCCAATTATCAAAGATGTTTTTTTACAAATCTTGTTCTTATAAGTTGTATCTGGATTGTTCAAAATGTTTGCAAAAATGTAATGAATGTTAAAATATCTATTCCCTTTGCAATTAATTTTTTTTCTGACCCTGGTCTACTGCCTAACCACCTGGTTGTGTGTTATAGGAGAAAAGCATTGGCCACTGCGCTCCCACAGTCACCATGGTAGGAATGGCTGCTTTCTGTTCCCACTCCAAGTTGCCTCCACGCACTATTTTCCCCTCCATCAGCCTTATAAAAAGCTGCACTCTGATAATAATATGATGTTATGAAGATCCGGTGGAGACACAGTGAATGGAGGCAGCTTGGACCCAGCTCAGTGAAGTGTTTCCTGTTGACCCCTGTACGACCATGTACAACCTCTGTATGACCTCTGTATGACCTCTAACCTGTCTCCTCTCCCTGACATGTAGCGTCTCTGTGATGATGGTGCACATTGTGCTGTGGTGATAGGAGTGTTACTGTACACAAATTCCACTGAACCATTTTAGTTCAATAATTTACCCAAAAAAAAAAATCACCTAAACCATATCTGAGGTCCATATCTAGGTCCTATATTACACAAAGTTGATTCTTGTGAGCTTTAAGCTATGCTGTCTTGTTGCTACCCTATTACCCGAAGTTTCGTATCATTCACACATGTTTGAGTAATCCTATTCATTAGTCTCTCTGCATCTTCAAAGCTTAAAGTGGGAATTCTGGTTCTACATTGTGATGTCATGCAGTGGTAGTTTTCAAGTGTACAGCTCCTTTGACCTTTAGTTCAGAGGAGACTGGAAATTCCAGGACTGAAAACATCCATGATTCTAGGTGTGTGGAGTTTAAAAATAAAGTGGAGCACTTTCTATATTATATTACCTAAATATACAGGGTTTGTGTTAAACATTTGTGAATGAAATGAAATGAAACACCAGGTATGTTTTTGATGTGGAAACAACATAATAACACAGATCAAAATAAATGTTATATGGACCCTTTTAATTGAGTCCACCACTGTCACTGGCTGGCTTGACTGCAGCTTGACACTCAGCTTCACTGCATTAACTTAATTGGAAGTTAAAATTAAGAAACAAATGAAACATGGATGATACAAGGCTGTGACAGAGTGGTGCTAATTTAGCATTAATGTTAATATTGTTCACAACATGGTCGGTTAATACATTACAATGTTTATTTTTCTGTATATTATATTCAATAATGAATATATATATATATATATATATATATATATATATATATATATATATATATATATATATATATATATATATATATATATATATATATATATATATATATATATATATATATATATAAACATATATATAGTGTCATGGTGAGATGAGTGCTCAGCATTAGGGCCTATGCTATGAATTTTTTTTTCGTGCATTTTTCAGTGGAGATGTGTACAGTTACACCTCTGTCAAGAACTGTTTTTAACTCGCTGCTGTGGTGTGGGCTCTGGTTAAACATTGTATGTGTCTCTAAAACTTTAAAACTTAAACCTAACTTGGAGATGGATTTTGATATCTGACACATCTTAATTAATGCATATTACCAGTTGCCCTTATCACATTCTTCACACTGTGCTCATCCCATCTCACTTCTGTCCTAAACCTTTTCCAAACTCGTACTTCGGACTTCTGTGTGTTCTGCTTTCCCGTCTCCATGCGAATAGGGTGGAGTTCTCTAGGCATGGATAAAGGCAGTTTTGATGATGTTACTTCTTTTATCATAAGAAGACATCAGAAAATCTGTGCTTATCCTTGCTTACGATTCCCTCCTCCTTCTTCCTCCTCCTCCTCTTCCTACCTCATCTTCCTCGGAAACGAAGGGATCCTGTCGGTATGTCTGAACATGTCCGTCACGTTGGAGGAGAAATGTCTTTTTTATTGGAGTACAGATGGATACTGTGACATTGTTTCATTCACCAGTGAATTACCGCTCACCTCTGTATTATGAAGCAGTCCCTCACGAAAATGGCCGCGTTATTGGCGCTTAACACAGGGGTCAGAGCAGCAGATATGTGAAGTCCATCTACACCTCCGCACAAACTATCATGGTACATTTGTCACCATGGAGACATGTGGAGTGACCGCATAGCCTTTGGTGTCGGGGGGGGTGATTCTCAGATATGAGATAAAGGGCTTAGCAGTGAAGAGGACAGCTCGGGGAGTAGACTGAGCCAGAGGAGGTGGGCATAGGGTCGTGTTGGAGCAGGGTACTTGTCATCCGGGCATAGTCTATTTATTAGAAAGCCGAGGCATAGCCTTTAGATAGAGAGGGCCCATACAGAGGAGTTGTGTTTTGTTTCATTCACACGTTTAACACATATGCCCTGCACATGTAGGCTGAGTTATTTTCTTACACAGAAAACACGCTGTTCCACCTTGTGATGTCATGTGGTAACACAGGAAGTGCTCCACTGTGTTTTTAAACTCCATACACCTTCACTAGAGCCATTTGGATAATTTTAACCCTAGAATTGTCAATCTCTGCTAAAGGTAAAAGCTAGCTGTTAACTCAGAAAACTACCACTTAATGACATCATAAGGTGGAACAGAGGAGTTTGGGAGATGTAGACAGAATAATAATATAGGATTACTCAAACATGTGTGAATGAAACAAAATAGCTCCAGGTCTACTTTTAAGAAGGTAACAACATTCTAATATAGCATTAAAGCTCCAAGAGTCAATTTAAAGGTTGACTGTGTAACTTTTCAACAAGAGTCCGCCATCTGCCTTCCTCCATAGAGATCTTATTGCCGGGTTTCAAATAGGGGGATCAATCCAGCCTTTTCAGTTCCGATTTTGATACTATAGCTTTAGGTATGGACCAATACTAGTGAAGATCGAAAACAGCATTTATTTCCTTTAAACAAAACTGATCCTAATGAGTTACGTAGCTGTTATTTATTCCTGAAGTAACTACTGAACAATTGTATAAATAAAACTTCAAACATTATTAGACCTTCTGGGATATAGACTGGATCGATTTGGAAACCGATATCCAGTCCAGTTTTTTTTTTTTTTTCAGGATTGGCACTAATATCCGATACCAGCATTGTATTGGTGTGTGTCTAGTTTCAAATGACATCACAACATTACACAGGTCAATATTGTTTTACACAACGTAATCAATAGTTGTTTCAAAGTAAGTAGGAAAGAAAAAAAAAAAACATCTGTAATTGAGTAAATGGAAGATAGCCGTGCTTAACTCTGAAATGTGGAAAACAAACTGACATGTTTAAATTCCTGGCACAAATACAGGCATCTGTTTTCACGCACATTGTCACTTTCCAAAAAAATCTAAAAAAACCCCAAACAAACAAAAAACTCTTCACTTTATTTCCGAAGATCAAATCTAGTGGATGGGATTTAAATTTTAAACTATTTGTCTTCATTCTCAATTTTAATCTTCCAAAGGTTACATACATTTACTTTATTGCCAACGATGATCTCTGGATTAAAAATTAGACCATGTTGACCAATGTTAATATATTACAACAAAGAGCTTTTATTAGTGATTCTGAATACTTTATTGAAAACTCAAAATTTGTCTTGTATAATGAAAAGCTACATATGAACAAATGTTAAAATGAAGGACAGATCATGCCCTGTGTGGTGTTTGTACTTTTGCTCCGTATATGCACAAGTACACAGTATCGGTATCAGTAGAGTGCTCAGGAGTCACATAATTGTCCTCTTCACTGGTGGTGTAAATGTTGCTGTAATTAACCATCACAACCTGCTCCCACACAGTCAGCTGTATGCACACATTTCTCACATGTACACAAGTGATACAGTATCAGATGGCATTTACTGTAGGAGCACACTGCATTTGGAGCTTAAAGGAGCATTATGTAACATTTTATTTCCAGATTTTATTGCTCTGCCTGGAATATTCTATGGTTTGGCTTTAAAAAAAAAGGTTATATTACACTTCTAACACATTGCATATTTAGATCACCATGTTACCATTTATTGTCTGAAAATGCTATACAGTTGCCCCTCGCTATATTGCGGTTCACCTTTTGCGGCATCGCTGTTTCGCTGATTTTTTTTAGCATGATTTTGCATGCTGTTTTTACAGCGTATGAACGCACATTGTGTTCTGCGTCCTGATTGGCTAATGGACTGTAGACCATTGTCAATCAGTCCTTCGTACCGTGTCTCCTGTACAGTACAGAATTCAGCCAAATTTACATAAATGTTGGATTGCAGTGTGATTCCAAAGTGCTGTGTGTTTGCAAGTTTTCTCCCTGACAAAATCCACAATGTTGATGAAATGTTCTGTACTGACAAATTTCAGAAACACTTTGGACTTAAAAGTGTTTCTTTGCACGGAGAGGCGCCTCTGTGGATACCGCTGGAGCAGAGGCACGTGAACAACAACTTTAATGAGATCATCGGGGAAGGGCGATATAATCTACAAAAGTTTGAACTTTGAGTGTTTAAACAAGAGAGAAATGTGAGAAAATGTTAATGCCTGTCTCAGAAAAGTGTATAAAGTGTGGGGTGAGGGCTTTTACAGCCTTAAAACATATAGAATAATTATAAAAAATAAAGTTGACTACTTTGCAGATTTTGCCTATTGCGGATTATTCTTAGAGCATAACCCCCACAATAAACAAGGGACCACTGTATTCATTGAAAACAACATATTAATATGTTTTCTAAGTTTCAGTTTCATGTTTGTTGCTCTGAGTCCCCTGTCCCATAGCTCCCTGTGCTATTCACTCTCCCGTCAAAGGACTATCAACAGATTCTACGTGCATTTTGCTAATGAGACTACTGCAAATCAGGTCAGGTTTGTGAAGTTGTAGTGTATTTTTTTGCATCATGCTTTTGTATATTTATGGAGAATTGTCATGTGGGAGCATGGGCTGAGCTTTGGATAGTATCGTTCTGCTAATTGTAAGGAGGGCTCAAATAGGGTGCAGGGGTAAAATACTCAAACATGCATGAATGGCATCAAAAACCTCTTCAGGCATGTTTTTGATGAGGGAACAATGGTATAACATGGTAGAAAGCTCCAAAAAGTTGATTTCCATAATACCCCCTCTTTAAGAATATATCTTGCAATGTTTGTTTAGCTGTGCACCTCTAGAAAACGTTTTCACCTTCCAAAATTAGCTTTTACTGTTTTGCACATAAATCAAATTCCACCTGAAGCAAGCAAATAAACTTTTTATGCAAATTTGGGGTTGTAAGTGCAATATTTGGCGTTTCCACCTCACATTACTTATGTGCCACTTCAAAGTCTGCATTAATATTAAGGTGATGTTAGTTAATGTGAAAGAAAGTGTGGTGGGGTTTTTTTCATAAACAAAATAACAGCCATTAACCAGCCGTACACTCCCTTTACTCCCCGCACTAAGTCACTCCCCCTTCACAGCACTATTACAACACAATCAGTGTAATGCAACTACTG
Organism: Periophthalmus magnuspinnatus; assembly: GCF_009829125.3. Lineage (NCBI taxonomy): Eukaryota > Metazoa > Chordata > Actinopteri > Gobiiformes > Gobiidae > Periophthalmus > Periophthalmus magnuspinnatus. The sequence goes on from NC_047144.1 coordinate 26,817,561, forward strand.
CACATCACAAGTTGTTGTGTACAGTTGTTTATCTTGCTTTTCTATATTTATAGAGAATTGTTATTTGGGAGAATGGGTGATGTAGGCTTGTGACTGGAGCATTGCACAGAATCTTACAGCTAACCGTAAGGAGGGTTTGAATAGAGCTCAGGAGAGATCTTCAAACATGCATGGATGACATAAAACCTCTTCAGGCGTGCTTTTTGATAAGGGAATGTTATAATATGGTAGGAAGCTGAAAATATATATTTTGCATAATACTCTCTCTTTAATCAGTGCTAGTGCAGCAATCTGCAGCTCAGTGAGTGCCAGAATTCTGGAGGTACTGAGCTTTCACATGAGGCATGGCCTTTCCATATACTGGGACTGAGAAAAACTTGTATGTGTCCTCTTTCTGCAGGTTAAGGCACAGGCAATACAGGTTCAGTTGGGATCATAATACCTTTTTAAAAACTGTGCACAAGATACATACAGTTCCTTTAAACATCAATTTGAAACTCCTTCTGTAGTTTACTCCCATAAATGTAAGGCATTTTATGTGTAAAAAAAAAAAAGAAAAAAATGACAATTTTTGGGACATTCAAAACAGAAACATGAAAAAAGCCAGATTTTCTTTCATCTTTTTGGGGACATCTTATTTAGTATTTGAGTAAACTACATCTGACTGCAAATTTGCTTAATTTTTCAGAGTTAAAACTTTCTGTAGTTTACTCCCATAAATGTAAGGCATTTTATGTGTAAAAAAAAAAAGAAAAAAATGACAATTTTTGGGACATTCAAAACAGAAACATGAAAAAAGCCAGATTTTCTTTCATCTTTTTGGGGACATCTTATTTAGTATTTGAGTAAACTACATCTGACTGCAAATTTGCTTAATTTTTCAGAGTTAAAACTTTAATAAATGAGACTTGGGAAGTAAAAAAAAAATAATATATATATATATATATATATATATATATATATATATATATATATATATATATATATATATATATATATATATATATATATATATATATATATATATATATATATATATATATATATATATATATATATATATATATATATATATATATAATGTATAACTATTTGGTGTAAGTAGGTGCTGCTAATGTCCATAGGTAACAATGTCCCATATAACTCTAAAACTCTATGGCTACAAATTGATTAAATTCATTTTGGTGCAGAGTTGATCATTCTGTTGCTTTCACAAGAAAGCCTGTATGCTCAGAGACCAAAATCACAAAAGAACAAAAAAATTTAAGACATGAGTTTTGCCTGTAGTGTCTCCCCTTAACTTGTACTCTGTCCATTTGCCTCCAGCATTTACTCCATTCTCCGGAAGTATATAGAAAAGTTCAGTCAGAGAACAAATCTCTTGTTTGGCGTGAGCGTGGTTATTTGTGAATGTGGTGTGTGAGTTATTTGTTGATTAAGGTTACGTGGGTGCCGTTTCTTTGTTGTCATGGCAGCCCTGTCTAATCACTGGCCTGGTTCCCTGCCCTCCCCCACATGACAAGCTCAGATATTCCGGTGGAGGAGGAGGAATTCTCACATCTCCATAGGCCTTACACTCAGCCCACCGACACAATTCACATACTCTGAGAATCCCTTGCCCTTAGCAACCTCTTGTTTTGATACCATTAGCCTTAAAGAGCTGGCACAATGAGCTAAAATTAGCCTGCAGCTATAGATATTATGCAGGGAATTATCAACAGCATGGTAAACCAGGTGAAAAGGGCCATTATGCTAGTTAAAGGGCACATATTACACATTACTGATCTATGTTATAAAGTTGTTCCCTCATCAAAAACATACCTGGAGTTGTGTTTTGTTTCATTCGCACATGTTTAACAGACAAATCTCCAAAACCTTCACTTAAATTGTTTGGATGATTTCAACACCACAACTTGCCAGTCTCTATAGGACTAAAGGTAAAATATAGCGGTTGAACTTGAAAACAACCACTTCATGACATCACAAGGTGGAACACAACATTTTGAGCTTTGGAGATGTAGACTGTTTAATAAAGATTTACTCAAACATGTGTAAATGAAACAAAACAGAACTTTGGGTATGTTTTTGATAAGGTAACAACATAAGATCATGGCTCACAAGAATCCATTTTGTGTTATATAGGACCTTTAAAGAACTAGCGCAGCAAGCTAGAATTAGCCCGTTACTATACATACATACTATGTACTAGTATACATAAATACTATGCAGAGATTTATCAGTAGTGTGGTAAGTGGCCCAGGCATTGACAAGCAGTGTCCCTAAACCCGGTGAAGTGGGCCATTATGCTAGTTAACATTTAGCCGTGGCTGTGAGTACTCTTTGTCAAGGAAATGTCAGGTCCTGGGTGGTACCACTGCCCCTCTCATCGTGGGAGCACTTGGAAGTAATGGGACGCCTTTGGAGAGGTGGAGAGGAGAAGAACTGGAGAGGTGTGTTTGGGAAACTGGAGCAATGAAAATTAGCTACTTTGGCCCTCATTATTAGCATTGCTTTGCTCAATTTGCAGTGATGCAAATTGTGTATGGTGTGGACTACTATAAGAATAGTAGCAGCTTTGGTAAAATGTCCAATGGTTCGCAGACACTGGGGAAAATGTGGATTTCCCAAGGACACAAGAACTGCACTAATTTATGGGAGCTGGAATCACACCACCAGCCTGTGGGCCAGTGGATTTGACCAATCTACCAATGATGTGTTTGTCGAGAGTGGGATTCAAACTGCCAACATTCTTATCAGTAGTTCACTCTACCAACTGAACTACTGTCTCCCCTCTGCTGCAGCTAAACGTGGATCCAATAAATTGATAAATAAGCTCTGACCCTGGCACACATACGAGCAGCTGGCAATAAATACAGTGGCCAGAAAGCAGTGTATTTTGAATGAAACTTCCCAAAATATTCATGTTTCAAGTGGCCTAAACATAGACTGTATATATAAATGGACATACCTAACCTGCTAGTCACTACGTTCCAAATAGGAAGTGAGCATGGGCAGGCTTTCAACTCCAACGGCTCTAGCTCCAAACTCATCATTCTGACAAACATCTTAAAATGTTTGTATGGCAAATTAGGCACCTTCTTTCTCCGAGGTCACTCCTGCTAGCATTGGCAACAGGTTTAATTGACATTACTGCTAAGCATCTGCTCCCTGCTAAACCAGTGGTGTGGGCAGGAAGGAGCAGTAACTTCAATACCCTTGCTCCAGATTGGTTGAGAATTGATGGTTGGAATTCTAAACCATTGTTTAGAATTCTAAATCATGGTTGAAATTCTAAATATGGAATTATGCCCTTATAGCCACAAGCCACTTGTTTATAAATTACTCTCACAATGTTTACATGCACAGGAAAAATCTGAGTGCACTAAAAAAAAAAAAATTCAAATCATCTTTGCTCCAAACCCTGTCAGATCACTTTTGTCACAGTCCACAGCAGATCAAAGAACCAAATAGGTGTGAACTGGGAATATGTGTAGTAAGTTAGCATAAGACACAGTGATACACAGCAGTGAGTGTGTATCACTGGAATTTTATGTATGTTAACTCCGGACATTTTTATAAACAGAGCATGGTTGCTGTTCATCATGAAGGTACCAGGACTATCGAACACAGTCTAGAAATTACATTAAGATGAAATAGAAACAAATGCTAAATAAAAATTACGGCAAAGTAAAAAAGCGTATATGAAACCAAGTCATTTACATTGAAATAAAGTTCTAAATAGCACACATATTAAAGCTGTAAGTGTGAGCAAATACTCCCAGGTGGAAGTGGGTTTGTGTTGGTTGCCGTGGTGATGGACAGGCTGATGGATGGGCTCAGACAGGGAGATCCTTGGACTGCCATGTTTTTAGATGACACTTTGGTCTGCAGTGAGACCAGGGGAAAAGAGGGAGGGGTGTTGAAGGTCTGTAGTGGAGGAGAGGAATATGGCTGGGGCAGCAGTACTTCAGTTGGTAGAGTGCTTCAGTTGGTAGAGTGCTTCCTCTGATCTCTCTCACAACATAAACATCATTGTTAGAGCAGATTCACTGGCCCACAGGTTAGTGGTGTGATTCCAGCTCCCGCAGATGAATACTGTTGTTGTGTCCTTGGCCAAGATACTTAACCACCCTCACTCCCAGTGTCTGCGTACACTAGTGTGCGAGTGTGTGAATGGATGAATGGCTCCTTGATGAAAAGTGCTATATCCAAATGTGACCATTTACCATTTGGATGCGCTTTATTTATGTAGTAAGATGTATGTGATGAGTACAGCTAGAGGAGCAGAGCTAGAGGAGCAGAGTCAGAGAAGCACAGAAGTAGAGCCAGAGGAGCAGGGCCCGAGGAGCAGAGCCAGAGGAGCAGAGCCAGAGGAGCAGAGCCAGAGGAGCAGAGCCGGAGGAGCAGAGCCGGAGAAGCAGAGCTGGAGAAGCAGAGCCGGAGAAGCAGAGAAGTAGAGCCAGAGGAGCAGACAGGAACACAGCCAGAGCCCAAGGAGCAGGCACGAGCAGAGCCAAAGGAACAGAGCCAGAGGAGCATAGCCAGAAGAACAGAGCCAAAGGAGCAGAGCCATAGGAACAGGGCCAGAGGAACAGAGCCAGAGGAGCAGAGTTAGAGGTGCAGAGCCAGAGGAGCAGAGCCAGAGGAGCAGAGCCAGAGGAGCAGAGCCAGAGGAGCAGAGCCAGAGGAGCAGAGCCAGAGGAACAGAGCCAGAGGAACAGAACCAGGGCAGCAGACAGGAGTAGAGCCAGAAGGGCAGAGGAACAAAAGCACTTTAAGTAATCACATGACACATTAACTGTAGGTTTTGTTACATGAAAATATAAAAGTTGGTCAAGAAGTAGTCAAATGCAACCTCTTTTAGCAAACTCAAATACGGCGCTCACTTTTCATCCCCACAATGGCAAAACATAAAACATGAAGCTTCAGTCACAGTTGGACCACAAGCCTACACCAACAAGCCTTTTTCCAGCGTTTCCATGGTGCAGTTTCCATGGCAACAGGTTGTGACTGTCTGGCTGCGCAGACCAGACGTGCTGAGACATTTTCTCAAGTTAAAAGTAATACAGACGCTACTGACTACGTTTTTATCAAATCAGACATATTGTTACAAATTAGGGTTGTCAAAATGATCAAAAATCAGATACTAATCAATACTAAAACTGATATTGAAACCAGATACTCATCTGAGCATCGATACTAAAAAAGTCAGATTCACAGGACAGAAAGTAATCAGAACATGTATAAGGCCACTAGTATAGTATCGGTCTGGTACACGGCCATGGACCACTGTGAAACCTAACTGGATGACTGAGGGATTACACATTCACAAGGCCACATGGTAATGTAAAAGAGAGTAATACGATTTAATATTGGAAATAGAGTCTATTCCTTAGTATCAAAATGTAAAATTGTAGTTAGCACTTTAGTAACGCTACTCTAGTAACACTTTTACAAATAGTCATGGGAAAACAACTGCCAGACATAATCTCACTTGATTCTTTCATGGTGAATTTTCAACAGTAACAAAAACATAATTAGTAGAAGAAAAGAAAAAAAGAAAGGACTAAGTGGGCGGGGAAAAAAGTTTAAAGTAAAACAGTCAGATACAGGCCTTTATAATAAATCTCTTTTTTTTCTGATATAAGAGCAATGTTGATTTATCAGAATTTATTTTTTATTTTTTATATATATATTTGGCTATACTCGCAATAGAAATCATCTGCTTTTGTGTATTTATGGGAGCATGGATGACATAGTCTGAGTATTGCACAGAATCTTTCAGCTAACCATAAGGAGGGTTCCAGTAGGGTCCAGGAGAGATCGCAAAATTACTCCAACAGGCATAGATTATATCTAAAAGCTCCTCAAGCATGCTTTTGATTGGCATTTTAACATGGTAGAATGCTCCAAAAATCTATTTTGCATAATACCCCTTTAATATCAGGTTTGTCTCACACCACAATGGTTAGTTATCTAAGTTATAACACTAGAGGATTTAAAAAAGTACTTAAGGGCTAATTCACCAGAAAGCCTGAGGGCGAAGAAAAATTCTATAGCAAACCAGTGCATGGGGGCTAAATGTGGCCCTGAGGACCTAGTTTGTTTTAGGATGATAAATGTAGTGAGACCAGCAGCTTATCGGGTTGTTCCATGGTCGTTTTGTGTAATTTTTGTATTGTTTTGGCCTGTGTATCTCTATGGGCAATTTGCACACTTTCAACAAACATGGTGCGTTTAGCTAACAATGTTATAATGTGGAATTTCATAATGCAATAATTTTATGGGGGACTTACAGTTTTTGAAAGAAATACCTAAACTTGCGATCCACAAATGTTACACCAAAATGTTTCCATATAATTACTATGGCTTAAAAAACTTGCAACGGACAACAATCATATTGTTGTATATCGTTGAATAATGGACCACTTTCTGAAGCTAATGTTGAAAAAAAAAAAAAAAGTTTATTTATGCAGATAGAGAAGAGTTTCAACTTTCTGAAAGTGTTTGTTTTGTTGTAGATAGCCAGCCTATAAGGTTGTGTTCATGTGACCTTACAACATTCTGGATCCCCATGGTTTAAACTGAGATGGGTAGGTCAGAATTAAATTGCATGTGCCAGATTTTCATTATTTATTTATTTATTTATTTATTTATTTTCTAATTGCGACTTGGTTTGGTGAGATAGTACCTGTGGTAATTGTATCATAATTACATTACATTAGTTAAATATTACAGTATTTTATGATCTATGTTATAATGTTGTTTCTCCTTCACAAACAAATTGTTGTTTTTTGTTTAATTCACACATGTTTAACATACAAACTCTGCATATTTAGGCTGTTTTTCTCTCAAATGGACCACTGTTCTACCTTGTGATGTCATGTGGTAATACAGGAAGTGCTCCATTGTGTTTTTAAACTCCATACACCTTCACCATTTTATAATGCTGTTACTTCCTGGATTTGTGTTTTGTTTCATTCACACATGTTTGAGTAATCCTTTATTATTAGTTTGTCTATACCTTCAAAGCTCAGAATGCTGTCATGAAGAAGTAGTTTCCAAGTTTGCAGCTCCCTTTAACTTTAGTTCAATTGAGATCGGCAATCCCAGGGCTGAAATCATCCAAATGATTCTAGTGAAGATGTATGGTAAGGTGGAACAGAGTGTTTCCAGCTTGACAGAAAAACTCCAAATATGCAGGGTCTGTGTGTTAAACATGTTTGAATGAAACAAAACACAACTTCAGGTCTGTTTGTGATGAGGAAACAACATATAACACAGACCATCTTCTCTGCCAGTATACAAGTCTTTAGCATCCATTATGTCTCCTGTGTACTCATTATCGCATCCACAGAACCACTGTAGTATAGAGAACCTGCTAGAGTTTTGTTTACACGGGTCAACAAAGGACTTAAAACCAGTATATTTTGGAGGCGTTCCAGGAGAGATGTACTCAGAGTTATGTGTTTTAGCAGTGAAAATGCAAATGAGCTGGTTTGATAAGCTGTCCAAAAAGCAGAGTGACGTCAAAGCTGGAGCCGTTGAATGAAATTTAAACAAAACCAAATACAAAAGAGCGTGTGAGCAGATAGAGGCTTTGTGATGGCTCTATCACCAGTAGAATCATGCTACTACAAAGGACTGCCCAGTGCTTGTGCAATATGAGCCTGGAGCATCCTCAGTGGTGGGGGGAGATGTTTGGGAGATTAAGTCAGATGGTCCAGATCGGTGATGGACCACTACTCCATTTTGTTACTTAAGTAAAAGTACAGACAACAGAGCAAAAATTTTTTTTTAAGTATTGAAGTACTCACATAAATGAATAAAAATCTACTTCAGAGTATCTCACACACATTTGAGACATTTGAGACTATTAGAATGAAATGTTCTGATGTTAAAGCAATTTATGAGTTCTTAAAGCAACAGTATGTATGATTTTTAGACTTTGTAAACCTGAGCTATTCGTGCCTCAAGATATGAGGTAAACATGTTCAAATCAAATATAGCTTTTACACAATTGTAATTCTGATTTATTCTTAACTACAAAAAAACTGGACATGACAGCTAACTTATTTATGTTATAATTTAGCGTTATGATTCTCAAGACAATTATCAAGTCAGAAAGTAGAATAAGTCTCACATGAGTTGCTAGTGTCAATGTTGGTTTAAACCTAAAAGAACTCTCTCTGATCTGAACTGTCACTACCTAAACCCCAGCACTTGCCTTCAAACATTAATCAGTGGTAGTGCAGCCTCTGCAGCTCAGTGAATGAATTATGTGCAGGCCACATACAGTCCCTTTAAAGAAAGGGTAGTGTGCAAAATTAATGTTTTGGAGCTTTCTATGATGATACAACATTGTCCTCATTAAAAACATGCCTGATGAGGTTTCATATGCCCTCCAAGTATGTTTTATATGCCCTCCATTGTAATTCTGATTTATTCTTAACTTTATTTTTTATTTATTCTAACTATTCTTAACAATTACAAAATTTAGCGATGTCTCCTTTGCCCTATTCAAACTCTAGCAGTATGATTCTATCCAATGCTCAGCCCACAAGAATACATCATCCAAGCTCCCACTTTTGCATACAAAAGCAAGATTCATAACAATACACTGTAACTTCAGAAACCTGAGGTGATGTGCAGTAATTTCATTAGCAAAATGCACATCAGTTCTAGTGTGATAGCATTGTTTTCGATGAATACAGCATTTTCAAAACAATGAAAAGGTAACACACTGGTCTAAATATGTTAAGTGTTAGCAGGGAATATCCTATAGAAGCATAATACTCCCGCACTCCCATAAAAAAAAAAAAAAAGCATTTCACTCAGATTATGATAATTATTAAAGAATCAAATTTTAAAGGAATGTAATCAATTTCTTTGTTTTTCATAGTCATTTTAGTTATATATGTTTCATTTTGTCATAGCATGGAGCTAGCTGACAGTTGTTGAAATCTAATTCTTCAGTACAATGTAAACCTTTTATGTAGTGCCAAGAAAATATGAAATGCTAGGATTTTTCTGAACTTGTAATAAAGAAAAAACATTGCATCTTGTCTGAACAGATGTTGTGTTTTAATAGGGCTGCGGTGTGGGTGCTAACGGCTGTTACCGTGGGAACAAATGCCTGGTTGGTTGCTCTCCATGTGACAAAGACATTGGAACTTTTGGCATATTGACATGCTTATAATTTAGCTTGTCAAACACCTATGACATACAGGGGAGAAGAGCAGTTTGAAGAAAGGAGTTTAAATCTGAGCTAACTTTTCTGATGGAGGGTCAACCAAATGCTTGATGTTATTAACTTTAAAGAGGGAGTATTATGCAAAATCGACATTTTTGGAGCTTTCTACCATGTTATAAAATATTCTTACACTCTGTGCAGATCAGACAGGACTTGGTGCCATGTCTCCATAGCAATAGATATGTTTAATGTCATACTGTGAGACAGTAACATCTCCATGGAGACAAACAGGTGGATGATCCTGTATCAGAAAAGTTACATATTGCACTTTTAATATGGTTGCTGTTTACACTCACAAACAATATTTTTTAGCATGAATGAGCTAGCAAAGCTTTGACTGAGCATGCTCCATCTGATATTATGGCTGTTCTTGTGTCATAAAGTGTGTTGCTACAGGCGACAGGCAAACAGCAGAGCACACTACATAATCATGAATGCTACATTATTAATGCAACATTTAATCAGTGCAGTAAAAGGACTCCCTGGTGAGTGATTCATTTTATCATCCAAGGCACATGTACTGTGAATAATATAGGACTCAGTATCATCGGATGCCATTACACACACGACAGCTGTATTTGTGTAGTACAAATTGTAGTCTGTATCAGTGTGGTCATGATCATAGGCTGATCACCTGCTAGCCGCCTTGTTCCAAATAGAAAGTGAGCATGGGAACGGCTCCAATTTACTTTACATTGAAAAACTGTGTCCTCTCTATCTGTCCCTGCTGCTGTCAGGCTCGTCATTTTGGTATTAAAATGTTCATAGTAACCTGATCCACATGATGCTGATATTTTTGGTCACTATTGTGTTCATAAATCAAGATATTAATGTTAATAGCATTGCTAAGCACCTGCTTTACCTTCAGCAGGTTTTTGGTTGTTATGATATTAGCGTTCGGCTCCAAAGTTGCCTGATAACTGCCAGCCTCGATGAGCTTCATTTGACTGGAGCTAAATGCTACTGGTGACATCACATTCCCTTAGTCCACTTCTTTATATAGCCTATAGTCATAACACTAAAATTTCAAACCTGGTTTTGATACAAAGGAATAGTCTTGATACTTAATACCAATGCCAATACCACAACGATGATTTTCAACATTAAATTGTAATATTTTCTTTTATATTAGCATGTGGTCTTATATCTATGTAATTCCTAGGTTGTACAGGTAGGTTCCATAGGGGACCATGGGCTTATACTAGTCTATGTCATTTTATACTTATACTACAGATACCGCTCAGTCTAAAGTTATTCATAAAAGGTTATTTTCTGTCCTGTGAATGTGACTTTTTTTTGTATCAATAATTGCTCAAATGAGTATCTAGTTTCGATACTAGTTTTAGCACTGATTATTATCTTATTTCAGATACTTTTAACAACCCTAGTCTACATGGAGGGCTGGGTACCTTTCAGTCTTTTCAGGTACTGGTAGCTGAACAGTACTTTTTGGTACCTATTGTTATATTGTTTCTCTTCTAGAATGACAAAGCAGAGCAGTTCATGGATACCGTTAAATTAACAACAGCTTTTCTTTGGAGAAAAGCTGTTTTTCTTGTTAATTTATGATGGCACTGCCTTGTAATTATAGTGCTCCCCCAGGATATACTTGGCATCAAAACTTGTTATTAAAGCTAAAAGTGGTACCAGGTTTTGGTTACATTTATTTATTTGTTTAATTTTTAGGATTACCAGTAGTACCCAAACCTTTTATTTTGTACTATAAAACAGTATCCAGCCTTACAGGTGCTCTCTGTGTCACTCTGAGTTCTCTAATCAGTATTTTATTAGATACTGTTATAGTTGATCGTTATATATGCATAGCCAAGAAGTATTTTGCACAGGGCACTCACAAAGCTGGAAACAACTCAGATGGTAACCTATTTTGCTTCAATCTAATGTTTTAAGTTAAGTTATTTTTCATCACACCATCACATCACAGTTATGCTTTCCAATCAGAGCAACTGCAAAAGTCCCATTGTAGCCTTACATAACAAAGCTAGTCTTGGAGAAGGTTTCAAATATGCATCACTGTGGACACCTACTAGTATAGGGAGTGCTGCATCAATCTCCACGCATCTCATTACATTTAGCACATTTAGCAGGCGCAATCTAATTAATTAACTCACAGGCGGAGCATACGAGCGGCCCGTCCTGCGACCTTGTTAGTCCGTCTCCACTTTGTTAGAGAGGAGACATCTTCCTGTTTAATTGACCTCTCCTGGAGCGCAGTAGCCCCATCCGTCATGCACCCCCCTCTCCCACCGGAACCCCCCTCTCTCACAGTAGAGCCCGGAAAGCCCAGTGCGGAATGCAAATGCGTTGGCGATCGATGTTCAGACGGTTCCACGCTCCGCCGCTCTACGTCACACGCATCGATTGGGCAAATGCTTAGTTAACCTTGGCTCAGGGTTCAAGGAGCTCTGTGGTTGGCTCAGCAAGTCTCCGCCCGCTGCCGCAGCACAGATGACTATATATGGGCAAGGAGGAGAGGCGTGAGAGAGGGAGGGAGGTGATTAGGTAGTCAGTCAGTAAATGTTAGAAACTTGGTGAATGCAGAGTGTGTTGTGTAAGTCTTGTGGAGATTTTCCAGGTACTAGTCTGGCACCTTGTAGTGGTCAAAGACAAGTTATTACACTTACTACTCACTACTACACTACTACTACTATTTATTACACTTGCTACTCAATTACTACTACTCTACTTATTAGTAGAGTATTAGTAATTTATGTTCAGTTGTTGTAACAAGATAAGCCTGAGTATAATTTCTGTCGAAAAGCTGCACATTTTGTAAGTAAGACATTGAAATTATAATAAAAGTAAAAAAATAAATATCATAATAAACTTGAATAAACAAAAAATGAATAAGGCAAATCCATTGACAGTGTGCCAAATTTTATATATATATATTTTTTTTTATTTCCCAAGGTAAGCAGGAAATTCCATATGAGTCTATTGGAAAGACTAAGTTAATGTGTGGCTGCAGTAGTCCAGTGGCTAGCACAGATTTGCATTGACAAGGTATCAAGCAGAATCATTTTTTATACAAAAATACTAATACGTTTTATATACTGTAAGTTTAGGTTGTTTGCATGTATATTTTTTATATTACTTCAAGCTGGAGTGGAGCAAAAATATCGATAGCCCCTGTATGCTCAGGTAAGAGCATTGTGTTCTGCATCCTGACTGGTTAAGGGACTGTAGACCATTGTTAATCAATCTCCTCTGTGTCGTGTCTCCTGTACAATACAGAATACGTTCAGTCAAATTTACATAAATGTTCGAACGACACTAGAGTGGAGCAGTGCCAGGACGAAGAGTCAGAGGAACTGTGAATTACGCGTGAATCACTATTACTTAATTAAACAAGAGATAAATGTGAGAAAATGTTCATGCCTGTCTGAGAAAAGTGTATAAAGTGTGTGGTGAGGGGTTTTACAGCCTTAAAACATATATAATAACTGTAAATAATAAAGCTGACTACTTTGCAGGTTTCACCTACTGTGGGTTATTTTTAGAACGTAACCCCCGCGGTAAAAGAGGGAACACTGTATAGGACTTTAAATGCAAAACTCATTGGTATCATTATCACAATACTTGGTGCTGCCAATTACTACCCTACATCTGTCAGTAGCTTATTACTACATGAGAAAGTACAAGGTAAAAGTACACAGTACAGTATCAGGAGTATTGTCTGACATTTGCTGACCTCAGATGCTCTTGACTTTTCAAAATGCCTTCCAGGACTCTCTACACTGCTCTTCGTCATCCGCCCTCCTCCTCTCCCTACACACACTCCTGCCTGGACGTTGTTTATGGCCCATTTCAACTAATTACTATTTGATGAGATTTACATTTCAACTTTTTTCATCCAAATTGCTTTAGTAAATGCCAAACCAAATGTCACCTCCCCGAGTCCGAGTGCTGCCATCTGGACATTATGCAGACTGGCCGGGAGTGAAGGTATCCTCCAGAGAGCCAGGTTCTCCGGTGACTAATGTTCTCGCAGGGCCACCGGAAGAGCAGCACGGAGCCCACCATTAGAATGCATTACAGTGTGATTCATGCGCTATCCTCTGACACAACTGCAGACAACACATCCTGACAGCTCTTTAGCAATTTATATGGAGCCCCTGTTTAACCCGGCAATCGGCAAGTGGTGTCAATCAGCTCAGGCAGCCCGGTGCTCCGAGACTGCTGCAGATGCTCACAAAGTATGGCTGCACAAGTCAAATGCAGTTCTTACTTTACCATTAAGTAATAACAGATGTTGCCTGGATTATTTTGACTGTATATATGCTATTTCAATAATTTCCAAACAACCAGTGTGCCTTGAAGAATAGTTAGAAGTATTACACTTTTATGGGGTATTAACTGTTAACACATAGCATATTTAAATCACCACGTTACCTTTTATTGTTTTTGAAAATGTTATATTCCCTTAAAACAAGGTATTAACAAGTTTAATAAGTTTCAAGATGCTCTGAGTCTTCCCGCCCTTTGCTGTCTGCGCTAAGGCAAGGCAAGGCAAGCAAAGGCAAGTTTATTTGTATGGTATAATTCATACACAGAGTAATTCAATGGAGTACTTCAAAGTGCTTTACGGAATAAGAAGGACATTAAAATCACACAAATCAAAACATAAATAATCACAAATAATCATCATAAAATTAACATTAAAACAGAACAGTGCAGAATAAAAACCTTTCAGTCATATGCACAGCTAAATAGAACTGTTTTGATCCTGGATTAAAACATTGTCAAAGTACAGGCCTGTCTCACATCTTCAGGAAGACTGTTCCAGGTTTTAGCTGCATAAAACTGAAATGCCGATTCCCCATGTTTTGTCACTACCCCTTCCGAGCGCTATCACAAAACAATCAGCTGCATCTCACTAGTAAAACTAATGCACATCACATCAGTGCTCAGTGTCCTGAGCAACTTCTGAACCAGTTGAGAAAGCAAAACATAATTAGCAAATAGAAAGACGGGCGCATAGATTTTTTATTTATAATTTTTTTTAATTTGATTGGTGTAATCCTTGGTAAATTGGGAATGATACCTGGGAGGAATGATATCTCTATGTATTTTTTTTATAAAATGACATCAGTCTGTTTACCGTTCCCCCCTTGTTTTTTTGTTTTTTTCGTTTGGTTTTGTTTGATTTTTTTGTCATACAGACGGACCATGCATTATGGCTTATCCGGTGACCAGACTCACATTTGTTTAGTATTGGGGGAGTGTGTATTCTGGATCTTAGGCAAATAATTTGGTAATGTTTTAGTGAGTGGTGTGCCACAAAAAGGCTGAAAAACACTGTCCCAATTAGAGGTCAATTATACATTCTTTACTAAGAAATTGTAGTAGGGTTGTCAAAAGTATCGAAAATCAGATACCAATCAATGTTAAAAGTAGTATTGAAACTAGATACACATTTGAGTATCATCATCAAGTATCGATACTAAAAAAGTTACATTCACAGGACAGAAAATTAACCTTTCCTGGATAGCTTTAGAATGATCTTGAGCTGTATCAGAGCAAATATAAAACCACACAGACTAGTATACACTCATGGACCACTATGGACGACTGAGGGGTACACAGATAAAAGACCACATTGTAATATAAAAGAAAATACTTTGATTTAATGTTGAAAATAGCATTCTATTGTCTGAAGAAATTGGTATCGGAATCAGTATTGAGTATCAAGTCTATTCCTTAGTATCAAAATTGAGTTTGAAATTTTAGTAGCGTGACTACACAAAATTGTAGTAACAAAATACTGCATTTGTTTTTTAAAGCTCACATTCTCAAATCTCACAGCTGTATGCAATATTCATTTGGTGTTCAAACTCTGTGAAGGTAAATTACTTCATTCATTAAGAACTCTTTGGTGGAATTTGCTTTGTAACTCTCCGATTACATCTTGGGTTATGGTTAATATCCCTATAATTGCTGAGCCTATCCACTGGCACAAAGATTAGCGTCTTCTCTGTCAGCACACATTTAAGTGAAATTGATTTTTCTCTTTAGCTTCAGAAAGTTTTACCATCATTTAACCCCAAATGTTATGTCATTGTCGACAGTGAAAATGGCTGTAAGCCACAAGATTAATATGACAAGTTTGTGGAGTTACTCTCTAACAAATGAGGATAAACATTTATGGAGCATAAGTTTGGATATTTCTTTCAAAAACAGGAAATCACACATAGAGTTATAGAGTTGGAGTGTCTTGGACATGTTGTTGATTTGTGGTTTCATTAGCCATCCATGTTCTCCTGGTGACCACACAGAGGGCTGGGGGGCAGTGAGCTGAGAGGTGATAATGACAGGGTTAGGCTGTGGTCAACATGGGCTACCCATGTCACGGTGTCATATAGACATGGGAGGAACATGGAGGCATGATAATGACATATATATGAACCCATAACCTCGAGTCAGACAGCCAGGCTAATTCACCACAAAATGTTTAAATTACAGAATATGGCATTAAACTTCTTTAGACCTCATGGATACAAGCGGGTGACATGTTCAACCTCTTTTCAATTTCTGTATAGCAAATTTGGTAGTTCCAACTTAACTTGTGCTGCTGGTATAGTATTTTTGTGTTTCTGGCTATAATACTTGAGGAGTGGGGTGTGGAAGTCTGTGGAATGTGGAATGCTGTAGATTTGCCCATCAGCTCATAGCAGTCAAAGAATCTGTTAACTAGTGCAATTAGGGACGCACCAATGTAGCTTTTTCAATTTCAATAGCGATATTGATACTGGCTTGTGGTATCTACCATACCCAACATTAATCGATACCATTGTAGGGACTGAAAGAGGGATTTTATTTCCATCAAAACACGGTTAACTTGCTACAAAATGTATCCAGCAGGTAACTATTGAACATTGTATGAAAAAAGGTTCAAACAATATGAAACTTTCTAGCCCAACAATAGCCATTCTAGCCCAACAATAGTGCAACTGCACCTATTAGTTGGCAAAAAAGCTATATAATATGGCTTTAACATGGAAGTGTGTGTAGGAGGTAGCCAGTTAAAATCTTGACTATCTAATTACATCTCTGCTTAAGACACCCATAGTGTTTTATCAATTACAATATATGTCCTTAACAACTGGGAGAGCATCTGGCCTAAAAGATCTTTCAAACTGCTGCCTGTCTGGGTGGTGTGCTCAGGGTGGTTGGGAGCTTGTTTTGCTGCATCACTGCCTGTGGGTGGCACACTGCATGTGCGTATGATGATTACAACCTCTGAGTGCAGTGTGCTTAATTGGTCCCAGATCACGGCAGATCCGAGCGGGCTTCCCACTCCCCAGACAACTCCCACGCAGGCTTGTTAGTGAAGGCAGCCCATTGTGTCCAAACCTGTCTCACTCCTGTCTCTATGTATGTACGGGTTTAGAAGTTTGTTTGCTCATTTGTTTCTTGTTGTTGTTTGTTTTGATTTTTTGCTGGCCAGTTCTATCACTGACGTAGTGCTGATGACAGAGAATAGTATTAGTACTGAGTACTATAAAATTATAATCATGTCATTATAATTACGCATAGAAAAGATTAGCACTGTTAATAATAATAATAATAATAATAATAATAATAATAATAATAATAATAATAATAATAATAATAATAATAATAATAATAATAATAATAATAATAATAATAATAATAATAATAATAATAATAATAATAATGCTTGGTATTGGGATATTTTTCATAGATCATAATAACTTTCTTTTTTCTCATTTTCTCAAAAAATAAATATCCCCAATGTTTTTTTGTTTTTTTTTCTATCTCTGAGGGTTTTCAAAAGTATCAAATAACAGATATTAACTGATGCTAAATCTAGTATCAAAACTATATACTCATTTGGTATTAAAATAAACAATAACTGGTCTAGTGAGGGCTGCTTTGCCAGAGCTGGACATGTTTCCTGAATAGCTTTAGATCTTGAGCTGTTTCAGAACAAGTATAAACCACATAGACTGGTATACACCGATGGTTCACTATGGTAATAATGTAATATAAAAGAAAGTACTATTATTTGATGTTGAAAATGACATTCTATTCTCTAAACAAAGATTGTTGTTTTAGGATCATCATATCAGAATTGGTATTGAGTATTGGGTTTATTCCTCAATCAAGTTTGAAATTTTAGTATTGTGGCAAAACTAAATTCTACACATAGCCAATAATAAAAAAACAGTTTTGTTTTTAATCAAAATCTAATCTTTATCTAAATACTTTTCCACATCACTGATCTCTGCTTTGTCAACTCCATATGTTTTAAGTGGCTACAGATCTGCTTATTATTCTCTCTGTGAGCAAACTGCACCTTCCAACCATTACAACACATCTCTACACATGTTTGCGCAGCTCCATTTGAACAATCCTTCAAGTGGAAGCACTGTGAAACCCGGAGTCAGTGCAGACGCTTGAACACATCCATCTTCATAGCTGCAGCTCAGTGTGAGGCGCTGTGCGTTCAGGCGCTCTCCGGCGCTCTCCGGCTGACAGATGCACAGCAGCAGTTGGCTCTGATGCATTTTTAAACAGGCACAGAGGCAGACTGCAAGTGAAGGTGTCGCGCTAGAGACGTGACAGAGTCCATAAACAAATGTACACACCAGTACGCCTTAGGTTCATAATGAGAGATCATCACTCAGCACAGGGCATACAAAATGCAGAAGTAAGCTGTGGTCAGAGTGAGGTAACCATGGCAGCTGATAGTGCTGCGATAGTAAGGAAACTGTAAGGTTTATTAAGTACCATCTTTATGTAGTTATTATGATACATTATATATGGTCACAGCACAGCTTTGAGTCCTTACAGATAAAATAGGCTTCCACTAATCACTGGCTTCCACTTGTGAGTAAAAAAGTGTCAGAGTTTGACTCCCAGGCTACCCAGGTCTTATGCGGAGTTTGCCTGTTTCTCCCTGTATTTCTCACTGTGTTATAGGGTTTTATCTGGGCAGTCCCATCAAACGAAAACACCTACCATGGGTCCAGCTAAGATAGTCCTGACCAAACCTAGTTCAACATCAGGAGATGTGGCATCCCACTGCTACAAGTTGCCCCAGCGGTATTAATGGATGAGTCAAAATCCCCTACAAGAGCAAATAATACCATTATTTCTTAACTGGCAATTTTGTTGCAGTTTGTGAGTTCTCTATAAAGTGCTTAAAGGTTGAAATACACTATATAAGCATGATGATTTACCACTTCCTTGTAAAGTAATTGATTTGAATATGTGTTAGGACTGGTAGACATAGTGCATATGTCTGGAGGTAACTCTACTGAAGTCACTTGTATTGGCTCAGGGTTTAGGGTTTGAGATTGTGTGCGTATCTGGCTGACTATTTCCTACCTGTCCTACAATTGGCTAGTATTGCTTGTTTTGTGCTGTGTTCTACTGTTCACACATCTCTTCTTTTCTAGGTCGACTCTTTTCACATGCTTTCCACACTTTCTCTGATGCATCTTAAACCCCGACACTGATAATGACGCATTTATGATTTGTGAATTATGTAGTTTTGTGAGAACATGTTTCCAGGAAAGGCTTATGAATCTTTGATGGCTGCCTTACCATTTTTGCCTCTGAGTTTCCAGTCTGCATTTTCTGAATTCTGTTTGATGACGTGTTTTGCAGGTACGCTGAGGTCACAGACAGCTGCCAAACTTGAACCATCTCCAGATCTTTCATTTTATATTTATGTGTGTTACTATTAATTTGTAAATTTTTATTTAACCATGTTATTAATTTGAAAATATTACAAGGATAATTCACTCAATTTCAAATTTGAATTGTAATTATTGGTTACTGCATTTAAAAGCATGTTAATTCATAATTTATTTTTAATACTTTATTTTGATGAGTTATCCCTAATATTTTCACATGTTTTCTGCAAAGCTGCTCTCACCCCCAAGGCTAGTTAGTTTAGCACTGGTTTGATTAGAAAGCAAAAAGTAAGAAATGAAAATTTCTCATAAGGTTGACAAATAAAAAATGCATTGTAAATTAGAAATGTCAATTTAAAACCATTAAATGTGTCTAAATTTCTTTCACCTCACACCACTTTAAAAAACATATATATTTTTTAATTATTTTACCTTGACAGAGAAGGCCCAGTTATAACATATTAACCAATTTAAAACACAGTGCATTACAACACATATACTACAAATTATTTGCCTTTCGCAAATCCAGAAACATATCTCTTTGTATTTTTTATACAGATTGATGTCAGTCTGGTCTCCACACCCTCCGATCAAGCATGTCTTTGCAATCAGATTTGTTTTCTCAGTGAAACATGTGAAACAAAGGAGATCATTGGTCACCTATGATTGATAAATAAAATAAAATTTCTCACACCTCAGATTAACAGTTTAGTGCTACGCTTATTGATTCTTCAGATATCCGCATTGTTTATTAGTCCCTTGTGATATTTTTTCCAACTATTTTTATCGGATACAGACAGACCATGCATGTCCCTGATTGGTTAATCCACCTGTCAATCAGATCCATTTGAAAATAGGAAGATTCACCAGTAACCAGACTCACATCTTCATAAAGTATTTAAGAAGTGTGTTTTATGGATCCCAGGCAAACAAATTCTAACACAGTTCTGATCTCATTACTGATACTTTTCAAAAATTCAAAAAAGCTACTGTGAAAATAAATAAATTGAACTTCTCAGGTTTCAGTGTACAGATTTATATCATCTTAACCAACTTGTTTATTACCGGTTACCTAAAACTCAAAAGAAAGTTTTATTTATTTATTTCAATTAGCAATTAAGTTTCAATTAGCAGTTAAGTTAGCCAAAGCTGTGTCAGATCTGTGAGTGTAATAAGCCTTGAGGATGAGACACTGCAGTCTGTATTCTCTCAATACAGAATTATCCCATTGACCCTGAATGTTGCTTTTGTCATTTCAGGTGCCCATCAACATAACTATAACCATGTGGCTTTAGGTAGCCCCACACACACCCCTAAAAATGGTAAGAGCCTGGAGAAGCATTCATATCTGCCATTGCATTGTGTTCAGACAGGGGCACGGCAGGGGTGTCGTACTGCACCATAACTCTTTACTGTCATCTTAATTGAAGGGATCAGTGTAAAGATTTGACAGGTCTACCTCTATCCCATCTTGCAGTGTTACATCGGTGAAAAGGCGCATATTAATTACTGTAAGTCACACAGATGTTGGCAGAGTGCTGGGGATATGGGGAGGAGGTAATGGGGGGCGCAGCCTGGCAGATGTGAGACAGCGCCAGGAGCAGGTCTGTAGGGAGGGAGCGCGCTATGAATATTCACATTTGAACAAGTCACTGTTTGTTTTAGAGCAGTTACAGAGAATAATGGCTTCTAGTGTACAAGCATCTGCCGTGATATAGCAGAGTGGTCAAATTAGAAATTATGGAGGGCATAACAGTGGAAAACTGTCAACCGAAATCTTCAATGGCTCAAAATTACCCAACGAAATTATATATATTCAAGTTCATATGACAGGTTAGACTTCTCATGTCACTAAAGCATAGACAGCACCATTATATTTAAGATTTTTTTTTTTTTTTTTTTTTTTTTTTTTTGATGGAATTTGTAATTTTATTTTCTGGTTGGACAGAGGCCGAAGATATGACATATGCAGATGTAATTTCATAACTGTTACCTAGCTCCTAACATTAGTTAGGATTTGACTAATACAAATAGATGTGACAACAGATGTTTTGTAATAATAATAATAATAATAATAATAATAATAATAATAATAATAATAATAATAATAATAATAATAATTTGTGTTGTGTTCCTTGCTTGTAAATTGTCTTTTGTAGGGAATTTTCAGTGTTGAGGTTCTACTACTTTTTGTACATTTATTCCCAACATTCTTTCCCACAAACTGCCACTTAAGTTGTGTAAAGCTATGATAAATATTGACCACTGGTACTATTCCACCAAACCAAGTCATAAATGCAAAAAAAGGTGACAACCTGTCATATGCACTTCAACTCTTAAATTGTAGACATGGGTGATACTAGTGATTTATGTCTCAGTCCTAGTTCTAGTTCAATTCTAGTTTTTCAATACTAGTACAAATTGGTTTTATTTTCTTTAACTTGTCGGAAATAGTCTCATTGCTTTGCCTGGTATGTTCCACAGTATAACCTCATGTATTAAATGACATGCATAGTGAGCATGGTCAGCTCTACCCAGATCTTTCTTATGGCTTAGTTTGGTAGCGTTCATCTGCTTAAGAGATAGATTTTTAGTTTAATGCCTTACTGTTCAAAATTTCAGGGAAAGCGATATATGTCTTTATGTAGACATGCAGAACAGTATGGTGGTTTGGTCATTACCAACTGCGTATAGTGTTTGAGCTTCCTTTGCCTTTCTTAGCCTTTCTAGTGAGGACTTCTTTGCCAGAGCCGGGTGTCAGAACAGTTGGCAGATATTTGGCAGCATCACCATTTGAACAGTCTAGCACTTCAATATCATATATTTACACTGAGAGAACTTCAACACGAACAATACTGGGTTCCCATAAAGTGCATTCATGTTTCTTAAATTTTAATTCTTTTAGTGGAATAATATATGTGGTAAATATTGATCATAGTTTTACATCAGTCAAGTGGCAGTTTATGAAGAACAGTAGAGCTGAATTAAAAAAAAATCGTTATACACAAGGATTTTCTAACCATTTACAGCCTTTTAGCAAACTAAAGGCATTTACATACACTGCCTGGCCAAAAAAAAGTTGCAACCAAAAAAAACCATCACACACTCTAATATTTCGTTGGACCACCTTTAGCTTTGATGACAGCACACACTCACTGTGGCATTGTTTCGATAAGCTTCTGCAATGCCACAAGATTAATTTCCATCCAGTGTTGCATTAATTTCTCTTTAAGATCTTGCACTGATGATGGTCGAGTCTGACCGCTGTGCAAAGCCTTCTCCAGCACATCCCGAAGATTCTCAATCGGGTTAAGGTCTGGACTCTGTGGTGGACAATCCATGTGTGAAAATGATGTCTCATGCTCCCTGAACCACTCTTTCACAATTTGAGCCCGATGAATCCTGGCATTGTCATCTTGGGATGCCCACACAACCAGGAAAGAAAAAAATCTATTAATGGAATCTGGTCATTCAGTATATTCAGGTAGTCAGCTGACCTCATTCTTTGAGCACATACTGTTTCTGAACCTAGACCTGACCAACTGGATGAGGCTCGTACCTATTTGCTTATCCAGGTGGCAACTTTTTTTTTTTTTTTGGCCAGGCGGAGTAATTAACAATTATGGAATTACCATGTGTAACTATCTAATATATCTATTGATACTTTATACTGACATCACGCTGGGGGTGTTCTGCATACGGTGGAATGTTCAGCAATTACACAGCAGTTGTGTGGTGACACAAGTCACACATTAGCAAACCATGTCAAAAACACGAAATAGATTTAAACACAAATGTTCATGAGCCTGCGATCAATCCGTGCGTTCATGGTCCTGTGTTTGAAGTTTTGATTTTCAATAAAAAGGTGAGAGTGACTCACTGAAAAAATGGCTAATGCTAGCTAGCTTGGGACTGTAATGCTATGTGTGACAGACTTGTTGAACACAAACTAGCTCACCTGTTAAAGTGTTTTTGTTTGTTTGTTTTTTTTTTCCTCAGATTGTGTTAAAATAAAGCTCAGATTAAAGTCTATCAAGCCTCAGTTAGAGCAGTGCTTATAGTTAGCATCACACCCCCAGGGAATATTGTTGATGAGTTTTTTGTTAGTTTTTTTGTTTTATATATATATATATATATATATATATATATATATATATATATATATATATATATATATATATATATATATATATATATATATATATATATATATATATATATATATATATATATATATAATATGTTACCTGTGCATTAGTCAAAGAAATAGTTAAACCTGTCCCATTCTCTTTAAAGATATGCTATGTAATTTTCTGGAGGTGGCATGTCACTTGAATAGAAAGTTAAAGCCACCGTTCAAATAATTGTCTGTGAACATAGATATACGTCCGTGGATCATTATGTTATAATATTAACATTTTAAATCTCAATATTCATCAAGTCCGCTCACTTTCGCATTACAAAATTGCACACCGACGTTACCGTAAATGTTATCACAACAAAGACTTATAGGACAAATAGGCGATAGGCGAAAATTACTGAAATATGCATGAATCACTCCAAATACAGCTTTCAAAGTGCAAATGGTGAGGGGGTAGGTTTGCGGGGGTTTTTTTTGTTTTTGTTTTTTTTTTAATCTAAATTGAAATTTTGTGTAATTTTGATGTTGTGCTTCTGGACCACTGTGCACTGTGGAGCAAGTGGGGTTCCAATATGTGTGTCAGAGATCTATGTCAACATGTAAAAGCTATTTAACCAGGTCAGAGGAGAGGGTTTGAGTAGAAGTATAAGTATGAATGCACCAGGTGACTGAAATGTGTGTTCTTGGCTTTGGTTTGGTAGCACACCGGTCGTTGAGGCGTGGTAAGTCCAGACTTGTGTGCTGTGGTGTTGCCCATCATTCTGCATCCCCAACCCCTCACCCCTCCCCTCCATGGTGCCAGTCGTTGTGACAACTGTAAAAATTGCAATGTTTCTTTCCACAGCAATTGTCCAATTATCCTTACATGAATAAACAATAAAATTCAACATCCAAACTCCCTAGCTGTAGTCCACTTTGCTGCTCTAGGTCAAATACAAGCAGAAAGCTCTGAAAACTGTGACAAAACATATTGGACCGATGATATGCTATCAGTATATTTATTTAATTTATTTCTTTATTTTTGTTAATGTTTGTCATACGTCACATTTATCCTGATTTGACTACATTTTCCAATTAAAGATGCACTATGTTTTCTGGTGGAAAATCTGCCACTCACTTGTGTGCAATTAGTAACTGTAATTGGAGATAACAGTGCCTCAGTGGTTAGAGTTCCCCAACCCAAAGGTCAGAGGATCAATTCCCACTTAGACCATGTTCTGTCATTGCCTAGTATGAAAATGGTGTGTGGCTAATAGCACAGACTGGCACCCTCGCTTCTGCCAGTCAGCCCCAGGCTACAGCTGTCCTGGGGCTGACTGACCACTCATTCACCACAAATATGTAGTGAATGAATAATGACTGCAGTATACACTTCCAGTCAGAAGTTTGGACACCTTTTTTCAATGTATTTTCTTTCTCTATGTCTACTATTTTCTACTTTTCAGATACACACAAAATAAATTAAATATATGATGGGAGATATTTTGTAGTAAACACTAAAATGAAATAGCTCATCCCCTCTTTGCCACGCTCGGGACCTCTACCAAAGGCCTGGGAGATT
Source organism: Periophthalmus magnuspinnatus (assembly GCF_009829125.3). Classification (NCBI taxonomy): domain Eukaryota; kingdom Metazoa; phylum Chordata; class Actinopteri; order Gobiiformes; family Gobiidae; genus Periophthalmus; species Periophthalmus magnuspinnatus. The sequence continues at coordinate 26,842,199 of NC_047144.1, forward strand.
GCGGGTTCTGCACTGTATCTTTTCTGGACTGAGATGTCTGAAGTTTTTCCTGGGATCTGCTATAGCCACTCCTCCAGTTTGGGGGTCACTGCCCCGAGTGCTCCGATGCCCATGGGCACCACTGATACCTTCATCTTCCAGGCCTTCTCCAACTCTTCTTTGAGCCCCTGGTATTTCTCTAGTTTCTCATGTTCCTTTTTCCTGATGTTCCCATCACTTAGTGCTGCGATATCCACCACAACGGCTTTGCTCTGTTGTTTATCCACCACCACAATGTCTGGTTGATTCGCCATCACCATTCTGTCAGTTTGTATCTGGAAGTCCCACAAAGATGCAAAGATGCAAAGATGTTTCTGTACACTATGCCCCACCACTTGGTTATGCCGCTCCATGTATGCTTTCCCTGCCAGCATCTTACACCCTGCAGGTACAATCCAGGGGCATCTTTGCACAGCCTACACCATGGGTGTTGTCTGGTGTGGTAGATCTGGGCCTCTATCGCTCTGGTGCTCAAGGCCTGCTCCTGTGCAGCCAGGATGAGTGCCTCTGTGCTGTCCTTCAGTCCAGCTTTCATAAGCCATTAGTAGGCATTATTAGCTTGTCCTTTCATGATGGCACCTCCAGCAACTCTTCCTCTGCACTCCACTGTCTGAGACATTCGCTGAGCACATCATCCGTTGGGGCCTTGTCCTTGATGTACTTATGGATCTTGGATGTTTCATCCTGGACTGTGGCTGTCCGACTCACTAGTCCTTGGCTTTCCTCCTTACGGCTCACGTACAGTCTCAGGGTGCTGGATTTGGAATGGAACCGCCATGCATGGTCAGGAGCTTTCGGGTCTTAATATCTGTGGATTGCATCTCCTCCTTTGGCCAGCTTATGATTTCTGCTGGGTATCTGATTACTTGCAGGGTGCAGGTGTTTATTGCCTGAGTCTTGTTCTTGCCATTGAGCTGACTCCTTAGGACTTGCTTTACTCGTCTGAGGTATTTGGCCGTGGCTGCTTTCCTTGTTTCCTCTTCAAGGTTGCCATTTGCTTGTGGGATACCAACGTACTTGTAACTGTCCTCAACATCTGCTATTGTTCCTTCTGGGAGGGAGACCCCTTCTGTGTGGACTACCTTTCCTCTATTTGTCACCATCCGGCTACACTTCTCAAGCCCAAATGACAATCTAATGTCTGTGCTGTAGATCCTGGTGGTGTGGGTCGGTGAGTCAATGTCTCACTCATTCTTAGTGTACAGCTTGATGTCATCCATGTAGAGGAGGTGACTTATGGTAGCCCCATTCCTGAGTCGGTATCCATAGCCAGTGTTGCTGATGATTTAGCTGAGGGGATTCAGACCTATGCAGAACAGCAGTGGGGTAATCAATCCAGACAGTGCACAGGTTGGTTTCACGGGTTTTGCAGTCTAGGACGACTGTTTGGTCTACCAGGTCTAGTCTAGTGTTTGGCTCCCCTGGTATCTTTGCCGATGCCCTTCTGCACTGTGCTCATGTATTGATCCATGTGCCCACTTATCTTAGCCGTGATTATGCCTAATATGAGCTTCCATGTTGTGGAGAGACAGGGTATTGACCGATAGTTGGATGGTACTGTACCCTTTGAGGGATCCTTCTGGATCAGGATCATACGCCCTTCGGTTAGTCATTCACAGGGAGTCCTATCCATTAGCAAATGGCTCATTTGTGCTGCTAGGTGCTCATGGAAGGCAGTGAGTTTCTTTAGCCAGTAGGCATGGAGGGCCTGGTGCAGTCCAGTTTTTCATACCTGAGACTCTTTCCTGGACTGATGGTGACTGGAGGATTCTGTTCAGGAAGATTGCTGTGGTCTTCTATCAGAGCCACCAGCCATTGCACATCGCTGTTGTGAGATGCCTCCTTCTCCCATATGTCTTTCCAGTACTGTTCGGTTTCCAGCCTTGGTGGGTCTCCTCTGGTGTTTTTACTCTGCCATTAAGCGAAAACTTTCGCCGGTTGTGTTGCAAACAGACAGTTTATTTGTCTGGTTTGTCTAGCTGGCCAAGGCCTTTGTTTGGCAGTTTCCAGTGCTTCAGGTATGGGCTTCTGGCTGTACCTCTTGGGTACTTGTTTTTTCATTGAACCTCTCTGGGCCTCTGACAGTTGGCTCACTTCTCTCCGTACTGCCTTGATTTAAGCCTCTAACCGTTGTTTCCATGGTGGGTATTGTATCTCATGGCTCCCATAGTTGCTCTCATAGCCAAGCATCTCTTGGATCACTGCTGCTGAAGTGTATATTAGCTCAGTGGTCTCTTGATTGGTTCCTCTCAGTGATCTTTATGACAAAGTCTCCTGAAATGGCTTTCACTTCAGAGCTGTGCCTTGTCAGGGTCAAGAAATGCCAAAGGTGCAAAGCTGTGACTCAAGCAGTGACTAAAGCAGTTGCCATTTAAAAAAAATCTAAACTTTAAAACAGGTTTTTAGTTATTTGGAGTTTATTTTTTGTTTCCTACATTCATTAATACATGGAAATAAAGAAGAAACATAAATGAAAATGTGTGTCCAAACTTTTGACTGGTAGTGTAGCTCTTAGGTTTCAACAAGCCTGTAAAGCTCATTAAAAGCGAAAAATATTATTAATCATTTTTTTCCTGGAATGTACGTGTATTGAGAGAAACAAAACATCACCAGGCCAAGTTACATGCCAGATCTGTGGAGAAGAAAGTCTGCTCCTATAATTAAATTATTGTAAGATATATAAGCTTAATACCATGCTGTGGAACTTTCCAGTCAAAGCATTAACATGGGCACAAGTGTGGTAGTGGCCTAACCTCAGTCAGAAAAGGTGCATAGTGCAGCTTTAAACAGAAATAGTACACAAAGTTGCTAATCCACTCACTCTATCCACAGTAAGATATGACAAATGATCAACCAGGTTTTTTGTTAGCATAGATTAGCAATGAGAAAATGTTAGATGCAACACTGGTTTTCAAATCAGTCGACAAGTGAACCAAGTCAGAGATGTCATCAGAGAGCGGCGAATGACTCACACATGCTGTTCAGGCCCAAAACAGGAAACAGGAAGTGCATCCATTATATCTGCATTTCACCATTTTTCCATTTGACTCCTACAAGATATTAGATTTTACTTATAGACATGTTATGACAGGTTCAACTTTCTTTTCACAGTTGTAGATGAGTTCTTGTGAGATAATATGGGTATTTTAAGCCTCCGTAGCAGCAATTAAATTAAAATCTTGCTTCAGAAGAATTAAAAAAAAATCCTCACTCTAATACTGCTTTGATTAAGAATTTTGAATTTTCAACATTCAATAGTTTTAGACAGTGCTGGTTGTCTTCTGTCCTGGCAGCATTCTAGCCCACATTTGTCCAACATTTGCTCTTCAAAGCCTAGAATTACACCAGGGTGGAAAGAGTACTGAAAGTTTTAAGATAGTTTGAAAACTCAAGAAAAAATACAAAATGGATTTATACAACACATTTTCATTTTCAACAACAAAGGAGAGAGTGGCTCACTGAAAAACTGATGGCTAATTCTAGCTAGTGACTGATTGTATGTGTAAGAGACTTGTTTGGGAGCACAAATCATCTCACCTGCTGTAGTTCCAATTAAGTCAGATCTTCAGACAGAGCCTCAGACAGAGCAGTGCCTCCAGTTAACATCACACCCCCAGGAAATTTTGATGCCATCAACTGCAAAGTGTCATTTGCAAGTACTGCTGCAAAATGTTGACTTAAGTAGTAGCCGAAAAAAAGAGTACACACATCAAAATACTACTTACACTGTAGTGTTGTTATGTGAGTTTGTAGATACAGAAAGCAACCATGCAATAGGACAACTGGGACTTGTATTGTACCCTTTAACGTCTATAAATAAAAATGTAACTAATCACAATTGCATGCTAGAATTATACTCATTTACAAGAGCAAGTTTAAGAATCTACTCCAAAAAGTACCCAAAAAATCTTCTCTTTTACAGTAGTGTGAGTATTTTTAATAGTACTTTCAACCTATTACAGTTAGAGATTTCATTCAGAAAACACATTTTATGATTATGATTTTATGATCAGACACAAGAGAGTTGAACATATGCCTCCAAAGTCCATCCTCACCTTGGCTCTAGTGACAGGAGTATGAGCTCAGAGACATGGTGATAAGACAGGACTGCACCTGCACTGTCTTATCTACAAAGGCCATACACTCTTGTCTGTCTGCTATCGTCCTGTCCCACCATGGACACTGTGTCTTCTGATCCAGCGCCCCCTCTCTTCACCTGTCGCACCGGTCACACCTGTCCCAAACTCTCCCATTGTCATGTGACCACCTCCACCATCCTTGGGTAAACTGGAGTCAAACATGCAGTGAACTCCTTAAAGTGAGACAAAACACATAAACTCCGCCCACAACCAGATTTCAAATAGAGCTGCTAAACTGGGCAATGCCAGGATGACTGAAGGGGAGCGTGAGGGGCAAGCAAAGGTGGGGTCTGGACATATGATGCACAGTATGATTGGTCTAACAGGGATCCATAGTGCAAGTTCCACCGCTGCAGGCAGATGTTTCTGATTACAAAGGCAGCACAACTTAAATTTAGGCGTTTTTGACCAGAAAGCTGTAAATTGACCTACTTACCACTAAAGTTATTAAAAATTCTAGGAATGGTAGATAATGCTATTAAAACACCATATACAAAATTTAATAGCCAAAAACGTTAGTTAGTTCCATTTAATCCCTCAGGCTTCTCTTTAAAAATTCAGACTTAGAACCCTAAGGACATAAATATCCACTTACAAAGCCAATAGTAAAATCATCATAGATTAATATTTTTTCATACTTTTCAACTAAATCCAACTATATATATATATATATATATATATATATATATATATATATATATATATATATATATATATATATATATATATATATTAAATTTATTTATTTATTTATTTATTTATTTTGAGCAGGGAAATATGTGACAAAATCTTTGGATTTAGTTGAAAAGTATGAAAAAATATTAATCTATGAACGATTTTACTATTGGCTTAAACCTATGTATATCTAACCCTTTAAATGCCAGTGTGAAAATTTGGAATTCACATGAAATGTATTTCAGAAAATTGAAGACAGGTTATTATGGGGTACATTTTATATGTGTCCTAGGAAGCTTCGACTTTGTCAATCTTTAGAAAAAAGTTTATTTTCTGAAGGCCAGAGGCTCAGAACTGATTTCAAACTAATTATTTACAAAAACTAAAAATGCCACTTCCTATGACCCATCTAAAAATGTAACCCTTTGTACCTTCGCTTCAGTTTTCTGGAAGATATGTCAGTGTTATAGGCCAAACTGGTCTCAAGCTGGCATTTAAAGGGTCAAATATGTATTGAACAAAAAAAAAAATTTTTGATTAGAGCAGATAGGTCTTTGGATTTAGTTGAAAAAAAAAAAAAAAAAAAAAAAAAAATATATATATATATATATATATATATATATATATATATATATATATATATATATATATATATATATATATATATATATATATATATTTGTAAGCGGACATTTATGTCCTTATTATGTCCTTCATCTGAGCATTACAGTCCAAAGGCAAAAAATGTTTTGGGGGACAAAAAATACCCCATAGGGAAGGCTAAGCCACAAATAGGAACCTAACCAAACCTTTGCCATCCCTATAATTCACAGAGATTAAGGCAGTAATGGAACAAATTGAATATAATAAGTAAAGGCAAATCAAAACAATAACAGTCAAAAGTTTGCATTAATTTTGTTTGTCTAACCTGTGTGTCTGATTTTTTCACTGATAGTGAAAGTGAATAACTCCTTATCTAGAGTCGTCTTCACAGAAGTCCACACATTTCTTGTTGTCAAACTTTCTTGGCCTTGCTCTCCTGCAGTGTCTAAATCCCATGCACACATCAATAGCAGGTCTGAGTGGAAGCTATGGCCTTGGCAATAACAATCAATTATTTACACACCCATTTACACCTCAGTCAAAGGTCTGAAAAACACCTCAATAATTGATGTGAAAGTAACTAGTACCATGAATTAAAATGGGCTCGCAGGAATTCAATCATGGCGGTGTGGACACAGAGACGCAGTAGTGGCCTGTACCAGGGGAGGCAGATAGCATCAGCGCTGACACATCGCAGTGAACAATGAGAAGTAAATGAGTTTGGCTGGCCCACACTTAACCCTGTTTATGAGAATGCATGTTAAATAACACTTATACTTCAAATTCGCCAAACATGGAATACAAATCAGAATCACTATTACTTTTAGGCAAACTTCAGGGGGAATTCTTTTACTTACAGACATGCGTTATCACAAGAAGATACAAATGAACTGAACAATCAAATCACAGTAATAGAGTGTCCACATGCCTTCAGGAAATCCCTGCATGTTCAGACTCCCGAGTGCTCAGATACAGACTGTACTCTTCCGCCAAACAGTGTTCCTTACCTCTCCATTCTGGTCCAATCAGTCCTGGTCCGGTCAGCTCTGGTCTGGTCAGTCCTGGTCCAATCAGTGTCCACACGTCCCATGTTGTCTCCCTCTGTATGTATGTGTCCTCAGAGAACAATCGGATTAGTGGGATCCTGACCTCGCAGACGGAGCCCTTCGACCTGTCCTTCTCTCGCTCCTTCCAGAGCCTGTCCCACCTGCCGCCATCCTACGAGGCGGCTATGGCGGCCGACCTCAGCCGTTTCTCCTCCCTCAAGAAACTCAGTAGGTCCTGGTGCCCCAGGCCCAGCTGCCTGAGGATGTGTGCATGATGCTTCCCTCTGCTCCCTCTGCGCTGTGAGGGCTCCTGGTCTGTGAGAATGCCCAGCACCCTGTGGAGGTCCACCTCACTGTATCCTCAAGGCACAAGATACTTTTGACAATGTCCTTCTCTCACTGATAGACATCTATTAAAATATTCCTAATCACTAGATCATATGCTTACAAAAATACATGATTTAGCATTGTAGGCCTGAGAACATGGACATCTCAGAACAATGTGAATAGATCATAACCTCAAAGCAACTGCATTTTTATGTGTCCCGCAAACCTTACAGAAATCAGATGATACTCTCATTGAAGTACATTGAAGGCATCCATGTTCTCATATCTGGGTGTGTATATATATATATATATATATATATACACACACCCCCACACACCCCTACACACACACACACACACACACACACACACACATATATATATATATATATATATATATATATATATATATATATATATATATATATATATATATATATAATTGAACTATGAAATTAAAACATGCCACAGACGCTTACAAATGGCTGCACCTCTATGATCAAATACTTGACCAAATAAAGCACAAACATGATAGTGGAGGCAGCAGACACGGCCGATTGGCTGCTTCTTTTGTCTGAGGCAATGGCTGTGACTCATTGATATTCCATGCTCCCCTTGTCTAGCCTTAAAACAGGCCCATTTCTCTGGAGCAGTAACTGCCTGGCCCGCTCCTATTGATTTAGTGCTCTGCTGGATTCTGCTGCGTAATGAGCTCTCCTCTCATCATATTCTTTAAGTGGAACGCAAATATTCCTTAAGGCTGCTGTAATTCCATCAGACCCACAGTCCCAGTGAAGGATGGCCCTCCACCACTCACTCCGTCACACTACTGCCAGAGACCATTTCACAGCAAAGTGCCAAACAAGTCTGCAGCCGCCATTGTATTAGCACAAAACAAAAGGCATTACACCCTGTGCGGCGGAGCTCCATTTACATAATGCTTTGTGATGGCTGTTAAATCAGCAGCTCCTCTCTTTAGTCCTGCAGAAAAACATCCTCCGGCTCCTTCCTTCCAAAGCTAATCATTTGTGGTGGAATATCACAGTGGCACTTTTCTTTGGCTTGTGTCAGGTCGGTGCTGGGGGAAGATGGAGCAGCGTATTTCATTGTGCCCGTAATATTAGTGCTTATTAATGCAAATTGGTATGAGGACTCTACACATCCGGATCGCTCTCTCACAACAGCATCACAATAAAGCTGATGCGTCTGCAGGTTGCCGAAGACTATTAGGGCCAACAGAACATGAAGTTTGGATTGTGTGGTAACAAGTGGATCTGCGACTCTGGCCTGGGGCTGGGGTGTGTGTATAGACAGGTGGCCCGGACTACTGCGCCGAAGCACATAAGTTTGATTTCCGAGTAACACCCATTTATATCCCATTAGCTGGGGCTGATTTATGTGCATAATAGAGCTGTTGTGAATGTCATCATTAGCTGTGATATGGATGTTGCATTGTGTCTCCTGGATCTTTTGTAAATGTGCCACTGTTTGTCTCGGAGCATGTTATGTGGCGTAGCATGGTTTTCACATGGACGCAGGCGTATGTACACAGTGGGATCATAAGGCTTTGATGTGGCACTGACACTCGGAGCATGTGCGTTGGTGCCTGTGCGCTTCACACATTGTACAAGTTGGACTTCTGACCTGTTAGCATTTTCTCCACAGATGGGCTGCCTGTATACTCTCACATGAATGTGTTGTGCTTGGCATGAACTCTGCAGTGCTGTGTGTCATTGCCAGATGTGATACCTTTTTTCAGTCGATTTGTTAATGGTACACAAAAGCTTTTAGCTATTTAATAATGTTGTTACCTCCTTAAAAAACATACCTGGAGTTGTGTTTTGTTTTAATCACACATGTTTCAGTAACCTTGAATTAGTCTGTCTGCATCCCCAAAGGTCAAAAGCTCTGTTTTGCCTGGTAATGTCATCAAGTGGATTAACAGCTACAGTTCAACTGATTTATTTTATAATGTTTTAGTTTTACCTTTTAGTACAGTTGAAATCAATACAAAGTCTGTAATATCTGCTGGTGCAGTGAGGACTGAAGCTGTTTCAATGAGGCTTACAAATCCTGTAACTTGACCTGCAAATCCAGGCTGAAATAATTCTAGTGAAGGTGTATGGAGTTTTAAAAACAACACAACAGAGCACTTCATCTGTCACTTAATTGCATCCTAAGGAGGAACAGAGTATTTTCAGTTAGAGAAAAGAACAAAGCCTAAACATGCAGGATTTGTGTGTTAAAGATGTGTGAATGAAACAAAACACTAACTAGGAACGTTTTTGTAATGAGGAAACATTATAACATAGATCAAAATTTGTTAAATAGTAAACTTTTTCCAATGTCTATCATGTGGAGACACTGACAAAAGATGAGTCTACAAGAAATTAGACCAGTGAGATACTTAAAACAGATGAGGTAGACTTGCTATTATTACCAGAGCAGTCAGAAAAAAAAATCTGAGACACTGAGTGTGAAAATGTCCATTCTTTATGAGAGCTTGAACAGCCAATCAGTTCAACACTATGTAATATGTAGCAGTGGTCAGGCAGAGAGTACTAGCTATAGCCATTGACATGGGCTCTGGGATAGCTAAGAGGAGAGCAAGACTTGTAGATGTCCACTGATACTTGGTTTATTGCACATTTAGAAACCATATAATGCCAAGTCACCATGGTATGGTTTTGACCTGTAACCTTACAAGCCATCAAGTACTCCCAAAGTAATATATTTAGGTTCATAGTCAAAAAGTTAGCTGTTTTACATATAAAGTCAGAGCTCTCTATGTAAAGTTTTGTGAAGTTTTTGTGAAGTTTTGTGAAGTTTTAAAATACAATCCAAGCTTACTAGCTTGAACAAATCTCAAAAATGTGATCTGTCCCAAGTATGGTACTATAGAAACTTCAGCGCTCCAGCACATATTTGGACATGCCACAGGGCAGCGGGTTCCACATGGGGCAATGACACAGTTCTGTTTGATGAGCTGTAGAGGATGTTCACGTGGATCCACAGGGCATCATGTTGTTTCACCTATTTAATCCTCTGTGTGCTGTCTCCACTGACTCCACTCTCCTCTGTCTGCAGGTGACAAGGACGTAGACGAATACTACACCAGGAAACGCCACCTGCCCGACCTGGCAGCCCGAGGCACACTACCCTTGCATGTGCTCAAGATGAGCCAAGAGCTGGTGCGTACCCAGTACCGCACCTTCAACAAAGACATGATGTTCTTTTCATACGCTCGCAAAATAAGACTGTTTGAGAATCCTATTAGTCTGTTGGGGAGCAGGGTCAGAGACAAACATTAGCACAAGAATCAAACAGAGAACATAGGCCTAAAACAGGACACACACAGAGAAAGCCCCCTGAGGTGAGACAGGGTGCCGTAGAGAAAGCCCCAGAGAAAGCCTCAGAAAATGCAGGTTTATGTCTCAGGGCATCTCTAACTCTGGCAGTAAGGCCTGCTGCCAAGGGTCCTCCGTGGCTCTATTTTCCTCTGAAAAAAAAAAAAAAAAAATTGTATCAATAGCAAGATGCCTCAAGCATCCCTTTCCTTCGAAGGGGACAAGTTCTGTAATTCTGCAATTTGTACAGTTCTAAAGGAATGCTTAATAAAACACATCAGTGGATTTCTTATTTCTCCAGAATATCTAGTACAATCTGCTACAACTGTGTCTTGGTAGAGGCTAAAACTGTGAATAGTGTTAGAACCTAACACTCTGCTCTCATCCACAGCACCGCGAGCCGCAGCAGCACCAGAGCCAGCCCCCTCAACAGTCCATGCCTCAGGCTCCGCCCCCCTCACAGTCATCTCAGCAATCATCTCAACAGAGGCAGAGGCCACGCCGTGTGCAGAGGGCCATGTCCCAGGACAGGGTGCTGACCCCTCAGACCGCACCCCAGCAGGATTACAGCATGTCGCCCAATGGCATGTCCCCATATGGTGGGCGCATCCTGTCCGATGAGCAGCTGCTATCAGCAGAACGCCTTCGCTCTCAGGAGCGCCTGTTGCCTCAGGACCGCCACACATCCCAGGACCGTCTCTACACCAAGGACCGCATGATGTACTCCAAAGAGCGCCTGTCGCAGGAGCACCTGTACCCCAAAGACAGGCACTACTCTCAGGAGCGCCTCTACTCACAGGACCGACTCTACTCACAGGAGCGCCTCTACTCCCATGACCGGCTGCTCTCCCAGGACCCCCTCCTGTCCCCAGACAAACTCATGATGTCCCTGAAGCGTGGCATGGTCAGCAGCATTTCGGGTGGGGGCTTTAGAGGCAGTGACAAGTCCATCTCCCGCGCCATCTCTCACACCGATGTCTTCATGCCCACCACGCCCATCATGGATCGCTACAAAATGGCCAAAATGCACTCCCACCCCAGTGCCTCCAACAATGGGAGCGGAGGGGGCGGGTTAGGGGGAGGCAGTGGAGGCACTGGTCACTCCAACACATTAGCCATGAACCAGACCGCCTCCAAGAGACAGGCCTTTGCCTCTAGACGGACTCACACTGTGGAACAGCTCCACTATGTGCCCCAGCAGCAGCACCACCAGCAGCAGCAGGCCCAGTCGCAGCACTACCGCACAGGCAGCAAGACTGAAGTGACTGTGTGAGCAGCCGCATCTGCCTTGGGGCAGACTGTGGACTCGAGCCTGCTCTTACATTACTGACTGTCTTTGACTGAGGTTTCCTGTGACGTCAGAGATTTGTGACTATCACAAGCCAATGAGAGACCGGGACGAGTTCCACAGTTGAGGGACACAGCCCAACGATGGGCCAGAGAAGGTCTGCTGATACCTCCATCCCTCTGTGTTCTCTCTATCCCGGGCTAGGGCCTTGTGCTGTCTGTGTAGTGCGCAGTGTGTGTGTGCCGCTCATGTCTCACAAATGTGTCTGTGACCTTTTCTGGCCGATTTAAGGGCTGTGCATGGCACAGCAGCACAGGGGCTGTCCTGTCATCACGTTATACATATATAAATATGAGCATTTGTACTCGTCCACCATAGCGCTAGAATCTACATGAGACAGACTGACCTGATCTGTGGGTTACAAAGCACAATCAATACAAGAAACTATCCATCAGCTCCTTTGCATTAAAATAGTGATGGCTAGCTTGTTTTGTTCTTCAAGCGATGGCAGGTTCCTTTCTGTTGCTTCCAGTAGAAGATTGTAAATACGCTATTTTAGAAACCATATTATGGATCAGTCTGTATCAGTTGGACTTTGTATTAGGCTGTCTGTTTTCAATAGAATCTTTCAAAATCACTGTAACTCATCAGTGTTGTGAGCTGAGAGTAGAGCCCACTTAACCCCACAGAGGATCCTAAACTGTGTGTGAGCTAAATGACAGTGAAGACCATGCTTCCCAGAGACATGGGGTCTGGTGATGACGCTTGTCCAAGTAGGGTCAAATAAACCATCCATATTTTTGTAAAACTGTTCCTCAGCCTTGTGTGTGTGTCATTTCTCTGCTTCCATGCCACAAAATCCACTGTATTTGGATCTAGTGGATTTTGAATACATTTTTGCTTTTACTATTGATACTTTGCAGTGTGATGCTAACATTAGACAGTGTTCTGTCTGAAGCTTTGTTGCTCAAGTTAAACTTTAATCTGAGCTTTGGTTTAACACAATCTGACCACAACGTTAGTTGTGAACTACATGGTGAGCTGATTTTGTGCTCTTAAACAAGTCCTAACATTACAGTCACACGCTAGCTAGAAATAGCCTACAGCTTTAGGTAAGTCACTCTCACCTTTTTGTTGTAAATCACCCAAACAGGACCATGATCATCGACTACTGATAATGTGTTGTTTAAATCCATTTTGTATTTTTTCTTGAGTTTTCAGACAATCTTAAATATATTTTGGCACCAAATGACATGTGCATTGTGTTACCATGGTAACTGCTTAATATTCTACCACAGAGATATGGTATGGTATGCTTTTATTTGAAGAGGGAGAGTGCACAACATTAAATTGACCTGAAAAAAACAGGAAAGATGCCAGGTTATACCTAAAATACTAATTTCCACCTGTAGTCCCTGGACAGTCTGGTTTAGTAAAAATAAGTTTGGTGTAGATGGATGAAAAACCTGTAAACATATGGTACATACATCGAACACAACACATCTTGCCCCTCAAATACAACATTTCTAAAAACGTTCAGTTCACACACACACACACATCCATACCAAATTAGTCACATACACAAACAGTTTCAGATATGCAAATACTCTTTCTTTCTTACACATTCACTAATGTGTGCAAATTTGCTTTGATATTAGCCATTTCTTTGTCACTTGTGCAAACTTTTGAAAACTTGTGCACGTTATAATCTCATTTGGGAAACTATTCCAGTGACTCATAGCAACAATAGAGAAAGCCGATTTAGCGAAAGAGGTCCTACGTTTTGGAATGCTGCACTCTCCTCTAGAGGTCGCCCTAGTGACTCGAGTTGTTTTTTCTGAGCTCAGTGAGACAAACCTTCTTAGGGGAGGACTAGTAATACCATGAATAATTTTAAATAGTAGACAGATGTTCGCATATATTAGTAGATTATTAAAGTTTAAAAAAACATATTTGGAGAGGATATGACAGTGGTGATACTGTCTGGGTTTTATGTCATGAATCTTTAGCGTACATTTATACAGTGATTCAAGAGGCTTTGAAGCTGTTTTGCAAGACTGTGACCAGATTGTTATGCATTACAGAAAACGTGACAAAATCATAGAATTTAAACACATGCCTCAGTTGTAAGAGACCCTCGTATGTATCTAAAATTTGTCATATTAAATTTTAGGGAGTTACACAGTTTTTTGTTTTTTTAAATGATTCTTAAAGGTTAAGTTTGAGTCAAGAGTAACAAAGTAAGTAAAATGTTTAACTTTTTTTTTTTTTTTTTTTTTTTTTTTGTCATTAATATAGATATCTGGGTAATCTTAATATTTATGCCTGTTTGTAAAACACTGCAACTGTCTTTTCTAGATTTAATGTGAGACAGGAATTCTGCAGCCAGGCAGCAATCTTTTGCAATTCCCTTGTTAATCTCATGGCCACTTCTGCAGCGTTTTTCCCATGAGTGAACAGGACAGTATCGTCCGCATACATGATGACATTTATACTGCACACTGAGGGGAGATCATTGATGTACATACTGAAAAGCAGAGGCTCTAATATAAAGCCCTGCGGAACTCCCATGGTGCAGTCTTTAGGGGGGACAGTTTGTGATTTATTCGAACACACTGTTTCCTGCCACTCAGGTATGATGTAATCCAATTAACTGTTTTATTACACAGTCAAAAATCTGATAGTTTCCTTAATAGGATACTCGTAGGTCGAGAAAGACTGCTCCTACTACCCCTCCTTGGTCTATATTTGATTTAATTTGTTCAAGGAAGTAGGCACAAGCTGTCTCTGTTGAGTATTTTTTTTTTTCCTGAAACCAAATTGCAAAGGATTTAGAAATGGTTTGGCTTCGAGATGTCCTATTATCTGTTCTGCTACGGCCTTTTCATAGACCTTAGAGATGCAGGGAGGATGGTTATGGGCCGATAATTACTGATTTCTGACTTAAATATTGGTGTTATGATGCCAGTTTTTAATGCATATATGGTAATTTATTGACTGATTTATTGATTTTGTTAGGGCTGGGATCGGGCTTTCTTGGAGGCTTTTTAGAAATGCACTATCCAATTCATACTATTCTATCTTTTGCTTTGCTGTTATTCAATTTTCCCAAAATATTTTCCACTTTTGAATCATTAACAGATGTTAAACTAAAGGCTGATTCATGACAGAGTAAGTTATGGGGAATGCAAGGTGTTGTAAACAACTGGGCCAGCCTCTGAACAGAATTTATAAAATATTCATTAAAATGTATAGCTAAAATTACACTATTGTTTTGAGTTTTACCATCTATGTTTAATTGTATTTCATGGTTGGTTTTATTTTATTTTCCAATAAGTTTGCCAATATTTTTCCACAACAATTTGCTATTTCCTTTTGCATCGTTGATTAGATTAAGGAAGAAATTAGCCTTTGTTTTCCTAAGCAATGTTGTGACCTTGTTTCGCAGACTTCGATAGGTTAAGTGATCAGTTGTCAATCTGGTTTAAATAATTTTTTTTAATGAGGCCTCTCTTTTTTCATTAATTGCTAGATTTCAATATTGAACCATGGCAAATGCAGTTTTTTTTAAAAAATTTGTTTCATTATTATTATTATTATTATTATTATTATTATTATTATTATTATTATTATTATTATTATTATTTTGTCGTTGTATACTTTATTAAGATATTTTTTTTTAAGTTGATGTTAAATCATTGCATGCGTGTTCACACGCTTTGTTATCCACTATATCTTTCCAATTGATTTGTTTTACATCGTCTTCCAAAAGAGACAAATCCTTTTTTTTGAAATAAAAAACATATTTTGATTATTATTATTTTGTTGTTGTTTTTCTCTATATCTTGTTTTTTTTCAACTTTGTAAAGTTATGATCTGATAATCCAGTTACCAAGTTATATGTTTTGACTGTCCTTTCCGGTTTATTGGTAAAGATTAAGTCTATGAGTGTTTGAGAAGTTTTTGTTAATCTTATAGGTTTATTAATTATTTATTAATTATGCACTTTATCAAGCCAATTTACATTGAAATCGCCCCTAAGTAGGACTCTTTCTTTCCCTTCCAACACTTTAAGCATTTTAAATAAAATGTATTTGTGGCGTTTGGGGGGCGGTAAATAGCAATTACAACAAAGGACATTTCAGGAGATAGTGTAATCATAACTCCTACACATTCTAATGCTTTTTTTAGATACATTTCTTTACTTTGGATATTGTTCTTCACGTAAATCAAAACCCCTCCCCTCCTCCCCTTCCACCTGTCGCGTCTGTATGTTTTATATCCAGGAACAGTGAACACAGATAACGGAGTTGTTGGGCAAATCCACGTTTCTGAGAGACAAAGATAGTCCAAGTTTGAGTCTGTTAGAAAATGCACAATCTGTTCGGTCTTTGATATTGCGCGCCGTATATTTATGTGTCCTCCGAAGATCCCTTTCGGTTTATTGATAGGATTCCACAGGACGCGGGCGTGATTAACAGTTTAAAATAGTTAATTATGTTGTTGTTTCAGTAAAACATTAGTCTGTAGCGCGTTTGTGGGTCGCAGCCGCAGGGAGGTAAACTGTTTCTCTGTATGTTACCTCCTATTCCTGAGAGGAGAGCGTCACGTGATGGAGTCGGCAAAGCGAAGTCTACCTGGGGTTGTTTCTGTAGAATCACAGGTGAATCCACAGGTCCAGTGTTTAGATGTATATCTCCACACAGCAGAAGAATAATGGAGAAGAGGGCAGTACTTCCCCGGTTAGGTGTGTCGTGTGTCCGCAGCGTCCTCTGTCCGCGCTGGCGCTGTGTGTACGGGGCAAGCGCCTTTCCTTGATGCAAAACGTGGGTAAACAAAACTTGCTGGCTCCACATATCCACCGGCACGACGTGTAACACCGTAGCTTCTTCCTCAAAAGGAAGAGGAGGGGAGCGTTCCCACGAAGTCAGCCAGCTACCATACATTTGCGTGGCGAGGTTCGCCAACATGTACAGAATCACATTCAGAACACGAGATAGGCACAGCACATTGATGTTAGATGGAGAGAAAGGCTTTATTTTCCCGTGTCCATTCAAAGCAATGTAATCAGGAGGCTTTCTAGGAGTTTTTTTTGGGGGGAAAAAGGGGGCAGCAGCACCTGCCAAGCTGCCACATCTTATGGAGATACATGTGGAACACCCATTGCACCCATTACAGCAAAGTATCAATAAAAATTGTCTTCCTTAGTATAAGCTAAGGTTAACAAAAAAAGGAGTTACAAAAATAAATGAGTTAACTGGGACGAGCAATAAAACATCAGCATGATGAAGCTGACATTAACTGTGTAAAAAAAAAAAAAAACTACTACTGCTGTCAACTATGCTAAAATGTCAATAAGACAAATAGGCTGTGTTCATGTTCTACAATTTGATGTCTTAATTTCAGATGAAGGCAGGGCCGTCTTTGAGAGATCACCAGTTTTCAAAGAAATAACCAAATGTTGAATGTTCCACAAACTTGTCAGACTTGTCATACTAATCCTATGGCTTTAGGTCTTTTTCAACTAACAACAATCAGGTCTTTCGGGATGAATAATGGCACCATTTTCTGAAGCTACTGTGGAAAAATCTTTTCATTTTTGTTCATTTATCAGAGAAGACTTTGAATTGGTATTTCAATTACAGTTTGTGAATAGGCCCTCAAACCTTCATCTGAAATTACAGAGGTATTAACCAGGTCACCGAATCTGCAATGTGACAGTTAAACAGCAAATTCCACCATAAAATGTGGACAGTCTAGAATCTTGTGGTCACATGTGTCAAATTTATGCTGGGCTTTTAATGACACATTCTCTATGCCAATATTTAATACAGTTGAGGGCAGCTAAAATAATATTGTTAAAATGCATGTATTTTGTTGTAATAGTGTATTCTTGAGTCTAGTCACTAATAGAAACATTTACCCTAACATGGCAAAGTGAATAGGAAAACCTTTCTTTGGCCCTCATCTGAGAGGATGACATTGTCACACTGGATAATAAAGGATCAGCTCACACTTGATAGTGATAGCTATAGCAAACAATAATGGCTAATATGAATTACATCTGTGATAAATGGTCACATATTTATATCGCACTTTTCCACCTTCAAGGCAGTCAGTGCTTTATGTCAAGGAACCACTCACTCATTCGTGTACCAGTATAAGCAGACGCTGGGGGCAAGGTGGGTTGTCTTGCCCAAGGACACAATGACAATATTAAACTGTGGGAGCTCCACTGTGGGTCAGTGGATCGGACTGCTCAATCAATGATATTTACGTCAAGAGCAGGATTTGAACCGACAACCTCTGGATCTTGAAACAAACACTCTACCAACTGAGGTTCTATTGTGTTCAGTGAACACGGTATACACAGGTAAGACAATGCAGAAGAAAAAAAAAAAACTACTGAAAATGCAGTATGTCGCTACAATATAAATTTCTAATTGTCCGTTATGGACATAATTTTTGCAACAAAAAGCCAAACAAAAAGTCTTAATCAAAACTGATATATCAAACATTGTTCTGTTTTAATAATACATGCAAAAAAAACAACAACTTTTTGTCCTTCTTTGAATAATTTCTTGTTTAGAACTACAGTGGAAATTATGTAGTCCATTTTAGACCTGGTTTAGCTCTAGATCTACCTGATAGACCTAGATAGACCTGGAATAGTTCTGTTTTAGATCTGGTGGTACTCAGAACACCAAATCTTTTCTATAGTGGTGTGAAAAGTTTAAGAGCCACTGGGCGATTTTCTGCATGTATCTTGATGATGGAATCTTCAGCTGTTACCATGGTGACACAATGCACACATTAGCAAACACTGCCAAAAAAGTAAAAAATAAAAAGATATTTTCAAAACTCAAGAAAAAAAAAAAACGAAATGGATTTAAACAACACATTTTCAGGAGCCTGAGATCAATCTGAGCGTTCATGGTCCTGTTTAGGTGAAAGTGACTAACTCTATGTGAGAGACTTTTTAAGTGCACAAATCAGCTCAACTGTTGTAGCTCCAACTAAACCAGCCCTTTCTGTTTTTTGTGTTAAAATAAAGCTCAGATTAAAGTCTAACAAGCCTCAGACAGAGTAAAGTCTAACAAGCCTCAGACAGTTAGCATCATGCCCCCAGGGAACATTGATGACATCAGCAGCAAAGTATCAATATCAGAAATATAGTGGGACACATAGATTGACCATAAAATCAAGCACCACTGATCCACTGCAAATGAGTGAACTTTACAATAGATTGCATTACTCTTTGCCAAATGTAATGAATATATAAACAACAACCATTTGTCTGCACAGCCTGCAAACATCAAAATAAATGTTTTTATTGTGCTGCCACATTAAAATGAATGGAATACAATGTTTATATGAGTAAAGGACTGCTATAGCGCATGTCATGTCAGTTCAAATGGGTCGATAGCACAATAACAATGAAACGGCCCATAGTACTCTATTTTCTGATCTGTGTTGTAATGTTGTTTCCTCTTTAAAAACATGCCTAAAGATGTGCTCTATTTCATTCACACATGTTTAACACACAAATGCTGCCTATTTAGGCTCAGTTCTTCTCTCATATGAAAAAAAAAAAAGAAAAAAAATGTCATGTGGTAATACAGGAAGTGCTCCACTGTGTTTTTAAAGTAAATACAATTTAGAATCCACTTAGAACCATTTGGTAAATTTCAGCCCTGGAACTGCCAATCTCTACAGAACATACGGTAAAATGTAGATGTTACCACTTCACTGACATCACAAAGTGGAACAGAGCATTTTGATATTTTGACACTATTCACTATAAACTTTGAGACGTAGACATACTAATTATAAAGGGTTACTCAAACACATGTGAATGAAAAAAACACAACTCCATGTATAGTTTTGATGAGGCTAAAATGCATGGCTAAAAACTCACAAAAGTCAATTTGTGCAAAATATAGCGCCTTTAAATGTAAACTCTGCTGATCTCTGTTTAAACTCATGTGTTGCAATAAAATTTAGATCTTGATAGTAATAGAAAAACAGACAAACTAGTGAACCGAAAATTAAAAATTATACTTTTCAATTATCTTTTAAATAGTGCTCTGTCAAGTAAAACTTCACATTAGCGTAAAAGGCTGAACCGGAAAGTAAGAAATAGTTTTCATGACCTTTAACTAGACTTATGATTAACTAAACATTTGCATTGCTTCAAATGAAAATTTACCACCTTTATGGTCATATAAAGGAAGGGAAAAAACAAATAAGGGTAAATTAAATATGAATTGTATAAAAGAATATGAGTCAAGTACATTTCCTTACAAGTATTGGACAAGACAACAGTAGTTGTCAAACAAGTGAACAGTAACATGTGTCTGGTATGTTAAGATGCAAGATATTAACAGTTAACTAAAGCATAAAAAACAAGCTAACAAGTTTAATTCAATTAAATTCATTTATTTTTGTAACGCCCAAAATCACAACAACAGTTGTCTCGAAGGGCGTTCATGTTTTGGTTGATGGGGGAAACTGGAGTACCCGGAGGAAACCCATCCAGACACGGGGAGAAACATGAAAAACTCCACACAGAAAGGCCTGGCGACCCGGGGATGCAACCAAACCCTCTTGCTGTGAGGCATGAGTGTTGCCACTCAGCCACCGTGCCGCCAACACACAAAAGCAAAACCCTTTACCGTTTACCCTCAATCTCATCCAATGAATTCTTGATCCTCGGTGTTGCTTCTGAACAACACTGCCTGCTCCAGAAGTAGATGAAGCGTTGCTCCGGAAGTAGATGAAGCGCTGCTTCCACGTGGCTGCCATACTGGTAAACAGTTTTGAGAGACAGGAGAGTTTGTTTACCTGTTTTACAAGCTTCATTTACTTCCTGTAACCTTCCTGAGAAGTGTCACATGATAGTGGAGTGATTTGTCTTTTAGGCTGCTTCACTTGGTTTTGCCCAACAATAAAGGAAGTGTATGCACCCTACTGTCTGACGCCTTCTCCACGACCGCATCCCATGTGTGTGATATGGGGTACATTGCCTTGGACTACAGCAACATGAAAGCAACAAATACCACGCTGGATCAGAGAGGCCATCAAGATCCACAAATGAGGTCCAAGGAGCACAAATCAAGACAACGGGATGCAGTCCTGGAGAAGGTTTTGTCAGACAATAGGGGTTGTAAACTTCCCCTACTGTCTCAAAAGAAACCATGTAGCAGCCTAAAAGACACGTCTCTACACATGTGACGCCTCTGAGGAAGGTTACAGGAAGTAGCCAAAACACGTAAAGCAGGTAAGACAAAAATAATCGCTGATTAAAATTTTCAGATAGCAAGTAGCAGATTTTTGTTCATTTGTACCAAAATGGCAATACTGCCAAATCCTATCCATATCATCAATTAAGAAAATTTTACTGGAGCACGTACATAAAACAGGCAGGGATTGATCAGCAATATGGCATCTTCAAAATGAGAGATTAAAGATTGCTCGAACATGCCTGAATCACTCCGAATACAACATCAGAGGATAAATGAGAACAGCTATAACATGGTTAAAAGTCCATTTTGCATTAACCAAAATTGTCAAAATAGGGAATGAGATAGATTTCTTTTTTTAATGTATTAATTATAAATTGTTAACTTGATTTCATTTAAATAAATACATTGTTATATCCACTTTAATGGTCATTACAGACATGGGCTGCCGCTGTGTACCCAGGTGGTAGCTGTTAGCAATATCCACCCAGCTCTTTAATCAAGATTCCTCTTTAGTTTGACATCCAAATTAAAGCATTTGACTTTTACGAGGTCCTGCGCAATCTCAGAAGCTCCTCTAAATTCATGAAAACCACAAATAAAGCATTGTGGGCAAACAGCAAAGCCTTCATACACAAGCATACGCACAAAAGATCGCCCCGAATCAGTTTGGATTTCCAATTTACACTGGCCCTGCATGCTATCAGCATTTAAATGAAAATATGAGCGTGCATCGGAAATAAGGACGAGCAGAAGGGTGGGATGCTTATCTTTCCATCAGATAAGCAGGGGTTTTGAAGCACTCTACACATGGGAACAATAGATTTCATTACTGATCCAAGTTAAAGATTTACCTGACTACCCGACAACTGGTCTCCATCTCTGAGGACATAGCCCGGTGAGGAAGAGAGAAGGAAGACAGATAGATATAGATAGTAGAGTTGTCAAAAGTATAAAAAAAAAACAAAAAAACAACAGATATGCTAAAACTAGTATCAAAACTGGGTACTCATTTGAGCAGGTATGGATAAAAAGTCACATTCACAGGACAGAAATGGACCTTTCCTGAATAGCATCTTGAGCTATATCAGAACAAGTATAGACCACAATGACTACTGTATGCCCATGAACCACTATAGAACCTACATGGATGACTGAGGGAATACACAGATATAAGGCCACGTGGTAATATAAAATAGAGTACTATGATTTAATTTAAAAATCACATTATATTGTCAAAAAATGTGTGTGTGTGTGTGTGTTTTTTAGTATCATCATGATATCAGAATCGGTATAACATTTGTGTGAACTTTGTGTGGAAGTTTCAAGTTTTAAAAGTTAGTTTAACTCTCAGTTAGCAATACATAGCTAGACAGACACAACAGGAAGGCTCTCTATTATGTCTCTCGCTTACACCGCTCTGTCATTTCTGTTGGTGATGAGACAGGACATTCTAACAAATGATTTCCTTTGCAAGGTCCTCTGTCACATTTGGTATGAAAAATGTGTGAAGGTTAGTTCCCAAGAACCTTCTTTAAGAATTAAAGGTGTGCAAAATGTTCAATGTATATGTGCACTAACTAATATATAATATAGTATATTATAGAATATTTATTCAGTATTTTTTTTTGTAAATTCTTGAATATAATTATGATAAAGGATCTTTATGTACAATTTAAATTTCCATAAACATGACCTAACTGTGTCCTCTGACACAAGTTAAACATGTTAGATCTCTTACTGATAACAATTGATATTGATATTGTAAGCTGATTTATTTTTAATGGCAAAGCATTTTAATTATGTTCAATCATTTTGGTTCTCAAAATGATTATCCATTATTTTTTTTATTTTTTTTTTATTTTTTTTTTGTAGTTCTAAATTGGAAGATTATTGTGATGTTGAAATATTAAAATAAAATTATTTTATATAATATTATTTTATTAATTTTCTGTCACTCAAAATACGCAGGTATGCTTCCAAAACGCTGTGCATTTATCAAGTCTTTAAACCAGGCATCCCCGACACCTACATAAAACATGAAGAAATGTGCATTTGGAGTGCTGTCGACCTTCGGATCAAATTGTCTGTGAGCATTAAGAATAGTCTCCACTATGAACTATGTTAAAAACAAACTGTACTCGCCCTTCAAAAAACAACAGCTTACAGTCCTGCGTGAAGATGAAAGTGACTTTGTATATCTCCGATTTGCAGACACTGCAGAGGTTCAGGAGCAGAAGTCCCATTAAACAGGTAAAATAAACATTAATGCAGCTATTTTCCAAATACTATAGTTGTTTATACAAATTGTAAGAGTAAAAAAAAAAAACAATATAATAATGGCTTACACTTGTAATGCGCTTTTTCAAAGCCTCTCAAAGCGCTACACTAAAGTCATTATTCACTTATTTCCACACTTGGTGATAGTAAGCTACTATTGTAGCTCTTTGAGTGTTAAAGGGTGCTGACCCCTGGTCTAAACTATCATAGTGGCCGTATACCTGTGAAAATGGAGGTTAATCTGCAATCTGGTCACTTGTAAATAAGCTATGAAAGATTGCTCAAACATGCACAAACCACTCCAAATGCAACTTCAAGAGGGTAAATGAGAAGAGGAAGAGGAACTAAGCGCTTTGAGCACCTTGAAGGTGGAAAAGCGCTATAGAAAAATGTGACCATTTACCATTTAACTAGAAAGAGTGAAAAGTCTTGCAGAATAGATCTGCTTTAATGCACTGAATATAATATTGGAAAGCAAATTATAGAAATAACTGTTTAAAAAAATAAAACTGCCCTTACATTTATCATTATTATTCCCATAGCAACAGACTATTAGATGCATCTTGTCTTCTATCACTGGTACATTTAAGGACCAGTGAACTGGCATTACTGCGTAAAGTCAAGAGGAAAATCCAATTCCGAGCATTGCGTTGGAGTATGCATGAACCTGCCTTGAGTGTGCACAACACGGTCCATACGTGCTCCGATCTATAGTCTCTGCCCCATCTTTGGTACTGACACCATTTTAACAGCACTATCCAAGACATTATACACATTACATTTCCACTCTGAACCAAAATATATTTGTGAGAAAACTGCACACGTTATCTTATCGCATTTCATGACATCATTTGAAGCTGTTGCAGTTAAAAGGTACTAACATCCAAAACACAGTGGCGAGCTCTGGCACTTAGAACAGAGTACACTGTCAGAAGCGCAGGTGTATTGAGTAGAGTAAAAACTGTACTCAAGCTAGGTAACGTTGCTTAAAAAAGAAAAAAAAATGTAGTGATATATTAAGTAGTGTTCAAAAGAAAGAGTTAAAACATATCAACTAAGAGTAACTTAAAGAGTCTGAGACCTGTTGGGATCGCCTAGTCTTATTTATAATCTGAAGGAGAAAAAATAAAACAAATGGCCAAAATCTGGTCTTTTCAGAGGATAGACACAAAATGAAACAAACTATATCATATCTGAAGGAGCAGTGCAAGAAACACAAATGTTCAAATCATTTCATATTGTCAAGATAAAACTTTTGTCACTTGTAGACAGTGGGAGGAGTAACAAACTTTTACTGAAGTAAGAGTACTGTTATTTCAATAAAAAAATATTAGGTATGCTGCTAGAAAAGTACTCTAAAAAGTACAATTTCTGTTTAAAAAAAAGTTATTTAAGTAAATGTAATAAGTAAATGACAAATGCAGAGTGCAAATTTCCCTATGGGGACAATAAAGCGTAACTTTAAATGTAACTGAGTGCTGCCACTTCAAGGGGTAAATCATATGCTTTCTTGGTATTGGTATTGACCTTTAAACATGGTCAAAAGCTGTGAAACTTAAACTGTGGTGCACTGACTCCTGGTCGTCCGCGAGCGTCCCCTAGTGGTCTGAGAGAAAATTATCCAATTAAAGTAATGTTTTATTTCAAATTTCCACTTTCCACTTTGTAGATTTAAACCTTAAACCTAAACATTAAGTGTGGAAACAAACTGTAGCCACCTCAGTACCTGAGGTGGCTTTGCTGCAGCAGCGCTGCCAGCTGGGGTCTGGACACACAGCGTCTGGACACACGGTGTCAGGGATATATTGCAGAACAGGCAGACTGTCACTGAAGCACAGCAACACGAGGGAAGGAGAGAGGAGCAGGAGACAAGTAAGGAGTGCCATGGTGTCTCCTGCCTGTCTTAGCTCAGTTTCTGTCTTTAAATGAGGTCGTTTTCACACTGCCACTAGTTAGGTTGCGAGCGGTGCGCTTTGGCCGATGTGAATGTAACAGTCGCAGTAAACAGGAGTTCTTTGAGTGCCTCCAGTGGAGCAAGTGCGGTATGAACGCGATGTGAACGTGGCCGACCTCATGTGCTTTCCACGGTGTGAGTTGAAGTGCTTGGAACTGGGTAAAGCGCTCTGATCCCATATATTTGTATGAATTGGCTCTGCAGAGCTGCTTGACACGTTCGTCTGGCCTCTGTGTGTGTGCTTTTCTGTGTTGTTACCAGTGTGCCTAGTCATCACTGTATATTTAGTCATAAGTGAAAGGCTATAGCTTATGGTGCATGTTTGGGTTGTATGCTATGTGAACAAGACTCAAAAGTAAAGGAAATAGAACCAAATCTAGTGCGCACTGGGGTCAGTCCACAGAGCACTAACATGTAAAAGGGACCTCGAAGACTTCTTTGTTATTGTTAACCAACTTGGGCAGAAAGAGCTGACTTTGTGGATGTAAAGCCCCTCTCAAGTGCGTTACCCTCTCACGAGCTCCTCTCACTCAATCATATGAATGTTAGTGTGATAAAAAATTTAAAAAAAGAATTGATAAACTTAAGCCAGGCTATATACACTTCACTTGAATATTTGTGAATGTGTCCTTTTTCCCCCTCCATAGCATTGAATAAACCCGATCTTAATGTCTTAATGTTTGCATATCTGTGAGAAATTTTCTTTTATGGGATCCATTTAAAAAAAACAAAAAAAAAAAAAACAAAACAAAAAAAACAAACAAAACAAAAACACTTAAAATATATCATAATAATTTGGAAGAAGGAGGAGCACTTTTTGGTATTTTGAGTCTCAGTTTTGTTTTGTTTTCTTGGCAATTTATTAATGAATTGATGCTACTGAAACTAGTCATATCAAAAATATAACTCATTTTAACAACCTAGTGCTACTAACATGTCATGAACTCAGTGATGAGATTGCACCCACAGCTTGCCCCAGGACAGGAGCTGATGAGCCTCTGCAGTCTGGAGAATCCTGAAGCCTCTCTAAATGGGCTTCTTCACCATGATGACTGGGGGCTCTACTCATGTTTCTGGACTATGGAGAAGATGTGAATCTGGAGCCTACATTTAGTATGATTTGATACAGCTTATAGTCAGTTCAGAGAGTTCAGACAGCCTTACAGATCCCTCCAGGTAATGGGACAGCTCAGAGTTTACTGGTAGAATGGACTTTTAAACTGTGGGATTGCAGCTGTTTTTGCCAGGTGTATCGATACAGCTGTAATTACTGGGTTTCTCAATAAAGCTTAAAAAATAGTATTGTTAAAGGATTTTATAAATGCTATTATCTGATCTATGTTCTAATGTTGTTTCCTCATCACAAACAGACCTGAAGTTGTGTTTTATTTCATTCACACACGCTTAACACAAATGCTGCAGATTTAGGCTCACTTTTTCAAACAAAAAAAACATGCTGCTCCACTTTGAGTTGCCATGTACAGGAAGTGTTCCACTGTATGTTTGAACTCCATCCACCTTCACTAGAATAATTTAGATCAGAGGTGTCAAACTCATTTTCACCGAGGGCCAAATCAGCAAAATGGCTGCCATCAGGGGCTAGATATAACTGTGAGGCAGGATAAATATCACTAAATGTAAACAAATGTCATGTAAAATAAATGTAACTCATTTTAAACTTGTTAAATAACTGTTTCTGTGTTTATTACTTATTCAAGTTGCAAATATTACGTATCTGTGTATCTCAATTTCCTGATACACACTTTTAAAAATGTCAGTTTATCTGGTCAGAGCACACCTTCAGCACTGCTTCAAAAACAGCCTTTTTTTAGCCTTTTAATTATTGGACAATTTGTAGTTTCTTGAAGGCTAACTTTTTCATACTTAGCTCTGTGTTTGGTGTCAAAATGTCAACGTAGATTGTACCGACACCGCCTCATAAAACAAAAAACATACAGATTTTCTCCTTAAACCACAAACTTGTATTCACCTTTAGCACCTTTCTTGAAACTGCCTTCCACGCCGACAATTTTCCTCTTCCTGAACAATTTGGGATGATTATTTGCAAATATTTCTCAGTGTCACTTATTGGGAAAATCTCATTAGTTTATTGCCAATGCACACATTAAAGCAATATAGACTTATATTTAAAATGACAGTCAAGCCTTCATTTACCTTCTCGCGAGCCACATAAAATTATGTGGCTGGCCGCATTTTTCCCCCGGGCCTTGAGTTTGACATATGTGATTTAGATGATTTCAGCATTGGAATTGCCAATCTCTACTAAACAAAAGGTAAAAGGTAGCTTTACATTGAAAACTACCACTGCATGACATCACAAGGTGGAACAGAACATTTTGAGCTTTGGAGATGTAGACAGACTAATAATGCAGGTTTACTGAAATATGTGTGAATGAAACACAATTCCATGTATGTTATTGATGAGGTTAGGGTTAGGGTTAGCTTAAAGCTTACATGGCTTAAAGCTTACAAGAGTAATCTGCAACAATGTTGAACTGGCACATCTGTGGATCCAATCTCAAACCAAACAAAAGTGATACATCTGTGTCTTCCCTCTCTTAGGCAAACAAGAATACTCCATAGCAACATTTATTGAATTGGAATTTTCAGTCTTTCAGCCACTCCTGTGGAGTTGAATGGGCATGTTATAACAACTGAAGTCACAGTGTAGTGTTGTCATGATACAAAAATTTTGATACTAAGGAATAAACTTTAAAAAAAAAAAAAAAAAAAAACACTCTTTCTTTTGACAATCGAATGTGATTGTCAACATTAAATGGTAGTACTTTCTTTTATATGAGGCCTTATGTCTGAATAATCCCTCAGTCGTCCAGGTAGGTTCCATAGTAGTCTATGTGGTCTTACACTTCTGATACAACTCAATATAATTTTTAAAGTTCATTTTAATCATGTAAATGTGACTTTTAGTATCAATACTTGTTCAAATGAGTATACAGTTTTGATTCTAGTTTTAGTATCAATTAGTATCTGAATTTCAATATTTTTGACAACCCTACCGCAGTACTTCACTGTAGTTTATAGAATTAGTTTTGCAGTTCATATTCCAGTCTTTTTCTCCAGTGTTAATACTCCTGGATATGTGTCTACATCTAATCACAACCGCAATATTTTCCAAGAACAAAAATCAAAATTGTTTTTTTTTTTTGTTTTTTTCTTAACTCACGGAGGTCTAGCATGAAGCAAATGTATTTCATTTTTGAACCATATGCGTATGACAGAGACTGAATAATTACAATTACAGTGCAATGGGTGGAGAGAAGGCATGAAAAGAATAATGCGTGAATCATTTTAAATTACAAAATTACACTAGCTATGGAGAATGTTCCAACGTTCCTAACCCTAACCCTAACTTTATATATCTATGGAATCATGCAAGTTACGTGCCACCTCCAGAAAGTTACATACTGTACCATTAACAATTCAAAAATATCTGTCTTTTTAATGGTAAAAAGTGCTCAATATGGCACCTGTAGAGGGGAAGCTGACACCACCATCCCCACATTAATGCTATGGACTTCTTATAGACCCCTCTGCTGGGCTAGTGAGTGAATGATTACACACAATAAAGTCTCTGTCACACAGCCGGTGCATTTAGGAACCAGCCGCTGCAGTGGGAATTCCTCCAACCACCGTCATCTGTGCCATATTGGAACGTCGAGGAGTTCATTGGAATTCTGCTCGCTTACCTCAGCCTTCCTATAGAATCCTCCGCTGGCAGTAACCTAGCAACCAGACCCCCTCTTTCACATGTGCTGGCGTGATTTGGATTCCCCTTGTGAACATGCTGCATACATGCCTCATCTGTGTGTAGAGGACAAGTTACATCATTGTTCCATTCCACAAACAGACAGTATGTAATTCTTTAATTTATGTGTCAGTAGCTTGATACTTTAAATGAGACATATTATGGAGAATCTAATTTTATACGTTTTTAACCATGTTAAAGCAGACCTAATGCAAAACCAAATTTTCAGAGCTTTTCAAAATGGTTAATCATGCCGTTGTATTTGGAGTGATTCGTGCATGTCTGAGTAATCTTTAATCAATTATTTTCAAGATTCCATTTTGTGGATCAACCCCCATTTTCACTGCATATGTCCACTGCTCTGTACTTACTTTGTTCTCCATTTTTATTTTCTTAATCAGTAATAGACCTAGGATTCGACAGCGTTGTATAGACATTTTGGTACAAATATATATATATTTTTTAAATCTACTCGCTAGTGTCATATTCAGATATATATAGATAGATCCAGATAGATATCCATTGGAGGTGCCGACAGTTTCACAGCTCTTTGTTGTGATGGTGTTTATGGCGACGTCAGCTCTCATTGCACCTCAGTTTTCTAATTAGGAAATCAGTGGACTTGTTTCTTTTACTAAATCACTTTAGATGAATATTGTAATTTAAAATGTTTAAATATGCCAATTATAATGTAAAGATCCACAGGTGTCATAAATTATAACTGTATAGCAGACACATATGTCTTCTTTGAGTGACTCAGTTGTAATTCCACATATATCCTGAGGCTTGGTTCTTTTCATTTGTGCCTTGTCTCTGCCCATTGCTCTGTAATTGCAATTATTCAGTCTCTGTCATACACATGGAGTTCAAAAAATTAAATACATAGACAAATGCTTCATGCTATGGCTGTACAGTTTAATTTTTTTTTTTTTTTTTTTTTTAACTGCAATTTATGTTTAAAAGGACATATTGTAAACATATCCAGGAGTATTAACATTTGAGGGAAAAAAATCAAGAATCCAATGCATTTCAGAACATTTTTACACATAATAAGACATCATGGAGACACAAGGAGGGCATCTGACACAGAGGGACATTTCAGAACATATTTGTCAAGTCTAAACTACAGTGTAATCAGCTTTTATGCCGAATAATGGAGACACAGGGAGGGCATCTGAGATCTGACTTTTCCACCTTCAAGGCAATCAAAGGGCTTTACATCAAGGAATCACTCACACATTCATACACCAGAGTACGCAGACAGTAAGGGAGAGGTGGGTTGTGTCTTGCCCAAGGACACAACCTGGTCTGTGGGAGCTGGAATCTCACTGCCAACCTGTGAGTCAATGGATGTGACCACTCTCCCAATAATGTTTAGGTTCAGAGTGGAATTTTAATCGCCAACCTACAGATCAGTGGACAAAAACTGAGCTACTGTCGCCACCATTGTGTCAAGTCAAATTACTTTGAAACAATTGCAAGTAGGGCTGTACAATATGTATAATGTATGAAATATGTATTCTGTGAGCATAATATGTCACCTTTAAAACTTGGAGGATCACTACTTAATTTCAGTTGCTGAGCATTTGCATGAGACAGGACACTGCTCCATGTATGTAAATGCCATTAGAACACTGGAGCATTATTATTGCTCCTGACTGCCAACTGAACAAAGTTTTCTTCATGGAAGAGTGGCAAAATGTATTCAATCAGACATTTTGTCCAGTTGACATGAATTCATTTTGTTTTGCAATGGAACCAATCTGGATGACACGGGCCATAGGGATATGTGAGGACTAGATGTGGGAAGAGCAGCCAAACATTGTACTAAAGTAAGAGTAATGTTACTTTAAAACAATATGACTCAAGTAGAAGTACAAAGCAGTGGTTCAAAAAGAAAAAAAAAAGAAAAAAAAGGGAAAACTAATACTGAAGTAAAAGTAAGTAACTGTCGAGACTAAACATCTGATTTATAATTTTAAGTGAATGTAACTTGAAGGACAAAACATTAAATAATGTACAAAATCTGGTATTTTCAAAGGACAGACACAAAAATGAGACAAAATAAATCACATCTGAAGGAGAGGTGAGGACTCTCAAATATCACCGGGAAGTTCCATTTCATTTTCAACTTAATATTTATTTCAAAGATGAAAATACTTTATTATTATTTTGAGTTACTGAAAATCCCAATATAATTTCCATTTTAGTTTTGGTCAGTTTTCCTTGAGTAGCTTTTTGACTTAAATTTTTTATCAATATTGAGTTAAATAATATTTTTTTTTCAGATTACAAATACATAATTTTCTAATGAAACATGTATACATAAAGCAAAAAAGGATTTAAGCTATATATATGGAACAGTTTATCCATTCATTTTCTTCCTCTTATCCAGGACATTGTCCCTCCAGCGTGTCCTGGATCTTCTTGGGGCTTCCTTCCGGTGGGACATGCCCGACCACCTCTCCTGGAGGTGGACCTCTCCCGAGCCACCTCAGCTGGCTCTTCTCGATATGGAGGAGCAATGGCTCTACTCCAAGCTCCTCCCATGTGACTGAGCTCTATTTCTAAAGGAGAACACACCTGCTACATTGCGGAACACTGCTTTGTATAATTAGGCCTAAACAGTGTAGTGGTATTTAGCCTGTCTCATCCGCTCCTCACTGCCCTCACCACTCTGACATTCAGCTGCCATTAGCCAAATGCTACCAGGAAGTAGATTGGCCACGCTGTCAACTGATTGGATGCTGAAGAGGCCACAGGGCAGGGGGTCACACAGACAAGATACAAATGAATGTAAAAATGACACTTCAGAACTTCTACTTCAATATAATGAGCACCCTTTGGCTTTGAACTTTTGCAGTAATAATTACATTATTATTTTTCCCTTTTTCAGTCACCATAAAGGAAACTGATAATGAGCTGGAATTAGATTAAGCAGGAAATGTGGATGGATCCTTGCCTAGGGCCCAACAATAGTATATTCTGGGCTTCATAGTAAAAATAAGATATTAGATAATAATAATGAAAGAAGCCCCACAATGTAACATTTCAAAAAAAAAAAAAAAAAAAAAAAAAAAAAAAAAAAAAAAAAAAAAAAAAAAAAAAATATATATATATATATATATATATATATATATATATATATATATATATATATATATATATATATATATATATATATATATATATATATATACTCATCTTGCAGGTGGTGAGGGAAACTGAAGTAATGATACCGGCTGGTAGTTCGATACCAGCTCAGTGTCATCAACTGTAGAAGTATTCTAAAGTCATATTCTAAAGTTGTCAAAGGTATCAAAACTCAGAATAAAATGCTAATTGATACTAAAACTAGTATTAAAACTAGACACTTTGAATAAGTATTGACACTTAAAAATACATAAACAGGAAAAAAAGGATGATCACATGTAAGAAGTACTATTATAATGTTTTGAAAAACATTCTATTGTCTAAAACAGTTTTGTTGTTTTTTTTTAATCATCAATGCAGTATTAAAAATGTTATCGAGTATTGAGTATCAAGCGTATTCCTTAATATTTAAATTGAGTTTTTAGTATTGTGACAGAAGTACTAGAAGCAGTAGTAGTAGTAGTACAGTGGAGTATTGGGTTTACTCCTTAGTATTGAAATTGAGTTTGAAATTGTATTATCGTTTTATTATTAACTTTTATGAGAAGAGATAATGTAACATAAAGCTCCTTTGAATGTGACTAAATCTATTTAACATTACACTTATGCTTCTCTGTTGTAGACTCTCACAATCCAAAGTTGTGAAGAATACACTGTTTGTCTGACCTTGACTGAGAGCTAAAGTGATGCTTCACAGCTCACATTGGTGGAGTGGCTGTAATAACCAGTTGTGTGAACCATGTGGAAAGGCCCTCTCCAGAGCTGAGGAGGCCCAGGCAGAGAGGACCAATCTGGACCGGCAACAGGACTGTCTCCCCCTCCACTTGGTACTATCTGGAGCAATTGTTGTTCTGAAGGACTTTTACACTAACAGTGTTGGCTAATGGGAGCCACTTTGGAGGTAAGTGCTGCAATTCCTGAACTCACACTTGGGCAACATTATGCATTTTAAAATAGCAAAATAGAGGGAAATATTGTGCTTGGCTAAGTAAAGATATGATAGGAACTTTTCTCCAAACATAATTAGAGACGTACTGGTCCAATACAGAAAAAAAAGAGCTGGATCGGATATCAGCTTCCAAATATATCAATATCCTGGATGGACATATAAATTAATGTAATAAGAATAATAAAGTCTCGTAATGCTTGAACTTTTATTTATACAAAGTTGTTCTGTAGTTACTTAATAACAGCTACATAACAGATGCCTTATTTTATATTTGTAAAATTAAATACATACTCTTTTCAGTGTCTGCATTGGTATTGGTTGATATCGGTAGATAGGTAGCTATAGTGTAAGAATCGGTAACAGAATTGAAGGAGCTGGATTGGTGTATCCCTAAACATAATAACATACCGGCATAGAAATTGTGATGTTCCCTATTCAAGTTACTATCAATATCTTCTTTTTTTTTGTTCTTAATCTTATATTGTAATCTAAATAAGAAATCAACATTTATTTTGCTTATTTATTTGAAAAGGGACATTTAACATTAGCTTTACAACAATGTGTTGATTTGAGCTACTTTTCATCTCTAGTTCCTTAGCCAGATGTGAGAAAGGCAGCCTAAAAATACAATCACCTAACAAAAATGACAAAAGTGCATATGGCAGGTCTAGACAACCCATTCAACTAAAATATGTTAATATTACTATAATGAAGATTGTGTCATAAAATCTATGTATTCTTCTCTAGTTTGACCATTTTGGTGAGGCTTACAATATGACTACCGGGTTTGAACATGATGTAACATAGTGCTAACCAAAATGTAAATGAACCAAAGCCTAAGCCTAAGGACCTAATTTACACATTTTTATTCAATGACAAATACAAATCTATGACAACTCGCTATTTTCTGCGGGTATCACTTCACCTGCATGATTCCACGGAAAAAAAGAAAGTTAAAACCAAACTTCAGAACATTCTCCGTGGAAATAGATCTGTTTTATGCCATAATGTGGTAGATGGCCACATTTCCATGGAAACAAGCAGGAGGAGGCCCTCCTACAGGCCAAATACGAATCGAGCCTGTAGAGATGCAAGCCCGTTCACAGTAAGGACACATGTTTTTCAGTGCAAAAAAAAAAAACTAAATGAAGAAAAAACAAAATCATGCTTTTATTTTATTTATTATTTATTTTAGATTGTAACAAGAGAGTCAATTCTATGGTTTTAAATAAATGTTTAAAAATAAAGTGTTTCTTGAGTAAATTTTCTCTGCATTTTGGATGGAATTTTGTGTTTTGATGACATAGATGGAGGAATTCCTTTTGTAACTTAGGTTTGTTTATTTATTTAATTTTTCTTTTCCCTTTCTTATCCTTTCTACATAAACTACTACTTTAATTATGTAAAACTATGCTAAATATTTACTGCAGACACTGGTCAACACTGAATTTATTGTCTAAGATTTTTTAGCTGATTTAAGATAATTTTGATGTGCTGAATCCAAAAATCACATTGGTTTTGCTCAATCAGGTCAACGTTCTGAACTACGCTACATATTTGTTTTTGGACGATTTTGTTTACATGTATGAGTATTTTCACGTCATATGATGCAAAATTCTGTTATATTTCTCGCTATAAACAAATTCTGAAGATTTTGCATGTGCCAACTTATGACTAATTGTTTTTTTTAATATTACAAGTGAATGAAATGGCTTAGACTAGAAGATCTTGCAAAAATAAGCCTGACATGTTCTGCTATATCTGCGGTGAATACACCAATGTTCTTAACAGGAATCAAGTCACAAGTTTCATAAAGCATGCTTACCATGCTTATTTTGGTATTAAACTTGGTGACCAAGATGAAGCTTGGGCGCCACACATGGCATGCAAGTCATGCACCGAGTATCTGCGTCAGTGGACTAAAGGCAAGAAGAGTTGTCTGAAGTTTGGAATTCCCATGGTTTGGAGGGAGCCGACATCAATAGCTACTTCTGGGCTATTGATGTGACTGGGATCAACAGAAGGAACCGAAGCAGCCTCAAGTATCCTGACCGTGAATCAGCACGTCGTCCTGTAGCTCACTGTGATGAAATTCCAGTACCTGTCTTTGTAGAAGTTCCTGACATCAGTGACAAAGATTCCTCCAGTGTGGTTTTAATGATGATGCTCCACATCCTTTTTCCCAAAAGGAGCTAAATGTTCAGGTTTCCTGAGAATCTGGGATCACTGAGTGATGAGCAGGTGGAGAGATTCCATCAGGACATAAAAGAGATGGAGACCAGGTATCAGGGATGCTGGGATGCAGTCATGATGGCTGATTACTGTTGGACTCTGAAGAGAGACATCCCTGCTGCTGAGCATTCAAGGGGTTCATAGAAACAGAAGTTCATGTCCTGAATTTTGCACAATAACGTAACGTTCCAATTTACATCTACTTACCTTTATCAATTAACATAACGTAACATTTAATTAATACATTCTGTTAGAAAAATATTTTTTATCTCCTAAAACATTTTTGGATGAGAAATATTAAAGAAAATCAACTGATAATGTCACAAAATTGTAATCAATTTAGTCAGAAGATCGGATTTTTCAAAATCAAATTAGCATAAAAACCTGACCTGACTGAGAAAAATGGATATCATTTTTGGATTCAGCGGTGCAAAATGGTCCTAATTCAGTTGAAAAAACACAGACAAAATGTTTTTTTTGTAACCCAGTGTAATTATTACTATTATTATTATTATTTTATTATTATTTTTATTTTTTTCAAATGCTCAAAGTAGCCACCCTTTGCTTTGGCAGAAGGGCTGCAAATCCTGAATGAGCTTCAAGATAAAGTTTCTGGAAATGGTTTTAATTTCACAGCTGGGCTTTGTGCTTTGTCAAGAAATGCCAAAAGTGCAAACCCTGGTTCAAAGCAAAGGATGACTATTTTTATAAAAAATTTTAATCTTATCTATTATCTTTTATTATTATTTTTTTTAATTTTGTTTATTACATTTATATTTATTACATTGCATATGTGCCATTCATAGTTTTGATGCCTTCAGTGAGAATCCACAATGTAAATAATTATAGAAATATAGAAAATTACATGAAAGTGTGTCATTTGTCAGTCAACATTTGACTGGTACTGTATACAGTGGTAGAATCCACCCAAAATAATTTCTTATGGGGGTTTCTTGTAACAGAGGACATCATCATATTTGCAGGAGAAGGGCGACCCCAGCCAGAGTCCATTTGGAGGGCTTGTCCTTGGTGCGCAGGTGGAAGGTCCAGACATAGGTGGGCCCTCTGTGCCGGGTCTTGTACAAGGGACAGGGGTAGAGGAGGCTGCACTGGTCCTGCTTGTCCAGAAGCACGGCCCGGATGAAGAGGAGTGGCATGGAGGGGGTCAGCTCCTTCAGCCGGGAATCCACTATCAGGCCACTCTGCAACGCAAACCAAGGACCAACTCAAATGGGAGAGTTTAGATATAAGCACGGATTTATAAATTAGAATAAAAAATAAAATAAAGCATTATATTATAGTAAGAGAAAGTGCATGTGGCACTTATTTAACTAAAACATAGTTCTCATAAGTATTTTACAATAAAACAAGTCTAGTTTGTTCTATTTTTTATATTTTGGTGAAGTTTATAATTTAATTTCCTGTTTGGAGACGGGCAGAAGATATGATATACACTACCAGTCAAAAGTTTGGGCACATCCTGTCATTTAATGTTTTACTTAAATGCTTATTATATACATATGGAAGACATCAAATATATGAAGCAAGATATATGGAATTATGTGATAAAGAAATAGTGAAATAGCAGAATTTTTTATTTATTCAAATCCCACAGTTCAGTAGCCACCCTTTATTTTGTTGAGAAATGCTTGGCCTTCTTTCAGTGTGCATCATGTTTAAGGTGAAGTCTCCTGAAATAGTTTTGATTTCAAGAAATATCAAAAGTGCAAACCAAAGCAAAGGGTGGATATGGTTTTTTTTGTTTTTTTTTTTGTTTTTGTTGTTGTTTTTTTTTAAACCAGTTTTGAATTATTTTAAGTTCATGTTTTGTTTACTACATCCCAGATGTGTCCATTCATAGAGTTGGACTCTTGACTGGTAGTGTTCTTAGACGTAATTCCTAGCAATACATTAATTAATTATTTTCTTTATTAGTTAGTCCCAGATTATAATGGGAAAAATAATTTGATAATTTATGTCTAAAAAATATCTCTTGAGGGAGACCAGACTTCACTGACTTTTTGTGTATTTTTTTTTTTTTTTGAGCCTGTTGAAGTCACCAAAATGCCATTATGTTGAATGAGACAAAAATTCAGTTGGCCAACATTTACCAACCTCATTATAACCCATTAACCGCAAATTATAATTGTTATTATCCTATGGCAACACAGTGATTAGCTGCTCTTCTGGCTTTACCTTGCTGCACACTGGGCAGGGCAGTTTTTAACATGATATCTGGGGATTTTAACCAACTAAGAAGTGCTGCATATGCAGTTCAAAAGTTCAGAGGTTAAGGACTGAACTGTGTTAAATGACGTTTTTTTTTTTTTTTTTGTGTTCCTTTATCCCTGGAGACCATGCAGTATAATTGTCCAGACAACTGGATGATGATTTTCACACTTAAACATTAGAAGTTCAAACTTCAGAGAATTCCAGCTGAGTTAACTTATATGTAAAGAATATGGGTAAAGCTAAACTGGCTAAAGAAATGTACAGTAAATGTTATGTGAATGTAACACAGATCCATTTTGGTGATTATATTGTTGTAATAGGGAATTCAAATCAAATCAAAATCAGTGTATTTGTCTCAAACAAAAGTGTCAGTGCAGCTCAGCAGGTAGGGTCATCAGAGCCAGTGGCAGTTTGAAGAGAAAAACATCCTCTCAGGACAAAAGTGTTCCTCTTCTTTGTCCCCCTGTGTCCTGCAGCATCACATCAGTTTCCAGGGGCAGCCAGGTGAACACTGGAGATCCAGCAGGAAAGGCTCTTCTAAGCCTCTGTCTCCACTCTGTTGTTTGGGTCAGTGATGGTATGGGACATACCGTCAAAAAGTTTCCGGAACGTCTTCTGCCATATTTGGTGTAGAAAGTCTGTTGTGTTTGTGTAAAAAGTCTGTAGCATTTCAGAGTTAGCTGACTAGCATAGTTATTGCCAAGCAGGCTCACCATGGATACAAATTTGGGAATTTTGACCAACTAAGAAGTAAAACATGTAACATGTAAAAAAAAAACAAAAAAAAAAAAACGAACAACTACAAAATAGTTATTCTTAAACATCCATCCATTTTCTTCCGCTTATCCGGAGCCGGGTCATGGGGGCAGCAGTCTAAGCAGGGACTTCCAGACTTCCCTCACCCCAGAAACATCCTCCAGCTCCTCCGGTGGGGCCAGCCGAGATACATAGTCCCTCCAGCGTGTCCTAGGTCTTCCCTGGGGCCTCCTCGCGGTGGGACATGCCCAAAACACCTCCCTAGGGAGGCGTCCAGGAGGCATCCTGAGCAGATGCCCGAGCCACCTCAGCTGACTCCTCTCGACGTGTAGGAGCAGCGGCTGTACTCCGAGCTCCTCCCGTGTGACTGAGCTCCTCACCCTATCCCTAAGGGTGCGCTCAGCCATCCTACGGAGGAAACCCATTTTTGGCTGCTTGTATCCGCGATCCTTCTTTACCACAACGGACTGATGCAGCGACCACATCACTGCAGACGCTGCACCGATCCACCTATCAATCTCATGCTCCATCCTTCCCTCACTCGTGAACAAGACCCCGAGATACTTGAACTCCTCCACTTGAGGTAAAGGCTCTCCACCCACCCGGAGAGGGCAAACCACCTTTTTCCGGTCGAGAACCATGGCCTCGGATTTGGAGGAACTGATTTTCATCCCAGCCGCTTCACACTCGGCTGCAAACTGCCCCAGTGCCTGCTGCAGGTCCTGGCTCGAAGAAGCCATCAGGACAACATCATTTGCAAACAGCAGAGATGAGATCCTTTGGTTCCCGAATCAGACCCCCTCCAGTTCCTGGCTGCGCCGAGAAATACTGTCCATAAATATAATGAACAGAACCGGTGACAAAGGGCAGCCCTGGCGGAGTTCAACATGCACTGGAAACAGGTCCGACTTACTGCTGGCAATGCGAACACAGCTCCTGCTCTGGTCATACAGGGACCGGACAGCCCTTAGCGAAGAGCCCCTGACCCCAAACTCCCGGAGCACCCCCCCAAAGGACACCACGAGGGACACAGTTGAATGCCTTCTCTAGGTCCACAAAACACATGTGGACTGGTTGGGCAAACTCCCATGAACCCTCAAGGACCCGATGGAGAGTATAGAGCTGGTCCAGTGTTCCACGACCGGGACGAAAACCACACTGCTCCTCCTCAATCTGAGGTTCGACTATAGGTCGGATTCTCCTCTTCAGTACCCTGGAGTAGACCTTACCGGGAAGGCTGAGGAGTGTTATTCCCCTGTAATTGGAACATACCCTCCGGTCCCCCTTCTTATACAGAGGGACCACCACCCCAGTCTGCCATTCCACAGGTACTGTCCCCGACTGCCACGCGATGTTGCAGAGACGTGTCAGCCAAGACAGTCCCACAACATCCAGAGACTTGAGGTACTCAGGACGGATCTTGATCAGCCCCGGAGCCTTGCCACCGAGGAGTTTGCCAACCACCTTGGTGAATTCAGCCAGGGTGATGGAAGAGTCCATTTCCGGGTCCCCAGTCTCTGCTTTCTCCTCAGAAGACATGACGGGGGGATTGAGGAGATTCTCAAAGTATACCTTCCACCACCTGACAACATCCCCAGTCGAGGTTAGCAGCTCTCCACCCGCACTGTAAACAGTGTTGGTGAAGCACTGCTTTCCCCTCCTGAGGCGTCGGACGGTTTGCCAGAATTTCTTTGAGGCCGTCCGATAGTCCTTCTCCATGGCCTCCCCAAACTCCTCCCAATTCCGTGTTTTTGCCTCTGCGACCACACGAGCCACGGCACACTTAGGCCGCCGGTACTCATCGGCTGCTTCAGGAGTCCCACGAGCCAACAAGGCTCTATAGGACTCCTTCTTCAGCTTGATGGCATCCCTTACTTCCGGTGTCCAACACCGGGTTCGAGGATTGCCGCCGTGACACGCACCGCAGACCTCACAACCACAGCTACGAGCGGCCGCATCGACAATAGAGGTGGCTCACTCAAAGTCCATGTCCCAGCCTCCCCCAGGATCAGGGAGAAGTTCTCCCGGAGGTGTGAGTTGAAGACCCCTCTGACAGAAGGCTCTGTCAGGTGTTCCTAACAGACCCTTACGACCTTGCCAGGTCTGTCTGGCTATCTCCTCCACCAGCAGATCCAACTCACTACCAGGTGGTCATCAGTTGACAGCTCAGCTCCTCTCTTCACTCGAGTGTCCAAGACACGCGGCCGGAGATCAGATGACACGACAACAAAGTCGATCATCGACGTCCGACCTAGGGTGTCCTGGTGCCATGTGCACTGTGCCATGTGCACTGATGGACACTTTTGTGCTCGAACATGGTGTTCGTTATGGACAAACTGTGGTTAGCACAGAAGTACAATAACAGAACACCACTCGAGTTCAGATCAAGGAGGCCTTCTTCCCAATCACGCCCCTCCAGGTGTCACTGTCGTTACTCACATGGGCATTGAAGTCACCCAGGAGAACAATGGAGTCCCCGGTTTGTGCACTGTCTAGGACCCCTCCCAGGGACTCCAAGAAGGCCGGGTACTCTACACTGCTGTTTGGCCCATAGGCCGCCACAACAGTGAGAGACCTGTCCCCAACCCGAAGTTGCAGGGATGCGACCCTCTTGTTCAAAGGGGTGAACCCCAACACAAGGTAGCTGAGCTGTGGGGCAATCAGCAAGCCCATACCAGCTCTCCGCCTCTCCCTGCGGGCAACGCCAGAGAAATGAAGAGTCCAGCCCCTCTCAAGAAGTGGGGTTCCAGAGCCCAAACTGTGTGTGGAGGCGAGGCCGACTATATCTAGTCGGTAACGCTCAACCTCCCGCACAAGCTCCAGCTCCTTCCCCCCCAGCGAAGTGACATTCCATGTCCCCAGAGCTAGCCTCCATGTCTGGAGATCCGGTTGTCGAGGCCCCCACCTTCGACTGTCGCCCAGATGCACGCACCGGCCCCTTACGGATCCTCTCGCGGGTGGTGGGTCCACGTGAGGACGGCCCCACGTCACTCCTTCGGGCTGAGCCCGGCCGGGCTCTGTGGCGAAAAGCCCAGCCACCAGCCGCTCGCTGTCGAGCACCAATCCCAGGCCTGGCTCCAGGGTGGGGCCCCGGTAACACCGGTCCGGGCGACGTAACTGGCCTTGATTTATCTCGCATCATAAGGGGCTTCTGAACCGCTCTTAGTTTGACCCATCCCCCTGGACCTGTTTGCCATGGGTGACCCTACTAGGGGCATGAAGCCCCCGACAACTTCATTCGGGCACTCAAACCCCTCTACCATGTTAAGGTCGCGGTCCAGGGAGGGCCCCTCCACCACAGGGCTGAATAAACACTTGTGTTCTGATAAATGAACAATTAAAGAAAAAAATCCCTTCCCTGTGACCTCCACCTTTTGGATGGAATTTTTCATCTTGTGTACATAGGTAGTAATCAACAGATTTTAGAACTCACCGCTACTTCCTGTATTTTTCTACTTTTCTTCACAGATTTTTCCCCACAAGTTGCCACTTAACTGATGTAAAACTATGATAAATATTTACCACAGTTACTATTCCACCAAACCAAGTCCATCAACTCCACAAACTGGGCTCAAATTAGGACCGCCTCCCTAAAATAAAATTTACATAATCTAATAGCGCTATAAATGTGGTATTCTTTTCAATGTTTTTCACAGAGAACCTCGAGACATAAATTATGAAAAATGCTTCATCTTTTCACCACATAAACTGTACAATAACTTTTGTCGAGACCAAGAGAGTGCCCTTGGCTTTACACTCCTCCTAAGAACAAATTCCATTTGATGTGTAATTAAAAAGTTTATAATAAGTCTCATCATGAGTTGTGTTCTGCACTCCTGACAGTGCTTCTTTGACATATATACTTTTGTCTGGACTTTGGTAAATTGCTGGTTGGATTCTCAGCATGCCCGCTTATGTCCTTGAAGGAGGGGGAAAGTCAAGCTTTGAGTTTGACTGGAGCGGGCTGGAAAAACACGGCTCTCATTACTGCGGTAACTACATGCGTATGTGTATGTGCGTGTGTGTGCGCGTTTGACTTTGCTAGATGCCGAAGGACAAGCACTAATCGCATGTAAACTGAAGGCTTAAAAACATTGTTATTTGGAGTAGGCCCATGGTGGAGTCTAATGCTGCCACATGCTGTAATTAAAGTGTACGTCACAGATTTGCATGTTTTTCTAATTATTACTTAGTTAGGTTGATTAATGCATATGCACATCAAATTAAGCATGGTCAAATGCACATCAAATTAAGCATAGTCAAATCAACTCCTGGAGAACTCTTTTTCAGTCTCTATATGGGACCACGAACTGACTAGAAACACAGGCCACAATGGGTTCTAAAATTTGACAGAGGGGTCGAGCCAGGATACATATATATGTATATATTACATTAGAGATTTGGCCTGTAACATGTAGCAGAGCATGAATATGCAAGACTTAGTGTACAAATAGTTTTCGGCAGGTCAGATTAATAAGCCCAAAGGGCCATATGTGGCCCCCGGGGCATAGTTTGCCCATGTCTGGACTAGGCCCAAGAACTATTAATTTTAGATATCTGCATCTGTATTAAGTATTATTGAAAATATTACCTGAAAGCCAGCATTTTGACCACATACAGTGTTGTAGTCGTGAGTAGTAGGGACTTGTAGTAGTAGTAGTCCCTCTACACAGTTTAGTTGGACCCCTGTCTTTGAAAAGCTGAAGGACCTATTCATCTCGGCCCCAATCCTACATCAGCTCGACCCCTCCCGCCAGTTTGTCGTGGAGGTGGATGCCTCAGACACCAGTGTTGGGGCAATCCTCTCCCAAAGGTTTGAACCCCATGATCAATTGTATGTGCCTTTTTCTCTTGTCGCCTTTTCCCAGCTGAGAGCAATTATGATGTGGGGGATTGAGAACTGCTGGCAGTCAAACTCGCCCTGGAAGAGTGGCGTCACTGGTTGGAGGAGGTGGAGCATCCTTTTCTGATTTGGACAGATCAGAAAAATATCTTACATTCAATCCACCAAATGCCTAAATTCCCGCCAAGCTCGCTGGTCACTATTTTTTAGTAGATTCAACTTTATACTCACCTATTGTCCGGGATCCCGTAACATCAACCCGGATGCACTCTGATGCCAGTTCTCCCAGGAAGATACTCTCCGGAGTATCCTCTTCGGAGCCCATGATATCCCTTATCTGTGTCTGTCCACTGGGAGATTGAGGACGTGGTCCGGGAGGCTCAACATACCCATCCTGATCCAGGTAATGGCCCACCTGGTACTCTCTTTGATCCTGTCCACTCCAAGGTACTGGAATGGGTCCACTGCTCTCGGTTCACCTGCCATCTAGGGGTCAACTGCACACTCTCCCTCTCACTCTCACCATCAACAGAGACACCAGGGCCTATGTCTCAGGGTGCCAGGTGTGTGCCAGGGGTAAAGCCTCCCATTGACCATTTCTCCAAGGCAGTCCATTCTGTCACCCTATCGAAGCTACCCACCGCCGAGGAGACGGCTGACCAAGTAACTAACCATGTATTCCAACTCCATGGGATTCCGGTGGATATAGTCGTGGACTGAGGGACCCACTTCACGTCCCAAGTTTGGCAATCCTTCTGCAAGGGTCTGGGAGCATCTGAGTCTCAGTCCGCTTTTCACCTCCAGACCAATGGACAGACCGAGCGGGCTAATCAGGAATTGGAGACGGCATTACGCTGTGTGGAATCCTCTAACCCCTCTGCCTGGAGCACATTCCTGCCATGGATTGAGTATTCGCACAATTCCCTGGTGAGTTCCGCTACTGGCTTGTCCCCATTCCAAGCTTCCCTAGGGTACCAACCCCCACTCTTCCCATCGGAGGAAAAGGACCTGGCGGTACCTTCCATGCAACACCACCTCCAACGCTGCCACAGTGTCTGGGGAAGCACCAGAGCAGCCCTTCTCTAATCTGGGACACACCCCCACTCCCAAATACCAGCCATGTCAGTCAGTGTGGCTTTCATCCAAAAATATTTCTCTTAAAACTGACTCCTAGAAATTCGCTTCCTAGGCCCCTTCAAGGTCACAAAAATCATTAACCCGTCTACAGTACAGCTTCAGCTTCCTCCTTCCCTCTGCTTCCACCCTACATTGCATGTGTCCTAAATCAATCCCATCCATACCAGTGACCTCTGCAATTAGTTGCACCTGGGGTAGATAAAGGAAGCCAGGACCTGACACTCAGCACCAGATCATCCACGTATCCCTTGTGGTACAACTCTGCTTGGCTCCATTCTTGTTTTTGCTTTTGCGTTTTCTAAATTGGATATTTTGCTCCTCACCAGGTCCCACTCTCTGGACCCACTCAGCTCCTCTGTCATTGACCCTGCTCTTCACTACTGGTACTGTTCACCTCGTCTCAGACCCTCCCGCTCTATCACTGGACCACGGCACCCCGCTCCCAACCCACTGATCGATCTACCTTCATTTGCACTTTGAAGCTTGTAAATAAACATTGTTAAACTTTTTCCCCAAGTGCTGTTTCTTTGGTCCAGACGTTACAACACTCACACTGCAAACGCTAAACAAACAAACACACTTCAA
The DNA here is from genome assembly GCF_009829125.3 of Periophthalmus magnuspinnatus. Classification (NCBI taxonomy): domain Eukaryota; kingdom Metazoa; phylum Chordata; class Actinopteri; order Gobiiformes; family Gobiidae; genus Periophthalmus; species Periophthalmus magnuspinnatus. The sequence goes on from NC_047144.1 coordinate 26,886,813, forward strand.
AATGTAAACAAACACACACACTGCAAACTGAAAATCAGTGTGCATGATTATGGCTGGTCTTCTGTGTGCCAGTCACTTTAACAGTCTCTTTTTTGCTGGAGGTATATTGTAGGTTAAATATTTCATTGGCGTTTGGCATGTCACTTCTTGCACTTCAACCTGACTTGTGTCTTGTCACCCGGGTTAATGTACACAAGACAAAGAGACTTCTCTCTGCTTCCTTCTTCCTGCTGTGTTCTGATGGCTCCAGCCTCTGCCAACTCCAAGACAAGAGTTTCTCTAAAGGCCTTTTGGTGCATATAGCGATTTTACCCTTTGATCTACAGTGTCCTTTATAGAGATTGAATGCATTCACAATGGCAATGTCCACAAAATAGTAAAAAAAAATAAATAAATAAAAATTATGTCTTGTACCATTTCTTTGTTTTGTGTAAAACATTGTAATAGCTGATGAGTACATCTGATAGGTCAATACAACACCCATGTGCCTCACAGAAGAACAACGAAATTGTGTTTGGAGCATCCCATAAAGTGCAAACCCATAAATAATAAATAAATACCCCTTAAACCCAAGTGTAAACAATTGACCCAGTGTGGCTTCAGTACAACGTGAGACGGTTCTTCTGGCAGCACATGCACAGCCTGTGCACAGCCTGTGGATACAGACTGTTGGCCAGTCTGGATGTTCTGGCCCGTATGGACCTGTACCTTCTCCCTGAGGGCAGCAGGTGAAAAAGATCGTAGGCAGGGTGATATTAGTCCCGCAGGATGTTGTGCACTCTTCTCAGACAGTGAGTGGAGTAGATGGTGCTGATTTCCGGCAGAGTCATTCCAATGATTCTACCGGCTGCTTTCACCACCTGCTGGAGTGCCTGCTGGTCAGCCTTAGTGCAGCTGAAGAACCACACTAAAAGTCCATACGTCAGAACGCTGCTGATGGCACAGTTGTAAAAGTTCAACATCAGAGGTCTGGGAATGTGGGCACTCCTCAATTTCCTCAGGTAGTAAAGGTGCTGTTGGGCCTTCCGTACGGCTGAGGTAATATGATTGCCCCAAGACAGGTCCTCAGTCATGGTTACCCCCCAAACTTCAATCATGCGGACTTAAAATCTGTACTGCACAAAGTCCACCGAAATGTGAAGTGTGCTACCAGAGGAGATAGAACTTTGGATCAGGTGTATACTAATGTTGCAGACGCATACAGAGCCCAGGCCTATCCCCACCCGGGTCTGTCAGACCATCTCTCTCTTTGCTGCACCCAATGTATACACCTAAGATCAAGAGCACTGGGATTACAATCAGAACCGTGAGAACATGGCCGCAGGACGCTATTCCTATGCTCCAAGACTGTTTCCACCACACAGACTGGGAAGTATTCAAAGAGCAGGACACCGTCAATCGTGTTGCACTGGATAGTTACACCTCCCCTGTCTTGGAATACATCTGTTTCTGTGTGGACAACATAACAAGCTGGAAACAATTCCGTGTGTTTCCCAATACTCCACCCTGGATGACACATGGAGTTCAAAAACTTATCCGAGCTAGGAATATTGCTTTCAACTCCGGGGACCAGGAGGCATATAGTGCTGCCAGGACTAACTTGAGGAGTGGCATCAATACTGCCAAACGACATCACAGGAGGCACATTGAGGCCAGGTTTGAGAACACCACAAACCCAAGGGAGGTTTGGGAGGGCATCAGGGCTATTACGAACTACAAGAGGAAACCACCTCAGCTGACAGTCCTACTCTGGCTGAGGATTTAAACCTCTTTTATGCCCGTTTTGACAGGGATAACACCGAGCCTGTCCTGTCCCCTCTCCCCTCGACTGACCCTGCTCCAGTCCTGAGCACTCATGCGGTGAGACGTGTGTTCCGTAGCATCAACACCAGGAAGGCGGCCGGGCCAGATGGAGTACTGGGCCAGGTGCTAAAAGACTGTGCTGCAGAGCTATATACAACACCTCACTGTCCTGTTCACTGGTCCCAGCTTGTTTCAAAGCAGCAACCATTGTCCCCATCCCTAATGATTACACACAATATATTTTACCTACAATTAAGTGAATAGCAGAAGGAAGAGCAACCAATCCTTCAAGAAATAAGGCCCTCTACTCCTGAGTCCACCATGAGATATTCACTTGGTTCCATAAACTGATCTGGGTCCAAGATGCCTCTAGTATAACTTGTAGAAACATTCACAGTATCCTTGATCACGTATTCCCTTTGTTTTGTCTATTTTGTCATGTTTAAGAATGCAACACTGCTGCAAAACAACAGTGTGTAAAATTATGCACCCATTACGCTCAGATTTCTGCATCTGCGTCAAGCTCCATCTGTTTACGAAAAAGCATGGCATGCCATACATTGTCGTGTTCCACTACTCATTGGCTGTAAGGGGAAAATGTCACTAAACATGTGTAATGTAACTGGTTGATTCTACAAGGGGGAGAGTGGGGCATAAACTTTCAGTCATCTGTAGCACTGATTTGCTGTCTGGGGCTCCAGTAATCCATAACCCCCACCTTATTGACCAACATTGGTGTCAGTCACAAGCTAACACGTTTGTGTAGCACTGAAAAGCAAAGGTGGTGCAGTCAGACTTTTATTATGCTTGAAATCAACAAAAGAATTGCAAAAAAAGTGACAGAGCAGATATCACGTTTGGAATACTTTCTTGCAGCAGATTGGACATGGAGGATCTTATTTTGTGGACATAATTTCTTCACTGAAATTCCCTCTCGCTCCCTCCGCTCCTCTTCCTCTCTCCAGCTCTCTGTCCCCTCTGCCCGTCTCATCACCATGGGGGGCAGAGCCTTCAGCTGCTCTGCTCCCCAGCTCTGGAACTCTCTCCCTCCTGACCCCCGCAACATTGACTCTCTTCCACTTTTCAAATCCAGACTCAAAACCCACCTGTTCACACAATCCTACACCACATAATCAGTCACTCTCACCATCTTCCAGTTTTGTATCTCTGTTTTATCTGTAAATATGTGTTTTTAACTTTGTCTTGTACAGTGTCCATGAGTGTCCTGAAAGGTGCTTTCAAATAAAATGTATTATTATTATTATTACTGTATTATATTCTCTGGACCTGTACGGAACGAATGAGACAAACTTTGTGGGGATATGATGATGTTTGACAGAACCAGAGCCCTGAAAGTTAAGTGAAGTCCAAATCCACATTTTTGACTTTTCTGTAAAAACGTCTTTCCTGTCAGCACTGTGGTAATTGCAGGTGAAAATGTTCAGAAAAGATGAGTGCCGTAGCTTTCATTTGATGTGTAGATTGTTTGTGTGGGTGACGCAGAAATATATGTACATTGCTGTAAAGTTGTAAAGTAAAGGCGACGGCCCGGGGGCAGGTCGTCGGAATGTTAACAGGTTTTAAACTAAACCAGCTAAACCAGCTTTTTCTGGTCAGATTGTGTTAAAATAAAGCTCATATTTAAATCTAACAATCCTCAGATGGAGCATGCTTACCGTATTTTCCGCACTATAAGGCGCATCGGAATATAAGGTGCACCTTTAATGAATGGCCTATTTTAAAACAGTTTTCATATATAGGGCGCACCGCATTATAAGGCGCATAGAATATAAACTACTGTAGTAGCTGGGGTTGTGTTATGCATCCACGAGATGGAGCTGCACTAAAGGGAATGTCAACAAAACAGTCAGATAAGTCAGTCAAACTTTATTAATAGAATATAAAAAAAAAGCTCTGAAAACTTTGTTCACTCACAAAACAAGTTAATGCACAATTTACAATATAGTAACTCTCGAAATAGTGCAACGCAATAACAATAACTCAATGTTGTTTAAACGTTAATGTCCATATTCACAATATCTCCCAGCCTTGTTTAGTTGTAAACATGTGGAAGAAACACTTAAAGCTCACTTTTTCAGTTCATTCCTCATTCACAAATCCGTCGAATTCTTCCTCTTCAGTGTCTGAGTTGAACAGTTGGGCAAGCTTGGCATTCAAAGTGTCCGATTCCGTCTCGTCAAAATCGCCATTATCCGTGTCGCTGCTATTGTCTGGCAGTTCAGTGACAATTCCTGCCTTCATGAAAGCTCGCACCACAGTTGAGACTAATATATCAACCCAGGCATCCGCAATCCATGGGCAGATTGTGACGTATGTCGCCCAATATTGATCCATATATAAGGCGCACTGTGGGTTTTTGAGAAAATTAAAGGCTTTTAGGTGTGCTTTATAGTGCAGAAAATACGGTACATTTAGCATCACACCTTCAGGGAATGTTGATGACATCAGCTGCAGAGTATGAAATGGCCTTTATGTAAAATAATGTAAAGAAAAAAAAAAAAAGAAAAGAAACAAAAAAACATCATGTCAGCCTCCCACCTGCTCTGTGCACCTGTGCTGTAGTGCCTGTTGTGACTAAACACTCCATGACAATCTCTCACAAAGTGCTTCAGATCATTACTGCAATTACCCAGATCCAGCACACTCCAGACGCTCTGCAAGGGCCTACAACAGCATCCTCATCATTATTGGTTAAGATAGTTATTTCAATCATCTCCTAAATTAGAAAAAAAGTGGCAACTGTGTCAAGAATTTTCAGGGGATACAAATAATGCCAGATAATGGTAAATAAAAATATTAACAAAAGGTAAAAAGAGCTGTTAACTTGATAACTACCACTTAATGACATCATAAGGTGGAACAGAGAATTTTGAGCTTTGGAGATGTAGACAGACTAATAGTAAAGGGTTACTCTTGTGTGAATGAAACAAAACATATTTTTAATGAGATAACATTATATAACATGGCTTAAAGCTCACAAGAATGAATTTTGTGTCATATAGTACAGTGGTCCCTTGTTTATCGCGGTGGTTACGTTCCAAAAATAACTGGCAATAGGTGAAATCTGCGAAGTAGTCAGCTTTACTTTTTACAATTATTATATATGTTTTAAGGCTGTAAACCCCTACACTTTTCTCAGGCAAGCATTAACATTTTCTCATATTTCTCTGTTGTAATTAATTAATAGCGACTCACGTGTATTTCACAGTTCCGCTGATCGTGCCTCTTTACCTGGCTGTAGTGTCAATTGAACATTTATGTAAATTTGGCTGAACACATTCTGTGCTGTGTGGGAGACGCGGCACAAGAAGAACAATTGAGGGTGGTCTGCATTCCCTTGGCCGGTTGGGATGCAGAGCACAATGTGCGTTCATGCACTGTAAAAAAAAGCATGTAGAATTGCATGGGAAAAATCCATGAAACAGCAAGACCATGAAAGGTGAACCGCGATACAGTGAAGGACCACTGTACCTTTAACAAAAATGTACTCAAATCAAGAGAAGTTGTCCTAGTCCTGATTCAAGTACAAACACGTGTGATTCTGTGGTAGTACCTGAATGTCCCAGCGTGCGCCTTCCATGTAGAGCCCGTGTATATAGGCCCCGTCCCTAGGGGCCGAGCTCAGGTCCTCACGGCTCTTCTTTGTCACATCACACTGCAGACACATGCTGTCCAGGGGCCAGGCATTCCTAAGCACACACATGTGGATTTTCTTTTTTTTTCAGTAATATTGTTACTGACAGAAACGCAAACTTAATTTCAATACTAACTATGCTCAAATACCTATTTTGATAACACAATGTTAATTTTGATAGACTATAATTATCAACACAAAATAGTAGTTTCTATATTACTATGTAGTAGTTTTTCATGGCTCATAGAACTGAACATAGAACTGTAGTTACATTCATAGCTTTCTGTTTCAGGCAAGTATTTCTAAATCAAGACTATGGACTATTCTAAAACATTTGAGGAAAAGTATAGTAAATCGTGTCCTATTTATGTGATGATTTTCACTATTGATTAGTATCTCAATATCGATACTTTTAACAACTCTAGTGATGGTACGTTCTAGAAAACACCACCTTCCTATGCATTACTATTTAAGATGCAAACTTGTATCTAATTATATGAGTTCAAATCCCATAGACGCCCACTGAACCCTGGTATGTATTGATACTTTGCAGCTGATGTTATCAACATTCCCTGGGGGTGTGATGCTAACTGACGGCACCAATGTGTCTGAGACTTTGTTAGACTTTAATTTAAGCTTTATTTTCACACACTCAAAACAGAAAGAACTGACTTAGATGGAGCTACAACAGGTGAGCTGATTTGTTAAACAGGTTTCTCTCAAATAACATTAAAGTCACAAGCTAGTTATCATTAGCCAACAGTTATTATTATTATTTTTTTGTTAGTCACTCTCATTTTTTTCTTTTAAAAATCAAACACCTAAACAGGACTAGGAACGCTTGAATTGATCACAGGCTTCTGAAAATGTGTTACGATTCATTTTGTATGTTTTCTTGAGTTTTCAGTCTATCTTAAAACTTTTTTGGAAGCGTTTGCTAATGTGTGCTTTGTCACCATGTCACCATGGTAACTACTGAACATTCTGCCATACACACTGCATACACACCTCCAGCGTGATGTCACTGCAAAGTATCAATAGTATATATTTATGAAAGAATTAATAAATAAGCATGTAAGCTCTTACTTGCGTGCTGAGGCCTGCATGATGGCAGTGAGGAAGGACTGGGGGTTGAAGAATCCAGAGAGCCAGACGGTCGGGGGTAGACTGAGGTCTGTTGCCCAGGTCTCCAGCTCCCTGACCCGGAGCAGCAGGTCAGTGAACCAGAGGGTGAGTCCACAAATGGAGGGGTATGCCTTCTTCACCCAGCACTCTGGAACCACATCCAAGAACAGGGATGACTGAAGGCTCTCCATCTCACCACTCATGGTCAGCTCCCCCTATGGACAACAGAGTTAGACTGTAAGTGGCATTCACAAAAATTCAAACTAATCTCTCAAGATCAAAATATGGAAAAGTTACACAGTGTCCCTTTAGGTGCACTATAACTAAAATTACCATATTTTCCGGACTATACGTCGCTCCTGAGTATAAGTCGCGCAATAATGAAAAAAAATAAATAAATAAATTTAAGTCGCACTAGAGTATAAGTAGCATTTTTGGGGGAAATTTATTTTACGAAATGTGAGACCAAGAACAGATTTGTTATCTTTAAAGGCAAGTTATAATAATAATAATGATAATAAAATAGACAACAACAGGCTGAATAGCAGTACAGAACATACGCCGGCTTGTCCACAAACACGAGAGACGCGAGAGTTCCTTTCACTGATGTTTACTGTGGTCTTACTTCTTCATCACAGTTCACACTGTAGAACTAAGAAACACATAAAATATAATATAAGCTCTGGATAATATTACATATACACACAAAACTGTGGCGTGTTAGCAAACAAACCGGTGAACCCAAAACTTTATATTTTACTTTTCAATTGTTTCTTAAATAGTGCTCTGTCGAGTCAGTCTTCACATTAGCGTAAAAGGCTGAACCAAAGTAGTTTGCGTGACCTTAAACTAAACTTATGATAAACTAAACATTTACAATATTGTTCCAAATGAAAAATGATCACCTTTATGGTCTTATAAATGAATGGGGAAATTAAATATGAAATGTATAAAAGAAAACGAGTCAAGGAAATTACAAAGGTATTACAAACACAACAGCACCATCTATTGGTCAAACAAGTGAGCTGTAACATGTATAATAAACCGTTACATAGTAAGTATTTATTCAGCTACATGAAGCATAGAGATCAAACTGAATACATGTCTAGTATGTTAACGTAAAATATTAACAGTTAATCAGATAACAAAAGCATAAAAAGTTTACTCTCAATCTCTCTCCAAATCACTAAATCCATTGAATTTGTCATCCTGTGTGTCGCTTCTGAATAATTCCGTCTGCTCCGGAAGTAGATGGCTGTCATAGGAGTACACAAGCCTAGAGTGCCCTCATGCAATTGTCAGTGTGACAATAACAAAGATGTGAAATTATATATTTTAATCATTTCACATATAAGTCGCATCTGAATATAAGTCGCACCCCCAGCCAAACTGTGAAAAAAAAAGTGTGACTTATAGTCTGGAAAATATGGTATTTTGATACTTTGCATTGACATTGCATTGGGGATGTTCCACATGTTTGTCTATGGTGGAATGTTCAGTCGTTACCATGGTGACACAATGTCCACATTAGCAAACACAGCCAAAAAAAGTTTTCAGATTGTCTGAAAACTCAAGAACGAATTAAAAGAAAAAAAAAAAAAATCATTTTCAGGAGCCTGTGATCACTATGTTCATGGTCCTGTTTAGGTGTTTGATGTTCAACAAAAAAGAGTGACTAACTGAAAAACTGCTGGCTAATGCAAGCTAGTGACTGTAATTGTATGTGTGAGAGACTTGTTTAAGAACACAAATCATCTAACCTGTTGTAGTTTGAAGTCAGCACTTTCTGGTCAGATTGTGTTAAAACAAAGCTCAGATTTAAGTCGAACTTGAGTCCCAGAACTTCAGATTGACTAGTACCTTCAGTTAGCATCACACCCCCAGGAAAGTTGATGATATCATCTTTAAAGTATCAATACAGGTGTTGTAATGGCCTTTGAACTGTGCCAACTCTGTATATATGTAATATCAGGTTGGGAAGGATGACAAAAGATAATTGTTGGTTTGTTCATGACATTGTATTTTGTAGAAGATTGTATTTTATTTTTTGTAACTTGTACCTCTTACTGTGGCAATGGGCTGAATGGAAAATGAAGTGGAAAATATCCATTTGGGCATATCCACTTGTGTGCTTGTTTCACTCCAGTGGCTGGGATGCTGTAAGTGTTTTTACTGTTCAAAAATACCACGTAAAACGTTCTTACTGTGAATGGGCTCACCTTTTCACAGATCTAACCTGTAATCTGTCCAAGTGGTGTCATGTGTTTGTTTCCATGGAGATACATAGGACAGATAAAACCAATTAAACATGTAGATACTTTTTTTTTCAGCAAATATAGCATTTTCAAAATAATAAAAGGTAACATGGTGATCTAAATATGTCATGTGTTAACAGTTAATACCCCATAGAAGTAAAATACCCTCTCTTCAATTAAGGGGTTAAGATTAATAGTAAATAAGCCTGAATCATTCTCAATAACCCATTTCTTCATTATGCATTGTTTTTGTCCATGCTTTATAAAGGATATAGGCTAGCTAGCTGACTGACTGTGTCTCAAAGCTAACATTCACTTTTATTAAAGTGGAAATAATAAGTAAACAACCTATTGAAATTCAAACAGATCAAAATAGCACCTACCCAATTATTTGTATATGTAGTATGTAACTTAATATTGTGGTGTTCTTATTTATTATGTCTCAAAATTAGCATTAGCGTTAGCACTGAAACCGAAACTCTCTTTCTAAAGTGTCCTCTGGTGAAGTATTCATTTTATTTGGGTGTCAGTCACATCCACCTGCAGCTCCCTGTCCACTGCCTGATCTTTAAATTTATTCATTTTAGCATGATTCAGCAAAAACCTCATGGAAATCAAATGGAACAGGGAGGTTGCTGGGTGCTACTGAGCACAAAGCCTATTAAATGTGTAGCTATTATAAAGTTTGACCAAAGTTCTATAGTTGGTTATGCCTGCCTTCTAAAATAAGTACAATAGCGTTTGCATATGTCGTAGAATACATTCCACAGCTTCTCTCAGTACAGCTCCTATGGCTGTTATCTATAAGGCTGCAGTTCTCCCTTTAATACTCACCTGTGTAATGCTCTCAGTCTGGGGGGAGCAGATAGCTGTGGGGCTGTGCAAAGAATCTTGGTTTGGGGATCCTGGCTTAAAGTGCATGTTTTTCTAATTATGACATGATTGGTGGGTAGTACCTGTGGTAAATAATTATCATAGTTTTACATCAGCTAAGTGGCAGTTAAAAATATAGGAAGTAGTGCTGAGTTCTAAAACAGAAAATAATTATCTGTGCCATCAATATGGAGAATTCCATCCAAAATGCAGGGACAATTTACAAATAAGTAAGGCATTTTTCTGGCAATTTAAACAAAAACATAACAAAATAAAAATGTTGCCATGTACTTTATTAGTCTAATCATACATTTTGGCCATATTAAAGGCACTGTACCTGATTTTTAAAGTCTTATAATAAGGAAACTGCAAGGAAACTTACTCCCGTAAGACCAATTTGTGCACTGCCAAAATTGATTACAAGAAAGCCTACAACTCAATGCCACACATATGGATCACTGAATGCCTGGAGCTGTACAACATCAACAGGACTCTAAGAGCCTTTCTTTGCCAATTTGATGAGGTTGTGGAAAACCACTCTTGAGGCCAATGGCAAGCCACTTGACCACAAGTGACCATTAAATGTGGCATATACAGTACCAAGAAGCAGCACTATCCTCACTGCCGTTCTGCATAGGTCTGAACCCCCTCAGCCAAATCATCAACAACACTGGCTATGGATATCGAGTCAGGAATGGGATCACCATCAGTCACCTCCTCTACATGGATGACATCAAGCTGTATGCTAAGAATGAGTGAGACATCGACTCACTGATCCATGTCACCAGGATCTACAGCACAGACATTGGAATGTCATTTGAGCTTGAGAAGTGTAGCTTATCTACCCAAAGTGTAGGCTGTGCAAAGAGGCCCCTGAGACAATCCAGCACATAACTGCAGGGTGTAAGATGCTGGCAGGGAAAGTATACATGGAGCGGAATAACCAAGTGGCGGGCATAGTGTACAGAAACATCTCTGCAGAATACGGACTGGAAACCCCGAGGTCAAGGTGGGAAAGACCTCCAAAGGTAGTGGAGAATGATCAAACCAAAATCCTGTGGGACTTCCAGATACACACAGACCGAATGGTGATGGCGAACCAACCGGACATTGTGGTGGAAAGACAACAGAGCAAAACCGTTGTGGTGGACATCGCAGTACTAAGTAATGGGAACATCAGGAAAAAGGAACATGAGAAACTAGAGAAATACCATCAACTCAAAGACGAACTGGAGTAGGCCTGGAAGGTGAAGGTATCAGTGCTGCCCATGATCATCGGAGCACTTGGGGCAGTGACCCCCAAACTGGAGGAGTGGCTACAGCAGATCCCAGGACAAAAACATCAGACATCTCAGTCCAGAAAAGTGCAGTACTAGGAACAGCAAAGATACTGTGCAGAACCCTCAAGCTCTCAGGCCTCCGGTAGAAGTCCCAAGCATGGGAAAAGAGGGGGTGAGACCATATTACGATGGCTAGGTAACCACTATGTTGCCACAGTCATTGTTGCCCACTCTTGTCACTGACTAGCTGGCACACTGACCAGTTTTTAAACGTTTAAAATTTTTATCTTAAATTTTGACCAACTGAAAAGTGCAGCTTGTGCTGTTCAAAGGACTGTAGGTAAGACTATTGGATTGTGTGATTTGAACAGTTTATTTTTCCTTTATCCATGGCAACACTGTTCTGAAATGCAGACTTTCTACACCAAATGTGGCAGAAAACATTCCAGAGGAAACACTTTCAGAGAATGTCTCATCACCTATTGAAAAAACAGTGCTTAGTGAGAGAGGCGTAGAAGAGGCTTTACTGTTGTGTCTCCAGAGTAAGCCTGATTCTCCCTGGAGGCTGCTGTGATGCTGCAGGTCAATGAAGACACAGAGGAAGGACATTTTTGTCCTGAGGGGTGTTACTCCCCTCAAACTGCCCTGAAACTGGATCAGATGACCCTACCTTTTGAGCTGCACTAAGACTGCACTTGATCTTTTCTATTATTGTTGTATTTTACTGCTCAGTGTTCTTAAACCATAGACTGTATAAAGAAGTGGACTAAGTGAGTGTGACGCCACTCATAGCATTCAGCTTCAATCAAACGAAGGTCATCGAGAGTAGCCATTACAGGGAGAATTTAGAGCTAGGCTCCATATTTGGAATTCTGACTGTGAGTATCATAATAACCAAAGAGCCAATCTGAAGCGAAGCTGTGAAACACCCCTTCCTGCCCACATCACTGGCTTAGCAGGGGATGGGCGCTTAGCAACACTGTCAGTCAAACCTGTTGCTAATGTTAACGGGAGTGACCTCTGAGAAAGAAGGAAGTTGATTTTTCTGTTATTAATGGTCATATCTTGAGTTACGGACACAATAGCAAAATAAAAACACCAAGATCACGTAAAACGGGTCAATATGAGCCTGACAGCAGCAATTACGGAGAGAGGGGTGACAGTTTTCTATTGTAAAGTGAATTGGAGCCGATCGAACCGGAAGCACAACTCATGATCATGCAGCGGGTAGCACGTTAGCTATGTCCATTTGTATATACAGTCTATAGCTTAAACTGCCCCTTGGGGACAAATAAAGCGATACTGACTGATTGATCCCATACCCAACTAGGAAGTAAAATTATGAACTTCACAAAATACAAACTAGAGAAAACTAGGTTTTTAGTCAGATCTTAAATATAATTATATTAAATATGTTTTAGTGAAATTAGAAATCTAACCCAGCACATGCACTTTACATACATTTAAGTGAGATTGTCGAGCAAGATATGTCAGGATTATTGAGAAGACCTTTTAAGTGTAATGAGTTTGACTGCATATACTACGTGTAAGGAGCAGTGTATCAAATGAGACTCTGCTGAGATAAGACCGCTGCTGTCAGGAGGAGTAATGTCCCTGAGTCAGTTTGTCCTTCACAGGCTATCGTACAGTCCCCACATGAAACCATCACTGTTCTTTATGAGGCCGATAACTGCATGCATTTACCCACACACACCTTCTCCCTGAACCCTCTGCTCTGTTAGCTAGCACCTGTCACCAAGGCTAACATCCTGGTACTACCTATTTATTTCCCACCGTCACTACAGATGGCATAGTGTTAAGATCACATAGAGATTTACGGAAGCATGTTTAGATAGAAGGCTCACAGTGCTCTCCGCCCGCTGCCACACTATAGATGTCTTATTCATTCTGGTTGTGGCAGGTCTTAAATAGTGTACTGTAGATACTAAGATACTGCTAGCTGCTAACTGCTAATGCTACAAAGATAGGTCAATAGAAACACAAACCTATGCACATATACACTATTATACATATACATTATAGCCCCCATAATGTGATAAATATCTTGTTGTTGACTAGAAAGAAATTCTTCGTTGACTAAATTCTGCTGACCAATTACCCAACTAAAAAAGGTGTTTAAAATTATTATGTATCTTTATGTATCTGACCCAAACTGCACTCACAACACTACACCTGGAGGGGGAGTTCATGTAAAAAAAAAAGAAAAAAGTACTATTTATGCAGAAAACAAAGTACTAGGGATTGTGAATCATGAGTTTAATTCACCTTTTTTTTAAGTATAAATTCCAAAAAATACCAAATCTTCTCATTCACTCACTAACTTCTCCTTTCTGCTGTTGCCCCATTTAAATCTGAGACACTATCAACTAATCGACTAAACAAGGCCTACAACCCTACAAGTATCCTTAGACTCTGACAATGTACTGTACATATTCTGTTACATTCATTTTAGAATGAGAGCTGCATTGAAATATATACCCCCCCCCCCCTTCCGAACCGCCACCTTAACGTGGTGGAGGGGTTTGAGCACCCGAATGATCCTTGGAGCTATGTTGTCGGGGGCTTCATGCCCCTGGTAGGGTCACCCATGGCAAACAGGTCCTTGGAGACGGCTCTGACTAAGAGCGGTTCAGAAGCCCACCATGAAGAGAAATCCAACAAGGCCAGTTACGTCGCCTGGACTGACGTTACCGGGGCCCCACCCTGGAGCCGGGACCCCACCCTGGAGCCAGGCCTGGGGTGGGTGTTCAGTGGCCCACGGGGCCCGGCCGGGCCCAGCCCAAAGGAATGACGTGGGGCCGTCCTCTGGTGGACCCACCACCTGCCATGAGCTATGAGGGGCTCCTCCCGCAGGTGGGTGAGAGATCCGGGCGGCAGTCGAAGGCGGGGACCTCAACGACTAGATCTCCGGACATGGAGACTAGCTCTGGGGACATGGAATGTCACCTCGCTGTGGGGGAAGGAGCCTGAGCTTGTGCGGGAGGTTGAGCACTACCGGCTAGATATAGTCGACCTCACCTCCATGCACAGCTTGGGCTCTGGAACCCAACTCCTTGAGAGGGGTTGGACTCTCCATTTCTCTGGCGTTGCTCGCGGGGAGCGGCGGCGTGTGGGCTTGCTCATTGCCCCACAGCTCTGCTGCCACGTTGTGTCAGCCTACGGGCCAAACTCCGTTGTTCTCCTGGGTAACTTCAATGCCCATGTGGGTAATGACAGTGACACTTGGATGGGCGTGATTGGGAGGAATGGCCTCCCCAATATGAACCCGAGCGGTGTTTTGTTATGGACAAACTGTGACTGGCACAGAAGTCCAATAACAAAACACCATGTTCGAGCACAAGGGTGTCCATCGGTGCACGTGGCACCAGGACACTCTGGCACCAGGACATTCTGGCGGTTGGGGACAGTGCCTGTGGAATGGCAGACCGGGTTGGTGGTCCCTCTGTATAAGAAGGGAGACCGGAGGATGTGTTCCACTTACAGGGGAATCACACTCCTCAGCCTTCCCGGTAAGGTCTATTACAGGGTACTGAAGAGGATAATCCGACCGATAGTCGAACCAGAGGAGCAGTGTGGTTTTCGTCCTGGTCGCGGAACACTGGACCAGCTCTATACTCTCCATCGGGTCCTTGAGGGTTCATGGGAGTTTGCCCAACCAGTCCACATGTGTTTTATGGATCTGGAGAAGGCATTCGACCATGTCCCTCGTGGTGTCCTTTGGGGGTGCTCTGGGAGTATGGGGTCCGGGGCTCTTTGCTAAGGGCTGTCCGGTCCCTGTATGACCGGAGCAGGAGCTGTGTTCGCATTGCCGGCAGTAAGTCAGACCTGTTCCCAGTGCATGTTGGACTCTGCCAGGGCTGCTCTTTGTCACCGGTTCTGTTCATTATATTTATGGACAGAATTTCTAGGCGCAGCCAGGGGCTGGAGGGGGTCTGGTTTGGGAACCACAGGACTTCATCTCTGCTGTTTGCAGATGATGTTGTCCTGATGGCTTCTTCGAGCCAGGACCTGCAGCAGGCACTGGGGCAGTTTGCAGCCGAGTGTGAAGTGGCTGGGATGAGAATCAGCTCCTCCAAATCTGAGGCCATGGTTCTCGACCGGAAAAAGGTGGTTTGCCCTCTCCGGGTGGGTGGTGAGTCTCTGCCTCAAGTGGAGGAGTTCAAGTATCTCGGGGTCTTGTTCACGAGTGAGAGAAGAATGGAGCGTGAGATTGACAGGCGGATTGGTGCAGCGTCTGAAGTGATGCGGTCGCTGTATCGGTCCGTTGTGGTAAAGAAGGAGCTTAATCCAAAGGCAAAGCTCTCGATTTACTGGTCAATCTACATGCCTACCCTCACCTATGGTCATGAGCTCTGGGTAATGGCCGAAAGGACAAGGTCGCGGATACAAGCGGCTGAAATGGGTTTCCTCCGTAGGGTGGCCAGGCACACCCTTAGGGATAGGGTGAGGAGCTCGGTCACACAGGAGGAGCTCGGAGTAGAGCCGCTGCTCCTACACGTCGAGAGGAATCAGTTGACGTGGCTCGGGCATCTGCTCAGGATGCCTCCTGGATGCCTCCCTAGGGAGGTGTTCTGGGCATGTCCCACCGGGAGGAGGCCCCGGGGAAGACCCAGGACACGCTGGAACATGATGAACATGATTTGATGGCAGAAATGCTTAAAACAAGTCTGGCATTGATTTGTGGACTTACAATTTTAAGGTTTCTGCCTGTGATGTCACAATCTTGGGAAATTAGAAACTGAGTGTCTTATGAGGTTCAGAGGTAAAGGGTTATTACTAAAACCAGTGTGAATGGCATTAAATGCAACTCCAAGGATGCTTTTAATGAGGGAATAATATTTTAATATGGTTAAAAATAACATAATATGTGCCTTATATTACAGACAGTGGATTCTAGTAAGCTTTAAGAAATGCTATAATGTTGTTACCTCATCAGAAACATGTTTGAGATGCTCTGTTCCACCTTGCGATGTCATTTAGTAGTGGTTAACAGCTACCTTTTACGTTTGTTCAGCAGAGATTGGCATTTCTAGGACTGTAATTATCCAAATGATTCTAGTAAAGGTGTATAAAGTTTAAAGAAGATGTATTGTGCTTTTGTCTACTATATAGATCACAATGTTCATCCAAAATTACTTAATAAAATAAGAAAGACTGCTGAAAACTGAACTACAAACCAATGGGAGCCGACATCGCCGTGGACGTCCCAACAAAGAGTCGACACCTCCAGTGGATAGCTGCACACATTTTTTTTCATTTGTAAGGCAAGACAAGTTTATTTGTATAGCACAATTTGTACACAAGGTAATTCAAAGTGCTTTACTGTGAATGAAATTATGCTTTTAGTTTTATCATTAATGAATGGTGTACTTATATATATTGTCGAGACTAACCATGTGTAATGGAAAACTACAAGTCTGTTTAAACAAGTCGTAAAGTAATTAAGTCGTAAAGTTATTGAACTAAGTTAAAAAGTTGAATGGTCAACAGATGAGTAACCTAAAATAACAGAAAGGCCATGTGTATGTGGGGAGGGGACTGACACAAATAATCATCATAAAATTACCATTAAAACAGAAGAAACAAAACAGTGCAGAATAAAAACCTTTCAGTCATATGCACAGCTAAACAGAACAGTTTTGAGCCTGGATTTAAACATTGTCAAAGTAGAGGCCTGTCTCACTTCTTCAGGAACACTGTTCCAGGTTTTAGCTGCATAAAACTGAAATGAGGATTCCCCATGTTTAGCCCTGACTCTTGGCACCAGCAGGAGGCCGGTCCATGAAGTCCTCAGAGTGTGAGATGGTTCATATGGCACTAACATGTCAGAGATGTACTCTGGACCTAGGCCATGGAGAGACTTGTACACAAGCAGGGCTGATTTAAAGTCTATTTTTTGAGCTACAGGAAGCCAGTGCAGAGACCTGAGCACAGGACTTATGTGCTCGTACTTCCTGGTTCTAGTCAGGACCTGAGCAGCAGCATTCTGGATGTCCTGAGCAGCGTACTGATGTACGTTCTGGATTTGAAACAAATAAGGATGCACTGATCCGATACAAGTATTGAATATGCGCCGATGTTGAAACATTTGCTGAATTGGATATTGACTTCCAAATATGACTTCCGCCGATATTACATGAATTTATATGTCCAACCAGGATAAGACAATTTACTAATTGGCCCAGAAAATCTGTATTTTATGAGGAAAAAAAAACAAAAACAAAAAAAAAAAAAAACTTAATTTTGTACAAAGTTGTAGTTACTCGAGAGATAAATAACAGTTACATAACACATTTGGATTAGTTCTGTTTTATTATATTTTTGTTTAAAAGAAATAAATGTTGTTTTCAGTCTCTACACTGATATCATGGTTAATGGTTGATACTGGGTATCAGCTATAGTACTGGAATCAGTATCGCAACTGAAAAAGCTGGATCGGTGCATACTTAGGTTCCAAAGAGACAAGATGTGGTGCTGCTGAATGCTACATGTATCACTGATGTAAAAAAAAAAAAAAAATTGGCCTTTTAAGATGTCACAATAAAATGATCTCATTATTAAACCCAGTCTCACAGACCAGTGTGTACTCCATACCTTTAGTCCCAGGCTGAGCTCCCGCAGAGACCGCTTCATCTCTTGTGTGAGCAGGTTCATGCGCTCACACTCCTGTAGTGCAACCACCTGGTAGGGTGTTCGTTCCTCGGCTTTACTCAGCAGCTCGGCCATGTTGAACTCCTCTGGCAGCTTCTCCAAGAGCTCCTCTAGCACTGCGCCCACCTTCAACACACATGCGTACATCAATCCAACTGCACAGTGATTATTATTATTTTTATTTTTTATTTCGTTTTAAATTTAAGTGTGAAATGCGTCTGATGACAAAACCAGGAGCTAAAGAAATTGAATTACAGTCAATTTCAGACTATTGAGTGTACCTGAATGTAGCAGCACCAGCTAAATTTGAAAAGAAAATCAATTTTCTACATATATAAGCTGCACTTGAATATAAGCCGCATGTTACAAATATGTTGCAACATGAGATATTTGCACCGAAAGACATTACACTGAGGGTTTTTGAGTTTTCACTTAATTACATTTTTTTCAAACTGTGCCTGCAAATTGCTAGTACGGCACCAACATGCTATCAACACAGAATGACCATACCTGCATGTTTAGAAAATATAGGCCTGTTTCTATTTACTCTGAAAGCTTTTTTCATCTTTTTACATTGACTTAGTTCTTCTATGGAGTAATAATTAAAAACACATAACATATTTAGATCACAATATTACATTTTATTGTTTTGAAAATGCTATATTTGCAGAAAACAACATTATTAACATGGTCGATAAGTTTCAATAAGTTTTGTTTTTGACTCTCTGCCCCCCTTTGGTCTCTGTGTTATATCATTCACCCTTCAAAGCGCTACCACATTACAACTGCCGTGCAATTTGCTAATGAAACTACTGCACAATGCATCAGGGTGGGCAAGTTGAAGTGCATTGTTTTGTATTATGCTTTTGTATACAGTATGAAAAATGGGAGCATGGCTAATGTAGGTTTGTGGGCTGAGCTTTGTACATGCTTGTCCTGCTAACCGTAAGAAGGGTTCAAATAAGGCCCGGGAGAGATCAATAGTTCGCTCAAACATGCACGGATGACATCGAAAACCTCTTGAGGGATGTTTCTGATGAGTGAACAATGTTAAAACATACTAGAAAGCTCCTAAATGTGTAGTTTGCATAATAGCCTCTCTTTCAAAGCTGAGTCCAGCACACAGTTCAATATTGTGCAGCACAAAACTCAATTTTATTATTATTATTATTTTTTTTAATCTGAAATGAAAACACCAAATTTCTATTAAGCATGATAATGTTACAATATATGCCTATTCATTTTACATTTTAAATCCTTACAAAGTGGGTGCTTGCTTTGTTTCGTAATGTATGAATGTTCTTATTGCTTGAATTGTGTACTGTCTCCCCTCCCCGAACCGCCACCTTAACGTGGTGGAGGGGTTTGAGCACCCGAATGATCTTGGGAGCTATGTTGTCGGGGGCTTCATGCCCCTGGTAGGGTCACCCATGGCAAACAGGTACTCGGAGACGGGTCTGACTAAGAGCGGTTCAGAAGCCCATCATGATTAGAGTAACAACGAGGCCAGTTACGTCGCCCGGACTGGCGTTACCGGGGCCCCACCCTGGAGCCAGGCCTGGGGTGGGTGCTCGGCAGCGAGCGCCTGGTGGCCGGGCCTTTCCCCACGGGGCCCGGTCGGGCCCAGCCCGAAGAAACAACGTGGGGCCGTCCTCCCGTGGACCCACCACCTGCGGGAGGAGCCATGAGGGGCGGGTGCGGAGAGATCCGGGCAGCAGTCGAAGGCGGGGACCTCGACGACCGGATCTCCGGACATGGAGACTAGCTCTGGGGACATGGAATGTCACCTCGCTGGGGGGGAAGGAGCCTGAGCTTGTGCGGGAGGTTGAGCGTTACCGGCTAGATATAGTCGGCCTCACCTCCACGCACAGCTTGGGCTCTGGAACCCAACTTCTTGAGAGGGGTTGGACTCTCCATTTCTCTGGCGTTGCCCGCGGGGAGCGGCGGCGAGCTGGTGTGGGCTTGCTCATTGCCCCACAGCTCAGCCGCTGCGTGTTGGGGTTCACTCCGGTGAACGAGAGGGTCGCGTCCCTGCGCCTTCGGGTCGGGGACAGGTCTCTCACTGTTGTGTCGGCCTACGGGCCAAACAGCAGTGCAGAGTACCCGGCCTTCTTGGAGTCCCTGGGAGGGGTACTAGACAGTGCACCAACTGGGGGCTCCGTTGTTCTCCTGGGGGACTTCAACGCCCATGTGGGTAACGACAGTGACACTTGGAGGGGCGTGATTGGGAGGAACGGCCTCCCCGATCTGAACCCGAGCGGTGTTTTGTTATTGGACTTCTGTGCTAGTCACAGCTTGTCCATAACAAACACCATGTTCGAGCACAAGGGTGTCCATCGGTGCACATGGCACCAGGACACTCTAGGTCGGAGGTCGATGATCGACTTTGTTGTCGTGTCATCTGACCTCCGACCACGTGTCTTGGACACTCGGGTGAAGAGAGGGGCTGAGCAGTCAACTGATCACCACCTGGTGGTGAGTTGGATCCGCTGGCGGAGGAGGAAGCCGGACAGACCTGGCAGGCCCAAGCGCATTGTGAGGGTCTGCTGGGAACGTCTGGCGGAGCCCTCTGTCAGGGGGGTCTTCAACTCCCACCTCCGGGAGAGCTTCTCCCTGATCCCGGGGGAGGTTGGAGACATGGACTCCGAGTGGGCCATGTTCTCCACCTCTATTGTCGATGCGGCTGCTCGTAGCTGTGGTCGTAAGGTCTGTGGTGCTTGTCGCGGCGGCAATCCCCGAACCCGGTGGTGGACACCGGAAGTAAGGGATGCCGTCAAGCTGAAGAAGGAGTCCTATCGAGCCTTGTTGGCTCGTGGGACTCCTGAGGCAGCTGATGAGTACCGGCGGGCCAAGCGTGCCGCGGCTCGGGCAGTCACAGAGGCAAAAACTCGGGGTTGGGAGGAGTTCGGAGAGGCCATGGAGAAGGACTATCGGACGGCCTCAAAGAGATTCTGGCAAACCGTCCGACGCCTCAGGAGGGGGAAGCAGTGCTTCACCAACACTGTATACAGTGCGGGTGGAGAGCTGCTGACCTCGACTGGGGATGTTGTCGGGCGGTGGAAGGAATACTTTGAGGATCTCCTCAATCCCACTGTCACGTCTTCCGAGGAGGAAGCAGAAACTGTGGACCCAGAGGCGGACTCGTCCATCACCCTGGCTAAAGTCACTGAGGTGGTTGGCAAGCTCCTCGGTGGCAAGGCTCCGGGGGTGGACGAGATCCGGCCTGAGTACCTCAAGTCTCTGGATGTTGTCGGGCTGTCTTGGCTGACACGTCTCTGCAACATCGCGTGGCGGTCGGGGACAGTACCTGTGGAATGGCAGACCGGGGTGGTGGTCCCTCTGTATAAGAAGGGGGACCGGAGGGTGTGTTCCAATTACAGGGGAATCACACTCCTCAGCCTTCCCGGTAAGGTCTATTCCAGGGTACTGGAGAGGAGAATCCGACCGATAGTCGAACCTCGGATTCAGGAGGAGCAGTGTGGTTTTCGTCCTGGTCGTGGAACACTGGACCAGCTCTATACTCTTCATCGGGTCCTCGAGGGCTCATGGGAGTATGCCCAACCAGTCCACATGTGTTTTGTGGATCTGGAGAAGGCATTCGACCGTGTCCCTCGTGGTGTCCTTTGGGGGGTGCTCTGGGAGTATGGGGTCCGGGGCTCTTTGCTAAGGGCTGTCCGGTCCCTGTATGACCGGAGCAGGAGCTGTGTTCGCATTGCCGGCAGTAAGTCAGACCTGTTCCCGGTGCATGTTGGACTCCGCCAGGGCTGCCCTTTGTCACCGGTTCTGTTCATTATATTTATGGACAGAATTTCTAGGCGCAGCCAGGGGCCGGAGGGGGCCTGGTTTGGGAACCACAGGATTTCATCTCTGCTGTTTGCAGATGATGTTGTCCTGATGGCTTCTTCGAGCCAGGACCTGCAGCAGGCACTGGGGCGGTTTGCAGCCGAGTGTGAAGCGGCTGGGATGAGAATCAGCTCCTCCAAATCCGAGGCCATGGTTCTCGACCGGAAAGAGGTAGTTTGCTCTCTCCGGGTGGGTGGTGAGTCTCTGCCCCAAGTGGAGGAGTTCAAGTATCTCGGGGTCTTGTTCACGAGTGAGGGAAGGATGGAGCGTGAGATTGACAGGCGGATCGGTGCAGCGTCTGCAGTGATGCGGTCGCTGTATCGGTCCGTTGTGGTAAAGAAGGAGCTGAGCCGGAAGGCGAAGCTCTCGATTTACCGGTCAATCTACGTTCCTACCCTCACCTATGGTCATGAGCTTTGGGTAATGACCGAAAGGACAAGATCGCGGATACAAGCGGCTGAAATGGGCTTCCTCCGCAGAGTGGCCGGGCGCACCCTTAGGGATAGGGTGAGGAGCTCGGTCACACGGGAGGAGCTCGGAGTAGAGCCGCTGCTCCTACACGTTGAGAGGAACCAGCTGAGGTGGCTCGGGCATCTGCTCAGGATGCCTCCTGGACGCCTCCCTAGGGAGGTGTTCTGGGCATGTCCCACCGGGAGGAGGCCCCGGGGAAGACCCAGGACACGCTGGAGGGACTATGTCTCTCGGCTGGCCTGGGAACGCCTTGGGGTCCCACCGGAGGAGCTGGAGGACGTGTCCGGGGTGAGGGAAGTCTGGGAGTCCCTGCTTAGACTGCTGCCCCCGCGACCCGGCCCCGGATGAGCGGAAGAAAATGGATGGATGGATGGATGGATGTGTACTGTCTTAAATCCACTGTACATTTGTAATTTTAACTTGCATTGTTTATAATTTTATAATTTTATAATCTTTACTACGTTTTAGGATGATCAATTACCATCGGTCCAGGGGCTACAGATGAAAAATAGCCTATCTGGCTAATTTTGGTGCATTTACAGAAATGTTAATTAATGTACATTGTCCCTGTCAAATAAACTACATAAATAAATTAAATTAAATAAAGCTTTATACAGTTAGATTTTTACTTTTACCTCTGAATAAAAGAACATTGCTGTAATTCCAGAACTCAGAATTGAAATGTTATTTTTTTGTTTTTTTTACAAGCACCTGCATCCTATTCAAACTGAAAAATCCTTATTCAACAAAAAATTACTTTATCAATATTTTCAAAGTGCTTGTGATATTGTCTTGTTGCATAATCCCTCAGTTGTCCATGGAGGTTACATAGCAAACAAAAAATGTATTCTGTCAACTGTGCAAAAGTTTTGGAGCATGTTTCATCATTCATCCAAATGGTTTCTTCATTTCTTCACTTCTGACGGATGGAAAAACATCTTCACGCCAAAGCTTGACAGAGTCTAATTTTCTTTTGGTATGCTTGTGATGTTTTTTAATATTTTGGTACTAGTACTAGTAGCTCCAACATCCGCAAACGGCAACTGCTATCACAACTTGAAATTGGCGATGTACAACACAAATATGCTACGGCAAGTGGGAGCCAGAGATTGGGTATGAAGCCCCAATAAGTATCACACTGAGCGAGGCAGTGACTGACCTGAAAGATTAGATCATGGCCTGAATGAACAAAAGAAACCCTGACGCCACTTGCAGAGACTAAGTGAAATACCATCTGAAAGTATCCTAGAAGATGTGAATGCAGCATTGAGAGTGATCCCTACCTCAACCATCACAGAGACCAATGAGCTGATATACACTTCAGCAACAGTGATCCTAGAGATGCTTAGCTAAAAGAGCAACCATGGGAGCCATGAGAAACAATACCCACCATGGAAACAATGGTTAGAGGCTAAAATCAAGGCAGTTCGGAGAGAAGTGAGTCAACCTGAAGCACTGGAAACTAAGATAAGCGGGCACATGGACCAATACATGAGCATAGTGCAGAAGAGCATTGGCAAAGATACCAGGGGAGTCAAACACCAGCTCCTGGTAGACTGAACAGTCGCCCGAGACTGCAGAACCAGTAAGACCAAACTGTGCACTTCCTGGATTGATTACAAGAAAGCCTATGACTCAATGGAGCAGTACAACATCAACAGGACTCTAAGGAGCCTTAATTGCAAACTCAGTGAGGTTGTGGAAAACCACCCTTGAGGCCAATGGCCACTTGCACAAGTGACCATCAAATGTGGCAAGAGTCCCCACTGCTGTTCTGCATAGGTCTGAATCCCCTCAGCCAAATCATCAACATCACTGGCTATGGATACCGACTCAGGAATGGGGCTACCATCAGTCACCTCCTCTACATGGACGACATCAAGCTGTATGCTAAGAATGAGCAAGACATCGACTCAATGATCCACACCACCAAGATCCACAGCACAGACATTGGAATGTCATTTGGGCTTGAGAAGTGTAGTCGGATGGTGACAAAGAGAGGGAAGGTAGTCCACACAGAAGGGGTCTCCCTCCCAGAAGGAACAATAGCAGACATTGAGGACAGTTAAAAGTACCTTGGTATCCCACAAGCAAATGGAAAAGGAAACAAGGAAAGCAGCCATAGCCAAATACCTCAGACGAGTAAGGCAAGTCCTAAGGCGTCAGCTCAATGGCAAGAACAAGACCCAGGCAATAAACAGCTACGCCCTGCCAGTAATCAGATACCCAGCAGAAATCATAAGCTGGCCAAAGGAGGAGAAACAGACCACAGATGTTAAGACCCATGGCAGGTTCCATCCCAGATCCAGCACCCTGAGACTGTATGCGAGCCGAGGACTAATGAGTGTGAGAGCCACAGTCCAGGATGAAACATCCAAGATCCGTAAGTGCATCAAGGACAAGGCCCCGACAGATGACGTGCTCAGCGAATGTCTATGACAGTGGAGCACAGAGGAGAAAGTCCTGGAGGAACCATCATGGATAAGCCCCAGCACGGGATGTACCACCGGAACGTAACTGAAGTGGCTGATATCAACAAATCCTACCAATGGCTTGAGAAAGCTGGACTGAAGGACAGCACAGAGGCACTCATCCTGGCTGCACAGGAGCAGGCCTTGAGCACTAGAGAAATAGAGGCCCAGATCTACCACACCAGGCAGGATCCAAGGTGTAGGCTGTGCAAAGAGGCCCCTAAGACAATCCAGCACATAACTGCAGGGTGTAAGATGCTGGCAGGGAAAGCATACATGGAGCGGCATAACCAAGTGGCGGGCATAGTGTACAGAAACATCTGTGCAGAGTACGGACTGGAAACCGCAAGATCAAGGTGGGAAACACCTCCAAAGGTAATGGAGAATGATCGAGCCAAGATCCTGTGGGACTTCCAGATAGAGACTGACAGAATGGGGATGGCGAACCAACCGGACATTGTGGTGATAACTATTTTACTTCACAGCAAAAGATGAAGTTTAAATCTAGTATTTTCATACTAACACTGTTTTGACTAGTGTCCATGTCCCCACTGTAACTCATGCACACCTGTTTGTGTCAGATGTAATTATAAAGTTTGACAGCCCTAGACACTCTTCCGGCTCAACAGACAGCTGCATACATATTCATAGAGAGATGATTTCGCTCCAACAGCTCTTTGTTTTGGAGATCAATGCTGTTATCATGCACATGTGGTAAGACAGAGGCTAGCATCCGTGTCAAGGTTTTCCCAAGCCTCCAGTGCTGGTGATCAATTCCAATGGAGGATATGGACTATCACAAGTATGGATTTCAGTCCAGACATCAGGAAAATGCAGCGGTCAGGAGCTCGGCTTTGGTTTGGTTTACTAAAAACTATGAAATGTAATTAATGAGGATTGCAAGTGAAAATTTTACTACTCACACATGCATGGATAAAAGGTCTTGAGGCAGGTTTTTGATAAGGGGACAACGCTACAACATGCTAGAAAGCTATAACACCCCCTTTTTAGAGCCTTAAAAGGGCCATTCTTGGGCCTCGCCTGTGAAAAGAAAAATATGGACGTACCCTAGTGCACATGTTAATGGATGGACACGTTGCTGTGGACAGTCTCCACAGCTCCTGACATAGCAGAGGAGTGGGGTTAGCCCTTCAAATCAGCCTTACTTGTTACTACTTACTTGAGCCAAAGACTTTTTTTATTTGTACCAAAATGACTATTTGATGCTGCCTAATGCAACATGTATCACCCATTAAGAAAATAAAATTAGACAATGAGGTAAGTTTAGAGCAGTGTCATATGCTGGTGGCTGGGGTTGATCAGCAATGTGGCATCTTGAAAACAGGAGATTAGAGATTGCTGAAATATGCAGGAATCACTCCAATTACAACTTAAGGTGAGTAAATGGTGAAGGGAAATAACAATAACATGGTTAAAACCTCTGAAAAGTCAATTTTGCATAATAGGTCTTTAACCTACTCAGAGTTGTATTTTGACTAGTTCATGCATGTTTAAATAATTCTGCATTGTCCTGTATCAGAAGCTTCAGTTTTCAAGTTAACAGCTATCTTTTACCTTTTGTTCAGTACAAACTCGCAATTCCAGGGCTGAAATTATTCAAATGATCCCAGGGAAGGTGTATGGAGTTTAAAAACACAGTAGAGTATACAGGGTTTGTGTGTTAAACACACAGGTGATGAGGAAACAACATTATAATGTAGATCAGAAAATAGTGTAATATGGGCCCTTAAGCACAATTCTATGGTACTATTTGTGAGATAGGCTTGAGTACTTATTGCTTTTTGTAGAAATGTTACTATAGAAGAGTACCACAGCAGAGGACAGTGAAGTGACCTGACTGGATCCATAAAATTTGATTAGCCTCCAAGCAATGATCATCTCCACTCTATGAGTGGAACTAGCTGAAAGGTCTAAAAGTACCATAAATCCTGCATATCAGCAGAAGTGGGTAGTACACAGTTACATTTACTGAAGTAACTTTTTAAAGAAATTGTACTTTCACATCAGCACACTTTTACTTTTACTTATAAGAGTAATAGTAATAGAGTAATATATTGTACAGTGTAACAGTACTCTTACTTGAGTAATATATTGTGCAGTGTAACAGTAGTCTTACTTGAGTAATATATTGTGCTGTGTAACAGTGCTCTTACTCGAATAATATATTGTACAGTTTAACAGTACTCTTACTTGTGGTTCCTCTTCCCACTGTGAACAAGTCTACAAGTGACAAAAGCTTTTTGCTGACAATATGAAATGGGTTGAACATTTGTGTTTTTTGCACTGAGGTGACCATAAAGAACCACAGTTACTGTTTTGCACATTAAGTGCGCTTTTAATCATATGTGACTGTCACAGGAATTATACAAAGATTTAGGACTCTAAAGGTTTTTATAGTTCACAAAAGATACCAGCACAGAGATAATAGCATGCTACCATTGCAAGTGGTACTGATGATTATTTGTTTGTGCATGCATTGTAACTTATTGCAATTGACAAACAATTTAGCGACTTACACTCACTGTTATGCTAAAAGTGGCTCCTTGGCAGTTAGTGTGGAACACAGTCTGCAAAGAGGAAGTGGTAAATATTAAAGCCAGGTGCTTAAGTAAATAAATTACATTTGAATTATATCTAACTACAGTGATCCCAGGAGAAATTAAAAAAACCCTCTCAAACAAGTATTCTAAGATTTAAAATAGGCTAAAGTAATCAACAGCCTGTAAAGATAATGTATGGTACCAATATTGGTACTCAGTATCGGCAAGTACTCAAAAGGAAGTACTTGTATTGCAAAAAGTGGTATCAGTACATCCCTAAATATTACTATTACTTGAGCACAATTTTTGGTTACTCTACCCATCCACTACCATATAAACAAAACACGTGCTATTGTGTTTTGTTTATATGGTAGTGAGTACTGTCTCTCCATCACCACAGGACAGAAACCGGAGCTGCTACATAAATAAATAATGCGTGCTTACTCACAGCCGCATAGTACATGGTGTGTAATAGACACTATGGGGCAGGAGTCTCAGCTCGATACTACAGCTACATATGACTGGAAATTATTGACGGGTTGTTAGGGTTATTCTGGTTATTGTGGTCACACAAGGACGACATAACCACATCCTTCGCACATGTGGTGTAAGGTCTAAGGGTGGGACAAGACTGAATTCCCAAAAGAGACGAGATGAGACACGAGATAAGGTCCACAAGATCGAGAAAGGCGAGATTTTGATATAAATTACAATAAATAAATTGTTGTTCAGTTCACAGTTGTGGCCTTTACATTTTGAAAACATTTTATTGAGTACTTTTGCCATCACTGTAGCACTGCTTTTTGGAACTAGAGCTTTTCAAAATGTTAACTCATCAGCATTTTACCTTTTTGTCCAATCCAGATGCAAACATAAGGGGAAAAAAAAATCTCACAAGATCTTATCTCATCCCTAGTAAGGTGCAATTCCAATTCTCATTTGAACCCCTAGAACAATATATTATCAATATTTATAGTGGGTATATAAATAGTTTTTGCAATATTGAGGAGATTTTTGTTATTTTGTTATAATACAATAAGAGTTGAGCTGTAGAGGGTTGAATAAGTCACTTCTGTGGGGAATTATTGCTTAATAAGTCACACACTCTAATATTTGCTTGTACTGCCTTTAGCTTTGATTACGGCACACATTAGCTGTGCCATTGTTTCAATAAGCTTCTGCTGTGTCACAAGATTTATTCCCATCCAGTGTTGCATTAATTTTTCACCAAGATCTTGCATTGATGACAGTAGAGCCTAACCGCTGCGCAAAGCCTTCTTCAGCACATCCCAAAGATTCTCAATGGGGTTAAGGTCTGCACTCTGTGGTGGCCAATCCATGTGTGAAAATGATGTCTCATCCTCCCTGAACAATTTGAGCCCAATGAATCCTGGTATTGTCATCTTGGAATATGCTTGTGCCATCAGGGAAGAAAAAATACAATGATGGAATAACCTGCTCATTCAGTATATTCAGGTAGTCAGTTGAACTCATTCTTTGAGCACATACTGTTGCTGAACCTAGACCTGACCAACGGAAGGAGGCCTGTGCCTATTTCCTTAGTTACTTAGGTGGCAACTTTTTTTTTTTGGCCAGGCAGTGTATAAGTTAGCCATAATAAGAGAGACCGGTGAGCCCATGGCACAGCCGTGGAATTGCCTGTAGAAATTACCTCAGAACTGGAAATATGTGGTATTTAAATACATTTCTAGCAGTTGGCAGATTTGGTCAGGTGACAGTTTAGTTCTCTCTGTTAGCTTAGTATCCTGCAGAATCCTTCTTTTTGCTGCCTCCACCACTACTGATGTAGGGATACAAGTGAAAAGAGAGATCACATCAAATGAAACCTTTGTCTCATCCAAATTTAATTGGACCCAAAGCAAAACAAAGAGAACATTAGGGTTAGCCAGGATGCTAATAGGTGTGAAATCACTCATTAGTGGCTTGAATGACTATGCTAAGTAGGACTCAGGCACTGTGCACACTTAGGGCAACACAATAGGCCTAGCCTACAAACAGAAACTGTAAACAATACTTATTTTGAATTTCAGTGTAGCTAGTTCTGCCCTTCAGATACATATAAGGTAATGTCCACCAGTAATCTGACCAGAACTGAAGAATTGGATGAGCAGCGAAACATCTTCATTCCTACAACAATTTGTCCAGTTGGCAGTTTTTATTTTTCTTTTGCTATGTGTGAATGAAAGAAAACAAATATTTTTGATGAGGTAACAAGATTCTCACAAGAGTCCATTTTGTGTAATATAAGACCTTTAATACAGACCTACAGATTAGAAAACTAGGTTTCTGAACTGTGACAGTCTGTTATAGTTAAACCCAGCACTCCCATTAGTCCTGGAGCAGGTAAAGATCCAATTACATTTTTCTTCTGACACATATTACAATGGTGATTCAAATTGAAACATTGTTTAAGCAAAGATTCAGTTGTGCACATTTTAAGCATGCCTAAAAGGTTCAACATTTGCTAGAAGACTGGAATATGCATTGGTAAACTAATACAAGAATCCCATGCATTGCAGAACATGTTTGTAGAATGCTATACTACAGGGATAGCAGCTTTTACACTGAATAAGACTACGTGGAGACACAGGGAGGGTATTTCAGAACATGTTTGTAGAGGTTTAAACTGCAGTGTTAGCAGGAATTACACAGAATAAGACCATATAGAGACACAGGCAGAGTATCTGTCAGACAGGGACATTTCAGAACATATTTTAGCGATCTCTCCCAGGCTCTACTCAAACCCTGCTTATGGTTAGATGTAAGATTCAGTGCAATGCTCAGCCCACAAGCCTATGTCATCCATGCTTCCACATGACAATTTTTCATAAATATGCAAAAGCATGATACAAAACAATACAGTACAACTTCACAAACCTGATTTGATGTGCAGTAGTTTCATTAGTGGGATGCACACTGATTTTGTTGCGACAGCTCTATGAAGGGGGAGTGACAGAACCCAGAGCAAACGAAGGGGAGACTGAAAGTGTCAAAAACGACAGTGAAACTTATAAAACATGTAAATGCATTATTTTCGGTGAATATAACATTTTCAAAACAATAAACTGTAACATGGTGATCTAAATATGTAATGTGTTAATACCCCATAGAAGTAAAATATTCCCTCTTTAATATAAATGATTAGGTTCAACATTTGTGAACACTCTGGATTCTGTGGATGCAGTCATTTTAAGTCCATTCTAACTCCACCCTGTTCTGTACCATGTCTGTACCTCTCCTCTGTTACTATGACTAAAACATGTCACAGAACGCACTGTTGTGATTGGCTGATTTGCCTTTCCACCTTTCCACAGGAGGTAGTAGAAGCTCTAAACACACACACACACACACTGCGTGCTGTAAGTACAAGGGAAGAGAAGGTTACAAAGGTGCTCATCTGGTTTCTGAAATCAATTTTTTTGAGCTGCCACCCGGAAGCCATTTTCAATCTGACCAAGCGACATGGATCATTCTATTTCTACCTTGGACAAAAGAGGCATTACAGCACTGGTCTAGAAATATGAAGCTTTTCTCTCCTCTCTGACCGCGGGATAGAAGTGAGAGGGACAGCGAGCTATATTTAGTGTGGTGTCAATATTTTTTCAACATTTTAAATTGAACGGTTCCCCCCCAAAAAGCACAGGGTGTAGGTCAAAGGCAGGGCATGCTAGCTGCGTGCCGATAGAGGTGAGGTGAGTAAACAGACTTTTTATGTGGTAGTGGGTGATTTATGTGTTTAAAATACGACACAGGTATAGAGCCAGGTCTTGCAGTAGCACTGAAGCACAAAGCACTCCCCAAAATGTCCTCCCAGTGAGATCAGTCTGCCTCAGTGACAGGACCAGAGCTAGTCTCTCCCGCTCCTAACCCCCCCCCCCTTCCCAAGGCCCAGTGCCTACACAGAGCAGGGAATAATGGGACTTTTGTGTGCTGGAAGCTAAGATATTTCACTTCTTTTAGTATGACCACTATATTCAAGTACAATTCAAGCTTACAACATTGAAATAATAATAATAATAATAATATATTGGCTTTATAATGTGTACAGTGGTTCCTCGCTATATTGTGGTTCACCCTTTGCGATCTTGCTGTTTTGCGGATTTTTCCACTGCAATTCTGCACGATTTTTTACAGTGTATGAATGTGCATTGTGCTCTGCATCCCCACCGACCAAGGGACTGCAGCGCAGAATGTGTGGAAGTTATTTTCTCTTCCGTGAAAATACACGAGTAACACCAATGAACAACACAAAACCTGGCCTCAACCCGCACAGTATGTATTCAAGTCTGATTGGTGGTTTTAAGATTATATAATGTG
The DNA here is from genome assembly GCF_009829125.3 of Periophthalmus magnuspinnatus. NCBI lineage: Eukaryota > Metazoa > Chordata > Actinopteri > Gobiiformes > Gobiidae > Periophthalmus > Periophthalmus magnuspinnatus. The sequence continues at coordinate 26,918,160 of NC_047144.1, forward strand.
GTGGTATCATACTCACAGATGGGGGTCAAGACTCCAGTTTCTCTTTTCATTGCATGGTATTCCAAGGTCTAATGATTAGAGCAGACGTATTATGCAAAATCGACTTTTCAGAGCATTTAGCGATGATATAGTTGTTTCTCTCATGTATACCCTAAACGTTGTTTTTGGAGTGGTTTGTGCACGTTTGAGAAAATCTTTAATTGCTTATTTTCAAGACACCATATTGCCGATCAATCAATTTTTTTCACTGCCACAGGCATAGGTCCACTGCTTTGTACTTACCTTGTTTTTCAGTTTTATTTTCTTAATCAATGATACACGTAGCATTCGGCAGCGTCACATAGTCATATAGGTACAAATGAAAAAAAATAAAATAAAAATCCACTGCTCGCTAGTGTGACCTGCAGCTATCAATAGGACGAGCTGACAGCTACATGGCTGTTTCTTGTGATGGCGTTTATGGCGATGTCAGCTAACATGGCAAATTATAACATAATGATCCATGTGTGTCATTAACTATATAGCAGACACAAGCATGACAGTCTTTTTTAATAGAAATAATCAGGTTGTCAAATGACCTTTTATATATTTTTCTAAGCCTAGATCTCGGTAGTTTAAGATCTGAGCTGTAGAAAGAATACAATGTTATACAAAAAAGTGCTGTATTCTCACATAACTCACATAACCACTAAATCTACATTACAGCCAGATGAGGGGAAGGGGGACAGGTGTCACATCTGCCATCTACTAGTAAAAAAATGAACATATAGATGGTTTAATTTCAATACAATTGCAAATTAAAATTGTAATAAGGGCAATTTATTTAAACTGTAATTTTTGAAGTCTTATTATTATTTTACTGTCATTACGGTAATCTGCTTACATTGTCCCTCGAAGACTCTGATGAATCAGAGTGAATGTGCCACGGGGATTTTCCCATTTAGTTATTCAATGCATCAAAGGAAAAAAATGGATGGATATGTAAAATAGAGGTAGTTGTGTGAAAAAAAAAAAAAAAAAGCAGTACATTCTGATACTTCCTTTAACATGATTTTTATTGCTAAAAAAGAATAAAAGTCTAGGTGAGCTATACTATACTATAATGTGCTCAGTCCTTGAAGAGGTCCTACAACATAAAGTGAATTGAAATAGTTAAAATACTTAAAAATATGATAGAAATGCTCACTAAATGCATTAGCCTTGTCTCCCTTATGAGGACAAAACTCAGGTCCCAATGATGTAAATCCTTTATTATTAGATCAACAACATGGTTTAAAGGGCCCATATTATGCTATTTTCTAATCTATGATACAATGTTGTTTCCTCATCACAAACATACCTGGAGTTGTGTCTTCACCTTCACTAGAATTATTGGAATAATTTCAGCCTCGGAATTACTGGTCTCTACTGAATAAAAGGTAAATGGTAGCTGTTAACTTAAAAAATCCCACTTTATGACATCACAAGATGAAACAGAGCATTTTGAGCTATAGAGATGTAGACAGTCTAACAGTAAAAGGTTAGTCAAACGTGTGAATGAAACAAAACACAACTCCAGGTATGTTTTTGTGGAGGTAACCGCATTATAACATGACTTAAAGCTCACAGGAGTCAATTTTGTGCAATATAGGACCTTTAACCTGTTAACGTTCCGATGGCCCACACCCAGGCCATCATCCCGACTTTACAACTTTACAGCAATGTACATATACTTCTACGTCACCTACACAAACAATCTACACATCAAATGAAAGTTACAGCACTCCTCTTTCTGAATATGCAAATGCATGTGCATATGCAATATGCATTTTCACCTGCAATCACCACAGTGCTGACAGAATTATTTTTTTTTACAGAAAAGCCAAACATTTGGATTTGGACTTCATTTAACTTTCAGGGCTCTGGTTCTGTCAAGCATCAACATATTCCCAGAAAATTGCGCTTATTCATTCCGTACACGTCCAGAGAATATAATCCAGTGCCAACGTTGTTTCTCAGTGCTAAACAAACATCTTAGCTTCTGACTGACAACAAGGCAGGCCAATAAGATGGGAATTGGGGGTTACTGGAGCCCCAGACAGCGAATCGGTGCTACAGATGACAGAAATTTACACCCCACTCTCCCCCTTGTAGAATCAACCAATTACATTACACACATTTCTTGATCGGTAAGCATGGTTTATTCTGCTATTGACATAATTGTAGGTAAAATATATCGTATGTAATTGTTAGTATTGCCTCAGTGCACATAGTGCGCATTCAAACCTCTGGCACATTTGTGTTCAGCTGTATGAATCAGATTTCATTTGTCTCTTGATTGAAAGGTGTTGTTTTATTCTGCAGTTTATATTATTATAGCTAAAAATATAAGATGTGCACATATTAGCATCTCATCTGTGCACATGGGTGAGGCACGTTCTGGCACGTTCCTGTGGAGAGTTACGGATCAGACTCTGTTTATTGTTGATATCTGGCAGAATATAGTTCAGACAGCGACTGTGCTGGGATAAACCCAAAATGTTATCTTCTGATTGACACCTAATTTGACAATCAACGTTGGTTTTGCAGATCACTGAAGCCCCAGATTGCAGAATGTTTAAGCTTGCTCTTACCGTTGTGGTATCAACCAATTACTACGCATGATGCATTACTGATGCTTTATGCTAACAGCCAACGAGCAGCTGAACAAGACGTTGTATAGTTTGGCATGCTATATTGTACACAGGTAGAGTACAGTGTAGAGACGCAGCTCCACTCCAACGCATCATTGTGCGTTGTTTCCTGTTTTTGTGTGATGATTATGGATATATATCATATAATATTACTTTACCTCCTCTTAATTTCATACTTTCTTGTTACTAATGTGTTTCAGTTACTCCTTTGGCACATGGGTGGCATTGACCTATCATATGCACTCATCGGCTATTATGAGGTTTTGCACAAAACAAAGAAATGGCACAAGACATTTTTCAACTTTTTTGTGGACATTGCCATTGTGAATGCCTTTATTCTCTATAAAAGACACTGTAGATCAAAGGGTAAAATCTTTATCCACCAAAAGGCCTTTATAGAAACTCTTGGAGCTGGCAGAGGCAGGAGCCATCAGAACACAGCAGGAAGAGGGAAGTAAGGAGAATCATCATCATCTTGTGTATGTCAACCCGGGTGGTGACAAGACACAGGGCAGGTTCGAGTGCAGGAAGTGACATGTCAAAACTCCAATGAAATGTTTAATCCACACTATACACCTGTACTTCCAGCAACAAAGAGACTGCTATAATGACCGGCACACAGAAGACCAGCCATAATCATATACAGTGTGTTTTCAGTTTGCAGTGTGTGTTTGTTTACATTTCGAAGTGTGCGTTTGTTCACTGTTTGCATTGTGTGGTTTGTAAATATACATTTATTTTGACCCATACCACTTGTTTTCACTATATTTTATATACAAATATACATGCCCCCTTGATGTCAGTGGTTTGAAGCATTCACAAATTATTGCACTTTTTCCAAATGTTCTCCAAATGTCTCCATTTGGATAGGTTTGGATAAATTTGGATACAATTCCCTCCATAAAACTATGTGTGTGTGTGGCTCACCTTGTCCTCCCTTGTGGCCCCGCCCCCCTCGGTCCCACCCCCATCCCGTGGCTGCAGCTCCAAGATGGTCCGAAACAGTTTGTTCGAGCTCTGGGTCAGGAAGCCAATCTCTGCGTTGGGATGCAGGCCGTACAGATGAGGGGACTCAGGGGGTAGTGCCTCATCTATGTACTATAAGAACAACAAAAGTATTACCAGCGTTTTTTATGAACAAGGGAGAAGTCAGTCTGCTGTGAAATTACTTTTCTAATCGGGAACTTCACTGATTTTGATTTGACAAAATCTAAAACATGTACACATTTGACTGAAGGAAAAAGCAAAAAGGCAGAGTGATCACAGAAAAAAAAAAATATACTACAGTTCTTGAACTTTAGGCTGGAGGGTGCGGCACATTCTTGTCTTCATTGACCTGGAATGTCCCACAAAGTTCTTATTAGGCTGTCTACATATCCAAAGCTGAAAATGCTCTGTTCCACCTTTTCAAGAGAAAACCTTTTACCTTTTGTTCAGTAGAGATTGGCAATTCCAGAGCTGAGCTTAACCTAAATATCTAGGATTTGTGTGTTAAACATGTGAATCAAACAAAACAACTCCAGGTTTGTTTGTTGTTGTTGTTTTTTTTTTTTTGTTGTTGTTGTTTTTTTGTTTGTTTGTTTTTTGTTTTTTTTGAAGGAATAACATTATAACATAGATTTTATAATAATAGCAAAAATAGCATAATATGGGCCCTTTAAACTTTATCATTGATTCAGTTATGTATTTTTAGTGCTAAAAAAGCCTTGAAAAATTTGCATTCTTACCACGACCAGGCTCATCTAAAGATCTGTGATCTGTAAATTGCCCTGGTGGTGTCAGCTGCTTGTCTCCATAGAGATAGATGGCTTTATTAAAATAGTTTGGAACATTTCAGTCATTTCAGATACAAGCAGAAGCCACACTCCAAAGAAAACTTTAGGTTTAAATGAAAACATGTGCATCATCAATAAAAATGCCTTTGGCTATGGGACACTTCTGGATGAAAGAGGTACAGCAGTGTGGACAACAATTACCATTAACTCCTGAGCAAAATATCATCATTGTCTCATTGCCCAATACTGAAATAACAATGATTGTCCAACATATTTTACAGCAACATGGCATAATTCTTTTAAGATCTGTGCCCTCCAGTGTTCATTAACAGAGCATTCTAAAAGTTTATACGGTTCCATTAATCTTGCACACTAAGATGGATTCGCTCGTTATTTGTAAGTTCACAAACTTACAAGATCCCATCTTTAGATCCTCCCGCTGTAAGGTTTAATTTCACCCAGCAGCTGGTGGACCAATCACAGAGTAGCATCGAGGTTTGTGTGGAAGCCAAAGGCCCAAGTGGACAAAAACAAACATGGCTATGGTGACAGACATCCTTCAGCCTATTGTAGCGAAACTAAAGACTATTTTGTGAAAAAGATACAGAATGTAAGTGCTTTGTGCATTTGTAGACAGGGAAGATATCTTCAAAGTTCAAAGTGTACTATGTTGTCAATTCACTATGTAACACACATTACACAGAGGACTGAAATTGCGTTCCACCGGACTCCAAATGTGCAATTTAACTAAAAACTCACACACACGTGTGCACGCGCATACACACTCATGACATAAAGTGTACACATACATCAACAGTAAATAGATGTAGACAAACAGGCAAGCATATACTCTTCCAACACGAAGGAAGCTTGAGGTAGATGAATGTGCCATATGGAAGGTGCAAAAGTTGTTGAGATGGAATGAGATGTGCAATATGTAAGGTGCAAAAAATGAAAATGCAATTGCAATTGTAAAGTGCGAGAGTGCTGAGCTGCCTGGACATTATTGTATGTGAGATTGATTTGGATATCACTAACAATAACAAATGTTCATGGCATCTTCTTCAGTGTGTTGATCAGCCTGATAGCTTGTGGAAAGAAGCTGTTTCTGAGTTTATTTGTATGGCATGGGATGCTGCAGTACCGCTTACCAGATGGTAGGAGGGAGAACAGTTTGTGTGCTGGATGGGTGGTGTACTTGATGATATTGATGGCTCTCCTGGAGCAGCGTGGTGTGTATAAGTCCTGGATGATCTAATGATCTTTACAGCAGTCCTCACCACCCTCTGTAGAGCCTTCCTATCCGCCGCCGAGCAGCTGCCGTGCCAGGCAGAGAGGCTGCTGGTGAGGATGCTCTGAATAGCACCCCTGTAGAAGGTGATGAGTGCAGAAGTGGGGAGTTTCACTCTCTTTTTCCTGCACAGGAGGATGTGAGGTTGGTCAATATGAGGTTGTCTGTGATGTGCACTCCCAGAAACTTGGTGCTTTCCACAGACTCCACGGCACTGCCATTGATTGTGAGTGGGGTATGTATACTGTGTTTTACTGAGTTTTTCCTAAAGTCCACAGTTATTTCTTTTGTTTCGTTGACATTGAGCTGTAGGTTGTTTCTGTCACTACAGTTGATGAGTTGGTGTACCTCCTCTCTATATGCCAAGTCATCATCGTCACTCATGAGCCACCACTGTTGTGTCATCAGTGATTTTGATGATGTGATTCGATGTGAATCTGGCACAGCAGTCGTGGGTCATCAGTGTGAACAGCAATGGGGACAGCACACATCTCTGGGGAACCCCGGTGTTAATGATGGTGGTCTCTGAGGAGTTTTTACCAACTCTTACTGTCTGTGGTCTGGTGGTGAGAAAGTCCAGTATCCAGTTACATAATTAAGTGCTGATCCCTAGTGTACTCAGTTTGGTCACCAGGTGTTGTGGGATGACCGTGTTGAAAGCGGAGCTGAAGTCAATGAACAGCATCCGTACGTGACAGTTTTTATTTTCCAGATGAGCCAGGCATAGGTGGAGTGCTGTTGCTATGGCATCATCAGTGGAGCGTTTAGGGTGGTAAGCAAACTGGTATGGATCCAGGGTGGTGGGAAGGATGGATGTTATGTGAGCCTTGACCAACCTTTCAAAGCACTTCAGCATAACTGGAGTGAGTACTATGGGTCTGTAATCATTTAGTGAAGAAGCTGGGGATTGTTTCGGCATTGGTAAGATGGTGGTGGTTTTGAAGCTGTCTGGAAGGATAGCTTGGCTCAGAGGGATGTTGAAAATGTCTGTGAGGACATCTGTGAGTGAGTCTGTACAGTCTCTGAGCACACACCCGAGTATGTTGTTTTTGCACTCTTTAAAATGATCACAGAGAAAAGATCCCTTTTCATCATTTATTGGGGGTGCAGTAAAGTGATAACAGAAGAGCCCTGGTGAAAACAACAACAAATATAAAACCATTGTAGTGTAGATACAGTATAGATTATTTGTGGATTTAAGTTTACGGAGTATAAAAACAATAATGGCAACACTTACAGCAATAACACCGATCAACGTCCCGACAGCAGCACAGACACAAGTCTGGTGGCTGCTTCTCCACATACCTACTATGATTCAGTAGGCCGGCTTAAATTTGCCGCGCTCTACCTTGGAACTGGTCACGTGATTTCCGGGCAACCAAATAAATATTTACAATAAAACAATGAATAGTAATGTTAGTTGTCAATGACCATATACTGTTATTTACAGTGAACACAAATAATTAAAGTGCAAGTGCTATACAAAAAAAAAACAGTGTTAAAAATTACATGCCCGCAACACCCTCCCCCACTAAAAAAAATGTTACGTTAAACATTTTCCTTTAACCTCACCAGTGCCATGAGATTTCACTATTACCAGGTCACAATTGCAGGTGTTATCAACTAATACCGTACAAACTTAAGCAACCTCAATGCAGTGTCCATTCCTCAATAGTCCTTGGCATGGTGACAATACAAAACTAGAGAAGGTCCCTTGTGTTTTCTGGGCAGGTCAGTCCAATGAAGCATTGGTAGGCCTCCCAATCTTCAGGCTTGACTCAAGGAAAATTACTCAAATACCCAAGATTATGCAAGACATAATAACCATGTCTAACCAGACTAAATATAAAACATGTACTATTTACCAAACATAATGAAGCACATGAAATAGTATCACACATGATTACTTAAAAGGTGCAAGTTATAAGGTGCTTAAACTGTTACTTTATAAAGTGCTTATTAGTTACTGCATCACGACTGGTTATAAAAGGATATGGAGTGGCAGATGAGCTGGAATAACCGTCTCGAACCCTTACTGATCTCGTCACACCAACTGGACAGCTCTGGAGCTCTCGGACCGTCGGCTCACCAAGTTGGTCATAGGTGTAGAGGCGCCTAGGCTGTCTCGATCTGACCGGTCTCGAATGACAAGGCTCAGCATCAGAGGTGTCAGAGGCGGATGCTCCAGATTCAGGCACTGCTATTTCCTGCGCTTGCTCCTCATCAGAATCTGCCCCTGAGACGACAACGTCAGCTCCAGGTACAGCTCTTGGCTCTGGTTGTCTCTGTGTATGGCCCCTGGGCTGGAATTCACTGGCAGTAGGGTTTAGTGACAGAGCAGCAGGTGGAATGAAGAGGTGGTAGTCTTCATCACTAGAGCTCTCAGTGGCTGTAGGCAGGATGTTGTACCTGGCTTTTTGTTTTCCTTCTGGTGGCGATGCCCTGGTTCTTCTCCTTTTCGGACTGGCGACCACAGGAACCGATTCAACCAGGTAAGGACAGGGCAAGAGCAGGCTTCGGTGCAGCACACGTCTTCTTCCTCCAGTGTTCAGAGGCTCCACCACATAGACTGGGCTCTCTGGACCTCGGCTCTCAATGACCACATGTACCGTGTCCTCCCAGTGACTGCGGAGCTTCCCTGGACCACCTCGAGGTGTCAGATTCCTCACCAACACATGGTCACCTGGCATCAGAGTAGAGCTCCAGGCACACTGGTTGTAATAATCCTGCCCCCTCTTTGCAGATTTTCTCATGCTTTTCAGCGCAATGGAGTATGCTTCCTGCATTGCCGCCCTCCACTTCTCTGCGTAACCAGCAGGGGTCTGTTTCTCTGAGTTGTCGTCGAGCTTCCTTGGAAACAGAAGGTCAACTGGGAGAGTTGGTTCACGTCCAAAGAGCAAGAAGAAGGGAGAGTACCGTGTTGCCTCATGGATGGTGGAATTGTAGGCATGAACAACCTTGTTTAGGTGCTCCTTCCATCTTGTCTTCCCAGTCTCCCCTAGTGTTCGCAGCATACTTAATAGGGTCCTATTAAAGCGCTCTGCAGGGTTGCCTTGGGGGTGGTATGGTGAGGTGCGGGAGTGATGAATGCCACTGTACTTCTGGAGTTTTTCAAATAGCTGATTCTCAAACTCTCGCCCTTGGTCATGGTGGATCTTGGATGGAAACCCAAAGCGTGGGATGAAATCATCAAACAGCTTCTTTGCAGCGGTCTTCCCAGCCTTATTTCTGGTGGCATAGGCTTGTGCATATTTGGTGAAATGGTCCACTAAAACCAAGATGTACTCCTCACCCCCCTTGCATTTTTCCAGATGTAGAAAGTCAATGCAGATCATTTCAAATGGTGCAGAGGTTTCAATGCTTTGCAATGGTGTTCTTGTAACTCTGTTGTTTTTTTTCCTTTTGATACAGTTGCAAACTTGTGTAACATAGTGCTCCATCTCCTGCCTCATCTTTGGCCAAAATAAACGTTCTCGGGCTAGAGCAACCATCCGATCAGCTCCCAAGTGTCCCATCTCCTCATGGAGGTACCTGTACACCAGGGGCTTCATGGACTCTGGCACCACCAGTTGAGTTCTGCCCCTTGTTTTTCTCCACAAAAGTCCATCTTCATCCAGCACTAACCTTTGCCATTCCCTCAGCAATATTCTCACTTGTTCATTTTCAGCTATTTTGTCCTTATATTTCAGGTAAGTATACTTTTTTTTTCAGATTTGAGACTCTCTGGATGACTGAATCAGTCTCTTGTGTCTGGCTTTGATATCTTCAATGGAGAGTGGGTGAGTAGGTGGTACAGTGCTGCCATTTTGTAGTAAGACCTCAACATTGCAGGTGACAGCAGAAATCCAGTTTATTTCACCTGCTTGGCTAGTGCTAAGGGCCTTACCGATGCTCCCCATGACCTCCGGCTCACATTCCTCTGTGCATTCCTGAATGATATGTTCAATGGGCGTTGGTCTACGGGACAGGAAGTCAGCGTCCCTGTTGGCTGTTCCAGGTCTGTACTTCAGGGTGAACCGGTAGTCTGCCAACTCTGCAACCCAGCGGTGTCCAGTGGCGTTGAGTTTTGCAGACTTGGTGACATAAGTAAGTGGATTGTTGTCACTGTAGACAGTGAAGTGTGGTGCATGGAACAAGTAGTCACGGAAACGCTCTGTAATGGCCCATTTTAGTGCAAGGAACTCCAGTTTACCTGAGTGCAGCTTGTAGTTTTTTCAGCCGGGGATAGTGTTCTGGAGCCGTAGCCTATCACACGCAGGATTCCCTCTTGACGCTGATACAAAACTGCACCGAGTCCATCTTCAGAGGCATCAACATGCAGAATGAATGGCAACTCAAAATCAGGATAGGCCATGACAGGTGGGTTTGTCAGCTGTTTTACAATGGTTTCCAACGTGACTCTGTGCCTCTCTGTCCATTGGACAGGATAGGAGGGTGGAAGCTGGGCACTGGTGCGTTTTGTTGCCTTCTTTAGGCTGCTTTTCGGTTGACCCTTGGGCATAGCAAGCAACTCATACAGAGGTTTTAGCAGTTATAGAAAAATCTTGGATATAGGCCCTATAATAGCTTAAGAAACCAAGAAGCTTTCTCACCTCTCTGACGGTGGCTGGGGTCTGGTGTACAAGCGCCTTCACTGCCTCCACCTCCTTCGGATTCATCCTGTAGCCCTCTGCAGAGATGACACGCCCCACATAGGTGACTTATGGTTTAAAGAAGTCACATTTTCCTGCTCTTAGTTTGATTCCACTCTCTCGCTGTCTCCTCAGGACTTGTCGAACATTGTGCACATGTTGTTCAAAGGTGCGGCTGTAAACAAGGACATCATCCAGGTAGGGCACACAGACTTCATCCCGGAGGTTGCCCAGACATCCCTCCATGTGGCGTTGGAAAGCAGCCGGAGCATTAGAGAGTCCAAATGGGATTCTGATCCATTCATAGAGCCCCCATGGTGTTATAAATGCTGTATAGGGTCTGCTCTTCTCACTCATGAAGCCTTGGTGGTATGCTTTGCCCTGGTCAAGAACCGTAAACCAAGAGTTTCCTCCGAGGTTCTCCAGGATTTCTTGGATTCTGGGGATGGGGTGACGGTCTGGCAGTGTCTTCTCATTTAGCAGCCTGTAGTCAATGCACAAACGGAGACTACCATCCTTCTTCCTCACGCACACAACAGGTGATGAGTAGGAAGAATATGACTTTTGAATCCAGCCTCTATTTAACAAGTCCTGAATGTGAGCTTTAACTTCTGCTCTGCAGAGAGGTGACTCAGGTCCACAGGCGGGTCCCAGGGCTCCCCCTGTGGTACTTGACTGGATTGCTCCAACGGTGATGAGGTGCTGCGGTCTGGTGCCTTAGCTTCTAATGGACAGATTGCATCAACACTATGTAACCAGCCAAGCGTCGAACGGCCACATAGCGTAAGGTCAGTGTCTGTGGTATTCTCAACAAACACTTTAATTCTTGTGTTGGTCTGGGGGAGTAGAATAAGCTGTTCCCTCACTTTACAACCGGTGGGCCATGGCGTCTCTGGGCTAGGTTCCAAAATGGCATGAGCTCCACTGAACACACCCTGCACGTAATTACACTGGACTTCAATGGTTTTGTTCCTTGGGACATGGATAGGCATCCTCCCAAGACGTGCAATATGGGGCTGGTCCATAAGTAACTGTCTCTTTAAAACAGAAAGGACAGCTCTTGCAGTTTTCTGTCCCACTTCCAGTGCTGAACAAAGCCTTTTTATCATATGACCGCTGGAAATACAGCTCTCTGTCCCTTCATTTGTTAAAGCCAGCTCTTCAACTACATTGAATCCAATTATGGGACGTTCAAGTTCAGTAGTGGTGACCAGAATTGGGACAACAACAGCTTTTTCACTCATTCCAGCGACAGCATTTTTAGACAGCCTAAACTCCACTTCAACCCAGCCTTTATATGGAATGTGTGTACCATTTGCCGCAGATAGGTCAAGTCCTCCTTTGTCCAGTAACTCCTCCACACGCCTCAGTGCAACATCCGGTAAGTGTCTCCGTTTCCACTCAGCTCCGACAATGGAAACTTGTGAGCCGGTGTCCCATAGCACTGTGGTGTCCACATTGTTCAGCGAGGCTCGAACAAGACACCTTCTCCCCACTAGCTTGGCTGTTTGTTGTTGTTTGCCAGTGAGGGGCGCTGTGGTGCAGAACCGGTTTTGTGGCGTCTTACCAAGATGTACCAACCTTTCAACTTTGTTGATGGAGGCTGTGGCATTTCTGGGAACTTTGCGGCAGCCGATGGCCCAGTGGTCTGTACTACCACATTTATAACAGTGATCACATCTTCCTCCTGGATTTGTCTGCTGACACTGTTGACACTGTCTGTAGGTGCGTGTTCTTGGTTGTGGCCTGCTATAGTTTTGTCTGGCCTGCCCCCTTGCTTGTGGTGGCGGTGATGGTTGTTGCCTTGGAAGCTGGTGTAGGCTGGACAGCTGAGTGGTGAGGTTCTGAATTGCCTCACAAATGGCTTTATTTCCCTGGTCCACCTTCTCCAGCAGTGTGTCACGTTTCTGGGCTTGATCTGGCATTTTGTTGCTTGTAGGGTTACTTTGGTGACCATGGTTCTCTGCAACTGTAGAGTGCGAATCATTACTCACTGCTGACACTTTAACTGTGGCCTTTGTCATTGACAGCTTGCTCCTCCTCTCCATTTCTAGATTGTAGGCAGCAGTCATTTTCTCCAGCAGGACTTCATCCGTTACTCCCGGGTTTTGGAGGTATGGTTTTAAATCCGTGCGGATGGTGTCATCTTGGAGTCCAGTGAGTATTGTTTGTAAAAACTGATTCTGAATCAGCTCTGGGCTGTACTGTAATCCATTTTCTGCTCTCTCAGTAGCAAAGTGTATTTGTTGCCGCAAGTCCATGGCTCGAACAAGGAACTGAACAGGAGTCTCTCTGGGTTCTTGGGCAGCACGAGTGAGGGAGTGATACAGCTCAGTAGCATCTTTTTCAACAAAATGAGTCCTTAAAATTTGTCCCAGAACTTGCAGTGAAAGGTCAGCTCTACTCTCCAGGTAACTTCTGAGTTTTGTGCCAGGAACAATAGCTTGAACAACAGCATCCACAATATCACATTCATTGTATCCCTTCTTGATTGCTTTTGCAATTTGGCGGTCTAAACTTGCAAATCCCAACTTGTCCTTTTGATTATGTTCCCCAATTTGTCCAATTATTTTAAGGTCTTTTCTGTATAACTGTTGTACAAAAGTTCTTTCAGGTACATTAAATGTAGCATTGGGAAGAGAATTGCATTGCTTTGCAGCAGGTTCAGTGTTTGGTGCAGTGCCCACCTTGTCCACCAGAGGGTGCCGGGGTGATGTAGGACCAGACTTGGACAGCGTTTTCAGTTCATCAATGCGATCATTTACTTTTAACAATAAAGACATCCCTCCATCCTCTAGCACAGCAATATCCTCACAGTCCAAATGCTGAAGTATGAGCCTTCTCAATTTTCGAGGGGAGTCCTTATCCTCATCATTAATGTTTATTTCCAGCATGGCACAAATGTCAATAAGCTCCAACGCAGGTAAGGTGATTAACTTTACTTCTATTTCCTCAAACATATTCTCCCACTCAGAAGACATTTGCTGTTGTGAGGCAGACATGATTGAAAAGTTGTCAGTTTTACCTTGGATTTGATTATGATTTGCGTTGTTGTCCTTGGAGTAGTAGCCTTGTAGCCTTAGCCGTAGCTCCGTGTTAGCTCTGTGTTAGCTCCGTGCTAGCTCCGTGCTAGCTCCGCGCTAGCTGCTCCCTCGTGGTTTATTTACCAAATCCCCTGACAGGTGCCAAGTGGTGCAGTAATCCACAGCAATAGTCCAAATAATTACTCCGTCCAACTTAATCCAACCGGGCAGGAACACCACGATTTTGCACTCTTTAAAATGATCACAGAGAAAAGATCCCTTTTCATCATTTATTGGGGGTGCAGTAAAGTGATAACAGAAGAGCCCTGGTGAAAACAACAACAAATATAAAACCATTGTAGTGTAGATACAGTATAGATTATTTGTGGATTTAAGTTTACGGAGTATAAAAACAATAATGGCAACACTTACAGCAATAACACCGATCAACGTCCCGACAGCAGCGCAGACACAAGTCTGGTGGCTGCTTCTCCACATACCTACTATGATTCAGTAGGCCGGCTTAAATTTGCCGCGCTCTACCTTGGAACTGGTCACGTGATTTCCGGGCAACCAAATAAATATTTACAATAAAACAATGAATAGTAATGTTAGTTGTCAATGACCAGATACTGTTATTTACAGTGAACACAAATAATTAAAGTGCAAGTGCTATACAAAAAAAACAGTGTTAAAAATGACATGCCCGCAACATTGTCCGTACCAGCAGCTGCACTTTGAGTAGGGTCCTCAGCACGTCTGCTGTGTCCAGTGCTGTGTTGTCTGAGCCGATGGGGACTTTTGTCAGTGTGGTGGTGTTGTTTTCTTCAAACCGGTTGAAGAAGATGTTTAGGGAGTTGATGAAGTCTGTGTTATCCTCGCATGGCAGTGGGGTTGGTTTGTAGTCTGTGACTGACTGGATGCCTTGCCACAGTCCTCTGGGGTCTTTTGTGTCCCTAAAATGAGATTAGATTTTCTGTCCATAGGCCCGCTTGGCTGCTCTCACGCCCCAATGCAGGTTGGCTCTGGTTGATCTGAGGGCGTCCTTGTCCCCGTGCTTGAAAGCAGCATTGCATGCTCTCGTATCTCCTTGGTGAACCAAGATTTGTCGTTTGCTCGTACAGTGACATTCTTGGTGACAGTAACATCGTCCACGCATTTGGATATGTATCCAGTCACAGACTCTGTGTGCTCATTGAGGTTGATGTGCTGGTTGGTAGTGGCTGCCTCCCTGAAAACAGACCAGTCTGTGAGGTCAAAGCAGTCCTGAAGAGTTGAAATGGCTCTCTCTGGCCATGCCCTGATCTGCTTCACAGCTGATTTGCTCCTGGTTAGCTGTGGTCTTTAGGCTGGAATTAGCATTACAGAGAGATAATCTGAGCTCCCCAGGTGGGGGTGGGAAACAGCTCTGAAAGCTTGTTTGATGTTTGTGTAGACCTGGTCGAGAGTGTTCCCTCCCCTGGTCACAAAGTTCACGTGTTTGTTGTAATGTCGAAGTACAGTCTTTAGTTTGGCCTGGTTAAAATCACCCACGATTATGCAGACCGAGTCCAGGTTTGAGTCCTGTAGTGAACTCACAGACTGATACAATGTAGCCAGCGTGTCCTTAGTGTTTGCGTTGGGTGGAATATAAACAGCTGAGATGTTGATGGCAGTGAATTCTCTTGGCAAATAAAATGGGCGACATCTAAGCATTAGGAATTCAATGTCTACAGAGTAGTGACTTCAGACAACTGCAGCGTTTGATACACACAACACCTCCCCGAGATTTACCGGTGCTGGCATAGTCCCGGTCCACCCGAAATGTTGTTAGTCCATCCACCTGAATAGCAATGTCCGGAACAGTGTGGTTTAGCCATGTCTTGGTCAGAATGATGGCGTTGCAGTCTCTCACCCTTCTCTGTGCAGTTAAATCCAGTTTGAGGTAGTTCAATTTTTTTTCCCAGTGAGCGAACGTTGAATAGCAGAACAGATGGAAGTGCTGTCCTGTGAGGGTTAGCTTTTAGCCTAGCGCTGATACCAGCTTGACAGTCCCGCTTGCGAGGTCTAGCGCATTTCTTGCGCCGCATACTAGCTTCCATGTTAGCTTCCATGCTAGCTCCCACACACCGCTGGTCTGGCCGGCGCACAATGCCTAGCACGCACAGTGTTTTGCAGTCCAAGACTAGATTAACTCTTGAAAGATATTTTGTGGAGTTGTAGTCTAAGTAGAGAGCTCCTATTGTAGGTGATTCTTGTCGAAGATTGCGACGGTACAGATGACATATTTAACATAAAACGCACATCGCTATCGGGAGCTGGTGTGGCCGCTGCCGTACAGGGCGCCGCCAAAAAAAAGGCAAGAGAGCTCCAGGCCCAGGCCACCCCAAATACAGAGCACCAGGGCCACAAGGGAGAAAGCGGGGCTTTTCTCTCAACTGGATGTAACAAAAGTTAGATTTTTCGGCTTTTTACGCTATTGTAACGTGTCAACCAATCAGATTCAAATATTCATCATGACATTCTGCTTTTCCCAATCACTGAGAGCCATTCCAGATTGATAAATACATAGAGCTTAATTCAGAGTGCTACACAATGGTGTGAGCTAGGTTATCATTTCATATGCATTCCTAGCATCCTAAATATTCACTGCAATGAGTTTGTACGCTCTTTTCACAAACTTTTAGAACATAGAGCAGAGGTTGACTGTCACACCTAGCATGCTAATAGTGCACTTCCTAATTCTTGGACAATAGAGCGCTGTATAATTTGATGCATACTGTACATAGCTAACCTATTTTGATCTGCTTATACAATGAATCTGTACTAGGACAAGAAACATTTTGCTCAAATACATGGAAAAATGTCATGTACATGGCCTTTAAAATAAATGGGATAGAACTTTTATATCAGTACCTGGCTGTGTCCCTTGTGATTCTAAACATGCCACTCCTGTCGGCTCTGTACTTCAAAATTTCTACTACATTTTGCCCTAACTCCTCCAGGTGCAGTGCTGACAAAGTATTTGAGTACACTAAACTCCACTAATGACCGCAGTGCACAGAGGAGGCCTGCCCTACCCATCTGCTCCTCCTTAATGAACATCAATATGCTTTTAAGTGTGCACAGATGAAAGCAGCAACGCTTGTGTGGAATAAAAGCGCTTCTAATCACAGCCTGTGTGGGGACCAAAGATGGAGGAGAGATAGGCCTCTAATACTTTGTAGCCGCGGTTTGATCTGTTATACCTGCTTTGGTTTGAAACTCCAGTGAAAGTGCTGAGGCGGGGATTCTGACTGTTTATACGATATTGCAAATGTACAAAGTTTGGTCCATATGGAGGATTGTAAGCTCAAACAGAAGTAAGCACAAGGTCAGTGTTGTTTTTTTCTCATCTTAAATCAAGCACATTCTGCTGACAACTCCAACTGCTCACTGAGAGGTTAGTTTTGGACAGAATGTTGTGCAATATTTTTGGCTTTGAAAACTAAATACAAAAGTACTTCATGGTGCACCATGAAACATTTATGGAGGAAAGTATGTCACCTGCTTGTCTCCTGTTTTGTCTGGAATGTTTCATAATATGAAAACCGTATACGCAGTGTCAAATTATATATGTCCATGTCCATGGAGGCAAGCAGATGAAGTTACAGGTCAGATTTGCGGAGAGGCAAAAATAGACTCGCAGAGGAAAGAATGTGGAGTGCCGTAGCACCTCTGTCTGCACCACCGGACTGCATGGTGTCAGCTCCTTTCGCTACTTTTAAATATTCTGAATACTTGCAGCTACTGGACCGGAGCCCCAGCGCTCTCCTCCTTTGGAAGTGGCTGCAGCACTCCAAGTACACTAGACTTGAGCCTGGTGCGGTCTCTGAATTGTACAACATCCTGCTTCCTTAAGTCTAACTTATGTCAATCATCATTTGTGCTCAGTGTGCGGCAGTGAGGTGAGACAGGAGAGCTGTCTCACACGACAGAGACTTACAAGGGACTGAGGAGGGACTGTGCAGAGAGGAGAGACAGAGAAAAGACTCAGAAGGACATTATGCGAGAGAGGCAGACATAAAGTGAGAGAGACAGACCAAGGTGAGAGAGACAGAGGGGAGATGGAACTGGTGACAGAGCTTTCAGATCCAGACTACATGGAACTGGAGAGGGAATGCCCTAAGAGGAGAGATGGAGAAGAGGTAGACGCCGAGACAGACAGACTAAGGTGAGAGGTGGGACCAGGCAGAGCTGTCAGACCCAGACTTCAGAAACTACATGGGACTGGGATTGTGCAGAGATTAGAGACAAAGCAGAGACAGTGTAAGAGAGAGAGAGAGAGAGACAGAGAGAGAGAGAGAGAGGGTGGAGAGAGACAGAGAGAGGAACACAGGAGTGAGAGATGAGACAGAAAGGAGAGAGAGAGAGACAGAAAGTCAGAGGAAAGATGGAGAGGAGAGACAGATGGAGAGAGGACAGAGTGAAAGGAGAGATGGGCAGAGAGAGAGGAGATACAGAGGAGAGACCAAGAGGATAGACAGAGAGAGGACAGACAGAGAGATGAGAGAGACAGATGAGAGGTGAGGCAGAGGACAGAGAGAGAGAGGAGAGACAGATAGACGAGAGAAACAGATGACAGGTGAGACACATGAGAGACAGAGAGAGACAGAGAGAGGAGAGAGGACAGAGAGAGGGGACAGAAGGAGAGAGAAAGACAAAGAGGTACAAATAGAGACAGAGGACAAAAGAGACAGAGACAGGGGAGAGACAGACTTGAAGGAGGATATGCAGACCTGTCAGACCCACACTACAGAAACTGGGGCTGGGGGAGAGAGTGTGCTGTGCTGCAGGACCTGTTTACTCTCAACATTTGACCTTGGCACCTGTGCATACATTAGTCTGTTGACCTCTCAGTGGGATGCAAATCTGTGGAGTTAGGCAGCAGATATGGAATTCCCTAGAATAATGTCAAGTTTTACAATAAGGGGGTACAATTTTAAACCTAAAAAATGGACAATCTTGAAAAATTTGTGTAAAATGTATTTTCTTCCTGCTTCTGAGTGCAGATGCAAACTTTGCTCCTACTGCTTCCTTCTTTACTTTGCTTATTAATCATCTTATCTCTTCCAGTGCTGGAAAATTAGTTTAGCTATGATTTCAAAGCATTTTTTCCCTCCCCGAACCGCCACCTTAACGTGGTGGAGGGGTTTGAGCACCCAAATGATCCTGGGAGCTATGTTTTTGGGGGCTTCATGCCCCTGGTAGGGCAAACAGGTCCTGGGAGACGGGTCTGACTAAGAGCAGTTCAGAAGCCCTACATGAAGAGGAAAAGAACAAGGCCAGTTACGTCGCCCGGACTGGTGTTACCGGGGCCCCACCCTGGAGCCAGGCCTGGGGTGGGTGCTCGGCAGCGAGCGCCTGGTGGCCGGGCCTTTCCCCACAGGGCCCGAAGGAACAACGTGGGGCCATCCTCCAGTGGACCCACCGCCTGCAGGAGGACACATGCGGGGCGGGTGCAGAGAGATCCGGGCGGCAGTCGAAGGCGGGGACCTCGACGACTGGATCTCCGGACATGGAGACTAGCTCTGAGGACGTGGAATGTCACCTCGCTGGGGGGGAAGGAGCCTGAGCTTGTGCGAGAGGTTGAGCGTTACCGGCTAGATATAGTCGGCCTCACCTCCACGCACAGCTTGGGCTCTGGAACTCAACTTCTTGAGAGGGGTTGGACTCTCCATTTCTCTGGCGTTGCCCGCGGGGAGCGGCGGCAAGCTGGTGTGGGCTTGCTCATTGCCCCACAGCTCAGCCGCTGCGTGTTGGGGTTCACTCCGGTGAATGAGAGGGTCGCGTCCCTGCGTCTTCGGGTCAGGGACAGGTCTCTCACTGTTGTGTCGGCCTACGGGCCAAGCAGCAGTGCAGAGTACCCGGCCTTCTTGGAGTCCCTGGGAGGGGTACTAGACAGTGCACCAACCGGGGACTCCGTTGTTCTCCTGGGGGACTTCAACGCCCATGTGGGTAACGACAGTGACACTTGGAGGGGCGTGATTGGGAGGAACGGCCTCCCCGATCTGAACCCGAGCGGAGTTTTGTTATTGGACTTCTGTGCTAGTCACAGTTTGTCCATAACAAACACCATGTTCGAGCACAAGGGTGTCCATCGGTGCACGTGGCACCAGGACACTCTAGGTCGGAGGTCGATGATCGACTTTGTTGTCGTGTCATCTGACCTCCGACCACGTGTCTTGGACACTCAGGTGAAGAGAGGGGCTGAGCTGTCAACTGATCACCACCTGGTGGTGAGTTGGATCTGCTGGCGGAGGAGGAAGCCGGACAGACCTGGCAGGCCCAAGCTCATTGTGAGGGTCTGCTGGGAACGTCTGGCGGAGCCCTCTGTCAGGGGGGGTCTTCAACTCCCACCTCTGGGAGAGCTTTTTCCTGATCCCGGGGGAGGTTGGAGACATGGACTCCGAGTGGGCCATGTTCTCCACCTCTATTGTCGATGCGCCTGCTCGTAGCTGTGGTCATAGGTCTGTGGTGCTTGTCGCGGCGGCAATCCCCGAACCCGGTGGTGGACACCGGAAGTAAGGGATGCCGTCAAGCTGAAGAAGGAGTCCTATCGAGCCTTGTTGGCTCGTGGGACTCCTGAGGCAGCTGATGAGTACCGGTGGGCCAAGCGTGCCGCGGCTCGGGCAGTCACAGAGGCAAAAACTCGGGGTTGGGATGAGTTCGGGGAGGCCATGGAGGAGGACTATCGGATGGCCTCAAAGAGATTCTGGCAAACCGTCCGACGCCTCAGGAGGGGGAAGCAGTGCTTCACCAACACTGTTTACAGGGCGGGTGGAGAGCTGCTGACCTCGACTGGGGATGTTGTCGGGCGGTGGAAGGAATACTTTGAGGATCTCCTCAATCCCACTGTCACGTCTTCCGAGGAGGAAGCAGAGACTGGGGACCCAGAGGCGGACTCGTCCATCACCCTGGCTGAAGTCACTGAGGTGGTTGGCAAGCTCCTCGGTGGCAAGGCTCCGGGGGTGGATGAGATCCGTCCTGAGTACCTCAAGTCTCTGGATGTTGTGGGGCTGTCTTGGCTGACACGTCTCTGCAACATCGCGTGGCGGTCGGGGACAGTACCTGTGGAATGGCAGACCGGGGTGGTGGTCCCTCTGTATAAGAAGGGGGACCGGAGGGTGTGTTCCAATTACAGGGGAATCACACTCCTCAGCCTTCCCGGTAAGGTCTATTCCAGGGTACTGGAGAGGAGAATCCGACCGATAGTCGAACCTCGGATTCAGGAGGAGCAGTGTGGTTTTCGTCCTGGTCGTGGAACACTGGACCAGCTCTATACTCTCCATCGGGTCCTCGAGGGCTCATGGGAGTATGCCCAACCAGTCCACATGTGTTTTGTGGATCTGGAGAAGGCATTCGACCATGTCCCTCGTGGTATCCTTTGGGGGGTGCTCTGGGAGTATGGGGTCCGGGGCTCTTTGCTAAGGGCTGTCCGATCCCTGTATGACCGGAGCAGGAGCTGTGTTCGCATTGCCGGCAGTAAGTCAGACCTGTTCCCAGTGCATGTTGGACTCCGCCAGGGCTGCCCTTTGTCACCGGTTTTGTTCATTATATTTATGGACAGAATTTCTAGGCGCAGCCAGGGGCCGGAGGGGGTCTGGTTTGAGAACCACAGGATTTCATCTCTGCTGTTTACATATGATGTTGTCCTGATGTCTTCTTCGAGCCAGGATCTGCAACAGGCACTGGGGCGGTTTGCAGCCGAGTGTGAAGCAGCTGGGATGAGAATCAGCTCCTCCAAATCCGAGGCCATGGTTCTCGACCGGAAAAAGGTAGTTTGCTCTCTCCGGGTGGGTGGTGAGTCTCTGCCCCAAGTGGAGGAGTTCAAGTATCTCGGGGTCTTGTTCACGAGTGAGGGAAGGATGGAGCGGGAGATTGACAGGCGGATCGGTGCAGCGTCTGCAGTGATGCGGTCGCTGTATCGGTCCATTGTGATGAAGAAGGAGCTGAGCCCAAAAGGCGAAGCTCTCGATTTACCAGTCAATCTACGTTCCTACCCTCACCTATGGTCATGAGCTCTGGGTAATGACCGAAAGGACAAGGTCGCGGATACAAGCGGCTGAAATGGGTTTCCTCCGCAGAGTGGCCGGGCACACCCTTAGGGATAGGGTGAGGAGCTCGGTCACACAGGAGGAGCTCGGAGTAGAGCCGCTGCTCCTACACGTTGAGAGGAACCAGTTGAGGTGGCTCGGGCATCTGCTCAGGAGGCCTCCTGGACGCCTCCCTAGGGAGGTGTTCTGGGCATGTCCCACCGGGAGGAGGCCCCGGGGAAGATCCAGGACACACTGGAGGGACTATGTCTCTTGCCTGGCCTGGGAACGCCTTGGGGTCCCACCGGAGGAGCTGGAGGACGTGTCTGGGGTGAGGGAAGTCTGGGAGTCCCTGCTTAGACTGTTGCCCCCACGACCCGGCCCCGGATAAGCGGAAGAAAATGGATGGATGGATGGATGATTTTCTTTTACATAAACTAAGACTTTCAAAGCATTTTTAAACAAAATTTCTGACGAGCTAGCAACATGTCCGGTAGAAGAAACCAAAGGAATTCTTTCTGTGAACTTTCTCAGAACTATCAGCAACAAATTAATGATCTACAAGCACGAATATTTGCTTTAGAATCTGAAAAAGGATGAAAAACTAATACTTTCAACTCAAATTCGAGTGATACGGTGTCTTTGCCAAAACTTTGTAAAAACAAGAATGCTAAGTCAATGCAACAAGTGATAAAAGACAATAATAATACAGTTACATCACCCAAAATACAGCTTTTTTAGATCTGTCACAGACTGGTGTTAACATACAACCAGAGAATTGATTTTTGTCAGAAAAGAGCAATGAAGTTGGCAAAAGAGCACCAGCAGACAGGCGATCTGTACTAAATATCAAGGTCAGAGATATGCTGCTGTTAGGAAATGGTTCTATCAGAGATGTGAGCCACAGAGGAATCCAAACTTGCTCCTATGCCAGTTACACTATTTCTGAGATTATAAAACTCCTGCCAAAAGTTTTGACAACACACCGAAAAACTAAACAGCGGATTGTGCATGTGGGTGCAGTTGACACCAGAATGGAACAGACTGAAATCTTGAAAAGGGATTTCATTAATATATTCGAGGAGCTTAATAAAGTAGAGTTTAAGACATTCATCAGTGGACGTCTTCCTAACATAGACAGAAGGAACATGAAGAAATGTATTCGGCTGTTTCAGCTGAACACATGGCTGTTCAACAAATGTGCAGCCAGAGATTTGCATTACATTGAGAACTTTGATCTATTCAGGAAACAAGAGGACCTGTTCAAGGTAAATACACATGAGCAGAGGTGGAGTGAGAGTGCTGACGGATAACCTCCTCCACCTGCTAACATGCAGAGCACACAGAGTTTGGTGACCACTGCAAGAGTGCCACTAATAACTTACAGGTATTCTCACTAAGTACACCTTGCTGCACATTTGAACAAAAAACTCACCCGAGCGCTCTCATCTCTCCTGCGACTGCTGTGGCTACATCAATGTGCGTCGCAGGCTTGACGGCTAGCGGGGAGAAGCTAGCAGGAGCCAGCACTAGCGTTGCCACACTTAATTCCATCGCATGGCCCGGACCGTCAGGGGAGCTCACCGGGTGTTGCAGCGGGGGCACGGGGCTCGACGACAGAGAACAGAATGCCACTAATACCATCAGTGACATCAGTGCTCATCCACCTGAACTGCGAAGGCCACCTGACGCCCAGTCGGAACCCAACGATAGCCAAGCAAGTGTCAAGATAAGTCATAGCCCAAAAATTAAGACTAAGCCCCAAAGACGCAACATTACACACAATATAGCTGCCCAAAAAGAAAAGGCATCAAAAATATTTCAAACTGTTAATCATGCAAAGATTCTATGGGACATAAAGCTTAAACCAAAGGGGATTTTTGGGGGGCATTTGAACATAAGAAGTGTTGCACAAAAATCAGAACAATTTCAGCTGCTATTATCAGACTCTAATCTGGACTACATTGGACTATGTGAAACCTGGTTAACATTTACAACACCCTCTACTTTATATCATGTCCTACGATTTAAAATCTATAGAAAGAATAGATCTAGTCTATATATATATATATATATATATATATATATATATATATATATATATATATATATATACACTGTTCTGCATAGGTCTGAATCCCCTCAGCCAAATCATCAGCAACTCTGGCTATGGATACCAACTCAGGAATGGGGCCACCATCAGTCACCTCCTCTACATGGTGACGTGGATCAGTGAGTCGATGTCTCGCTCATTCTTAGCGTACAGCTTGATGTCATCCATCTACAGCACAGACATTGAAATGTCATTTGGGGTCTCCCTCCCAGAAGGGACAATAGCAGACATTGAGGACAGTTACAAGTACCTTGGTATCTCACAAGCAAATGGCAACCTTGAAGAGGAAATAAGAAAAGCAGCCACGGCCAAATACCTCAGATGCGTAAGTCCTAAGGACTCTGCTCAATGTCAAGAACAAGACCCAGGCAATAAACAGCTACACCCTGTCAGTAATCAGATAGCCAGCAGGAATCATAAGCTGGCCGAAGGAGGAGATACAGACCACAGACGTTAAGACCGGAAAGCTCCTGACCATGCATGGCGGGCTCCATCCCAAATCCAGCACCCTGAGACAGTACGTGAGCCGTAAGGAAGGAGGCCGAGGACTAGTGAGTGCGAGTGCCACAGTCCAGGATGAAACATCCAAGATCCATGAGTACATCAAGGACAAGGCCCCAACAGATGACGTGCTAAGTGAATGTCTCAGACAGTGGAGCGCAGAGGAGGTGGAGGTGCCATCATGGAAGGACAAGCCCCTGCACAGGATGTACCACCGGAACATAACTGAATAGGCCGATATCAAGAAATCCTACCAATGGCTTGAGAAAGGACTGCACAGAGGCACTCATCCTGGCTGCACAGGAGCAGGCCTTGAGCACCCGTGCGATAGAGGCCCACAGCACTGCAAACCTTTGAACTTCTCTCAATGAACTTCAGGATCAAGAAATGCAACAAGTGCAAATCAGAGTTCAAAGAAAAAGGTTGCTACTTAAAAAAAAATAAATAAATAAAAAAAAAATAAATAAAATAAATAATAATAATAATAATAATAATAATAATAATCTTGTACAAGTTCTGAGTTATTTTGAGTTTATTTTTTGTTTGTTATTTTCCATATGTATCATTCATAGTTTTGATGCCTTCAGTGAGAATCTACAATGTAAATAATCATGAAAATAAAGAAAAAAAAATAAAATAAATGAAATCGAGTGCCCAAACTTTTGACGGGTAGTCTAATAAAGAAAAAAAATTTAAAAATCTCATTTAGGACACAGTGCTTTTCAAGCTGAGACCACTTCCTTCTGCTGATGCTCATGAGTTTTTTGGCTACTTAATATGGCTGCACAATATAATGCTATTTGACTTGGAGCAATAAACAAAATGCAGACTGCAATTGTTTAGATAATAAAGGTTCTCTGTATCTGTTATCTTTTAGACATCTAAAATACACTACCAGTCAAAAATTAGGACACAATCTTCTATTTCATGTTTTTTTAGGCCAGAGCCCCTACTAGGGCCTATCGCTTTCGCAGTGATGAGTCATCGTTGTCAACTGTCTTGACAAAGTTGAGCACTAAGTCGCCCCCAGCATTAAAAGTAGTATCCAAGCAGCCATGTTGACAGTATGGGCTATATTTATAACTAATAAAATAAATGGAAGTTAATGGGAAGTCAGTGGGCGACCTTGATAAGATGATGAATAACGAGCGTGCCAGCATCACCAAAATCAGGTGTGTGAGAATTTTTTTTTTAAATCTATGTATGGAAGTGGATACAGCAAAACAATGTAACTTCTTTCTGTTCTGAATATGTGTTAGTTCCAAGACTTTTTTTCTATTTAAGGTGATTTGGGAGGTGTTAGTTAGCATGCTGGGGTATAATGTGTACTTGTAAGAAGAACAGATACAGCTTTGGTAACAACTGATTTGTTGATGATGATATGCCCAATTATAATGAGCCTCTTTCGTGTTGAAGACTGTGGACTATATTTAAAGACGGCGCTCTGAGACTTGGCACCGCACTCCAAGTTTCTTTACAAACATTCAGCTATGCCAAAAAAGTAAACGTCTGCACCTCCAAGAATATCTATATATCTTAGCACACAATCTGTTCCTGAATCCTTATGGGAAATCAGATTACATTAGGACTCCTACAATTGTCCTCATCTCCACCACCTCATTTGGCAGCAGTCGGATTCTGTCACAGTAAACCAACAGACAATAGGAGGCGTGATGCTAACGGTGCCAATACTTATGGTGCTGGGAGACAGGCCAAATCTGTTTAATGGTTATACTTCATGGGCTGGGTATATTTCAATCCAGAAATTAAAGGCCCCACATATATGATCAAAATTTGTCTTAGATATGCGTATACAGATATATTGTATGAGGAGCTCTTGAGATCAAAATAAGTCCACTGTATGCTATCTGAATCTAATTATAAAGCATTTTATTGGTAATCAGGAAGTGTGCAACAGCATGATAGTTGTTTAGCATTAACATGAGGTCTTTACTCATCATGGTGAATAATACTTGGAATGCGTAAGGGAAGGGAAGAATAACTTTAGACCACTACAAACCGTTAAAAACAAACCAGTGCTGTTTTTCATGTTTTTAAGACAGTAAAAATCTGGTGCAGGTCTTTTTAGTTAACATTTTTGTATTTTAGTGAAAGAATAATAAATAATATCATAATCTAAATATCTAATATGAATCTGCAGTTTACTTTACCTACAAAATAGGTCAAATGAATGAGTTGGGTTTTTTTTTTTTTAACAATTTTAAAACCTTCCTTCCATTCCTTTTACAATCTCATCCAGTTTCAATACTGCTGTGCTAATCATGATCTATAACCAGAAAATAAAATACATGTTAATTAAGAGGAGGCACTACAGGCAAAACTGATTCTCTTAAAAGTTTTTTGATCCATTTGGTCTCTTAAAATACAAGCTTTCATGAGAAAACAACTGAATTGCCTAGTCTGTACTTGTTTAAAAAAATAATCAAATCAACAGTAGCCATAGAGTTATCTTGTTTTCTCAAAATGCATTTTTCTCTTATAGGGACATAACGATCACCCCTTATTCACCTAATTTTACAATCTTGTACTTAACTAAATTTAATATGAAATAAGACATTTAATATTTGAGAATATTGTTATCATTTAATACGACAATAAAACAAAGCAAGAAATTTAAACCTGGCTCCAATTATTTTTCAGAAAATGGTAAATTTAGTCTACTTTTACACATAAAACGCCTTATTTTTGTATTAAAACATTACATGATCGTTTTTCTTACATTTATAGAAGTAAACTACAGAAGTTTCAAACTGATACTCCATAACCCCTCTCTGTTGTGTTCCTGCTTTTGGGGTTACTTGAGCCTGACACTCATTTTGTGTACTACTACTACATACTGTAGTGTTCAATCAATAACTCTACTCACACTGGGGTTAAGGTACTTCTTAATTTATTTACACTATAACTATATATTGTGGTATATCTGTTATTATCTGTTTTAATAATGATAATGCTCTTCCAGACAAAGTCGCTTTACAAACTCATGCATTATTCATTCGCTCCACATGTTGTGGTGGTAAGCTCCTACTGTAGCCACAATTGCTGTGGGACAGACTGACAGAAGCGAGACTGCCAATCTGCACCATCTGCCCCTCCGACCACTAACACTCACACAGACCACACAGATAATGTGACAACTTTTTTGCCACACTAGGAAGTTTTATGTGCCTTACCTAGTTGTGCTTATAACTTGTTCACTGGACTGACCTCTAAGTGTTATAACACTATTGTAGTGTTCTAGTGATTCAAACAAACATTTCCCTCCATCAATGCCAATAAAACTCCTCTACCCAAATGTATACACTAGTAATGGCATCTGTTATGCCGCTTGAAGCCATATGGTAAACTAAATAAATAATTGTAAACTATAGAGAAGTGGTATCCAAAAATGATCTGCTCGCAAAACAGAGAAATGGACCTTGATATCCTGCACACTTTAAATAATTGAAAACTGTAGTATTAGTAGCTAAAGATAGATATCAGTTATTACATAGTGCTAGCCTGTAAATGACAAAGGGACTACAGCTCTCCTGACTTTGGCAGTGGTTACTGTAAAACAAAGGTGGTTAGCCATAAAATAGCCAAAAAAATTTTACTCAATAAGAGTAACTAAGGTTAGAAGTACAAAGTAGTGGTCCAAGAACTTACTTGAGTAACAGTAAAAAAGTATTTGGGTTAGGTGGGTTAAGCATCTTACCCAAGAACACAATATACACTAGTGAGAAGGGATAAAACTGCCAATTTTCAGGTCAGTGGAAAACGGGCACACATTAAAACACCTGTAACATCACCATCCTAAACTGTACATAAAACTGACAGTGTAAAATACAGGTGGACCTGTATTTTCCACTGTAGTATTTCTTATTCAACATTCAGCAATTTTAACCTGGTTTATGGCCAATATCTCTGTAATTGAGTATATTTTTATCATTAAATATGACAAGAAAATGAAGAAAGAAATATACACATAGAATAAAAACTGGCAAAACGTTTAACATCCTCTCTGCCAGAAAATTAACTAAATTGAAAAAAATGAACAAAAAAATGTATGAAAATGTAGCTATAAAGACCAAGTAAGATCACAACATCAATATGGCAAGTTTGTGAACCTGTCGGGAAAAAAATTATGAATTCCATCCATCCATCCATTTTCTTCCACTTATCCGGGGCCGGATCGCGGGGGCAGCAGTCTAAGCAGGGACTCCCAAACTTCCCTCACCCCAGACACGTCCTCCAGCTCCTCCGGTGGGATCCCAAGGCGTTCCCAGGCCAGCTGAGAGACATAGTCCCTCCAGCTCCTTCTTCACCACAACGGACTGATACAGCGATCGCATCACTGCAGACGCTGCACCGATCCGCCTGTCAATCTCCCGCTCCATCCTTCCCTCACTCGTGAACAAGACCCCAAGATACTTGAACTCCTCCATTTGGGGCAGAGACTCACCACCCACCTGGAGAGGGCAAACCACCTTTTTCCGGACGAGAACCATGGCCTCGGATTTGGAGGAGCTGATTCTCATCCCAGCCGCTTCACACTCGGCTGCAAGCCGCCCCAGTGCCTGCTGCAGGTCCTGGCTCGATGAAGCCATCAGGACAACATCATCCGCAAATAGCAGAGATGAAATCCTGTGGTTCCCGAACCAGACCCCCTCTGGCCCCTGGCTGCACCTAGAAATTCTGTCCATAAATATAATGAACAGAACCAGTGACAAAGGGCAGCCCTGGAAGCATCCAACATGCACTGGGAATAGGTCTGACTTACTGCCGGCAATGCGAACACAGCTCCTGCTCCGGTCATACAGGGACCGGACAGCCCTTAGCAAAGGGCCCCGGACCCCATACTCCCGGATCACCCCCAAAGGACACCACGAGGGACACGGTCAAATGCCTTCTCCAGATCCACAAAACACATGTGGACTGGTTGGGCAAACTCCCATGAAAATAATGAATTACAAAACAAAACACCGACAATAAACATAAAACAAATAAAAAAAACTAAATAAAATAATTCGAAAATAACATTAAAATAGATAATAATATTTTCTGTGCATTTTTCATTCAAAACCTCTTGATACCATTCATGTCTTGTAGCTCACTAGCCCCACCTGGTGGTAGCCGCTATAGTCCATGTTGCCAGGCAGTGGAAACCCTGGGGCCAGTTGGTGCTCCCCCTCCATCATCTCAGGTCGTATGTATTCCTCCAGGTAGGCTCTGCACAGGCGCCGGTCCCAGTCGTCTGTAATATGGCCCCCGTACATGATCTCCCCAAACAGGTAGCGCAGGTCGTCGTATGGCACCTAGAGGCACAAAGGTTAAGGGTTAAAGAACAATCTGGGATACGGTGGTCTAAATTCCTTGTCATGGTTGTGGTTGGCTGCTCTTGTGACTGACTAGTTGGCAAGTTAAAATGTTAATGTGAAGATAAACATTTTAAAAGTTTAACATTTTGGGATTTTGACCGATAGCCAATATTGGATTGAATTTCTGTCACCACTTTCACTGCATTTTTTATTTTAACATGAAGTTCTACTGTGTAAATGGCCTCAAAAAATGGTTTACTACATTAAGATACATACTGAAAAAATACATACTATATTAACATTTTAGTCATGAGTACTCAATATATTAAATTGTGTTTGAATTCAAGTTTTCTACATTTTGTAGAAACCACACAAACCTTTCTTTGCCTCTGAAGTAAAGTTACCACAATTTCACCTGCACCTTTAGATCCCTGGCCTCTGCCCCAGCCAGTTCACATTTCCCATTAAGATAACACGCTCTGGCCTTTGTAGAGTCAGCGCACCTTCGGACTGGCCTCCAGGTAGTTGTAGAGCACGCTGATGGAGATGGTAAGGTCTCCGATGTTGAAGGGGTAAGTTCTGTTCCAGCCTTGGGGACCAAACTTGCTTCGCTGGGACACTACGGCGTGGAAGTAACACAGAGAAAACAGGATGCTTTTGAACTCGTTCTCCTGGGAACATATCTCCAACGTGTCCTGCAAAACAACCACAGCACAGCCAGGGTCACTTCTGCTGCACAGTCATTCTGCACAATTTAGCTCTTCTTTTGCCATATTATTAATGGTTCACTATGTCACTCCTCTGTGCGTGGAGTTTGACAACCTGCTTATCATCATTGAAATGTTGTTGGCGGCACGGTGGCTGAGTGGCAACACTCATGCCTCACAGCAAGAAGGTTTGGTTCGATCCCCGGGTCGCCAAGCCTTTCTGTGTGGAGTTTTTCATGTTTCTTCCCGTGCCTGGATGGGTTTCCTCCGGGTACTCTGGTTTCCCCCATCAACCAAAACATGAACGCCCTTCGAGACAACTGTTGTTGTGATTTTGGGCGTTACAAAAATAAATGAATTGAATTGAATTAAAATGTATTTCTTTGCCTGGAATGATCCACATTGATGTTACTTCCCTTGCATTTCTTAAAGCCAAATTATATAACTTTTTAGACCAATATAAAATTGCTAAAAAGCATATTGTTTTATTTCTTTTTTCATTTTGGTTGTCTTTCTTGCACTAAAAAAACATTCTGTGAGTGGTCTCCACAAACCTGTTTTTTGAGCTGGAAATGTTCCTTTGGCTATAATCTTCCACCTTATCACATCAAACTTATCCATCTCCATGTTCTGAAGTATGCTCTTATCTTAGTTGTTGTTTTTTTTCTTCGTTGTATTGAAGCAAGTTTGATCAATACAAAAACAACAACACTAGCACAAATCCATGCAATCCAAATGACAGTGAAAGTTTATCCTCTGTACTGCTTTGATCCACTTTCCGCAGACTAGTACACAGCCCCATTGTTCTCTGTAGATCGCTCTTATAGCTCCGTGTTCAGGTAGAACATGTTTGAAAATGGACGACGTGTTTAATTTAGCACAGTCCCCAGCAGTGCACAGCGGCAACCATCAGCACTGGGATACAGCGATGACAAGGTGCCACTAAAGCCACAGCCCAATTCTCTTTTAATTGTCACCAACTGTCAGCGCACTTAGCTCCAGGGGTCCTCTTGGCTCCTTATTCCCGACAGGCAAATAAAAAAACATCCAAATGCCACTGTATAATCAGAAGGAAAATACAGTTAAATAAGCCTGCCAATAAAGGACTGTGGAGAACTGAACAATCTTGGAGCAAATTTGAAGTATAGCAAAGTTACAAAGTTGTTCACTCGTCAGAAAATGTGATAAATCCACTCAACTCCTACATATTAAAGAGGAGGTATTACATTTGTATGTGTTAATGGCTAACACATACCATTTAGATCACTATGTTACATTTTGTCGTTTTGAAAATGCTATATTCTCCAAAAACAATGTATTAACATGTTTAATAACGTTTTGATGTTCTGAGTCCCCCCTTTACTTTACTCCTTGCACTAAATCCCTCCCCCTTCAGAGCACTATCACAACACAATCAGCCAGCATCCCGCTAATAAAACTACTGCACTACTGCATCACATCAGACTTGTTAAGTTGTAGTGTGTTTTGTTTCATGCTTTTGTATAAGGGAGCTATAATGTTAAAAGAGCTTTTATAAAGATAATTGTTTTGATCAAAGTTCTGCTCAATTGATCTTTATTATCTACATTTGAGGTATCATTGCTTGAAAATTCCCTGTTTCTCCCTGTAAAATATTTTTTCTTTAATGTCATTCCATGCAAAGCAATAGTAGCTCTATGGGCACAAGTTCAGCCTTGTTTATACAATGCATTATCTAACTATTCTTGTGGAGTGCCTCCACGGTCTCCTGTAATTGAATAAATGCAAAACAGCTACATTTCAAGGTCCTGTTTTTTCTCATGTATTTGAGATATATTTGTCTTGCCCCAAGAATTTTATTGCCTGATAATCAGGAGGTACACCTTAGCATGTTGTTAGCATTACACTCACAACAAATCTCCACACTGGTCTCTGAGAGTTGTGAATCTTGCTAATAAACTCAGCACTGTGAATAATTAGGATGCTCAGAATGCATGAGGTAAGCAAGGAATAATTTTGGACCACTGCAAACCATTTTTAAAACAGCAAACATCAGGTACAGCGCATTTAATACAAAATTGTGGGGTATATGCAAATCAATCATAAGACAAGCCTGAGGTAGCCTGTCCGGCACCAAATACTGCATCTTGTCAATGTGATTAGGAAGTACGCTAGTGTGAATATATCTAATGAACCTTTCTACTTAGATGAATGCAAATATGTAGTACATGTCCACACAGTTTATATCGAGTGTGCTAAACAGGCTTAACCCCTTGAGAAATACCACTGGTGCACTAAGCCCTTTAGGTTTCGTTAATATTCTGCACAGGACGCCTCTGCTCAATGCACCATCATAGCGTTCACGAGTGCTGGGGTGGGGAGAGAGAAGGAGTAGAGAGAACACACAGATCCAAATCAAAGACAGCATGCATAGGAATACAGGGATGGCGAAACAGCCCAGGCAGTTAAAGCAGGGAGTATCAGAGGGTGGGCTATAATGTGATGGATAGTTATGGAAGATAATTTGTTTAATCAGATTTTGAATTTTAAATGCCTTTTAATTTGTCACTTTGATTTTTGTTTTACTCTGAAAAAAAACCTCTTTGAATTTTTTTTATTTTTGTATTAGTATTATTTTCTAAGAAGATGCATTCTCCTTTTAAATTTTCAACACACATATTTTCAAGCCCTCAAGTTTGAAGAAAATGCAGTAAAAAATGTTGCAGCAAATTGCTTAGCCAAGGTTTAAGCCACTGATCCTAAGTGTGTTGACATAATTTACAACCAGAAAATGTTGTAGGAAACCAATCATTATTAGCCTAATCAAAACCTTAGCTCTTTGATTCCTTAACCATAAGACCAGCCCACAGAAGAGAAAGCCAACAAGAAACAGATCATGCCTCCTCAATCAGGCATGATCTATTGCTTGCATCTTGGCAACTTGTTGGTTGTTAGAAATTCAGCGGTATTTAAAAGTCAGAATCTGATAAAACAAATTATCTTCCATAAATAGCATAGAGCTCCTTGTGTCTGTATTGGTTACACTTGGCTGGGCAGCATCAACACTACATGACCATTAGGTTGCTATCACATACAATTCTCCTCTCATTTAAAAAAAAAATAAAAATTTTATATATATATATATATATATATATATATATATATATATATATATATATATATATATATATATATATATATATATATATATATTTTTTTTTTTTTTTTTTTTTTTTTTCTTTTTTTTTTTTTTTTTTTTTCTACCAAGCCTGTTCAAATCAAGGAAAACAATATTACTTAAAGGGAACAAGATCCAGAGAGGATCCAGAATACACACTCACCGGTGAATCTCCTCATGTTCTGATGGGTGTGATTGACAGGTGGATTAGCCAATTACGGACATGCATGGTCTGTCCAAATCAAGACAAATATGGCTACTTACAAGGGAAAAAGAAAGGGAAAAAACCCACAGGGAACCAAAAAACATGGCAGATTTCTGCAGAATCACTGAATGAAGCACTAAACTTTTAATCAGAGATGAGAGAAATGTAATTTTGTTCAAAAGATGGTAAATAAGCTCTTTTGTGCATTAGTGAAAGCACAATCATGTTTGGTTCCAGCTTGAGACACACCTGAAGGTGTGGGGACCACAAATAAACTGGAAAACAGAAGACTAAGGGATTGTGACATTGCCCATAGCATTTGGTTGCAACCAAATGAAGCTCATTGAGGCTAGCAGTTAATGTGGCTAATCTGCAACCATGGGTCATGGGTTGGCTGGATATCCGAGTGTGAAACCAAAGAGCCAATCAGAAGCAAGGCTGCTGAAAGTACATGCTGCCTCCTGTTTGTACCGCTGGTTTGGCAGGGTGCGGGCACTTAACAACGAAGCTCTCAATCAACCCATTGCTAATATTAGCATGAGCAACCTCAGGAAAATCAGCCAATTAATTACACTGGTCAACACTAAATTTATTGTCTAAGATTTTTTAGCTGATAATTTTGATGTGCTGAATCCAAAAATCACATTGGTTTTGCTCAATCAGGTCAACGTTCTGAACTAAGCTACATATTTGTTTTTGGACGATTTTGTTTACATGTATGAGTATTCACGTCATATGATGCAAAATTCTGTTATATTTCTCGTTATAAATAAATTCTGAAGATTTTGCATGTGCCAACTTATGACTAATTGTTTTTTTTTTTATTACAAGTGAATGAAATGGCTTCGACTAGAAGATCTTGCAAAAATAAGCCTGACATATTCTGCTACATCTGCGGTAAATACACCAATGTTCCTAACAGGAATCAAGTCACAAGTTTCATAAAGCGTGCTTACCATGCTTATTTTGGTATTAAACTTGGTGACCAAGATGAAACTTGGGCGCCACACATGGCATGCAAGTCATGCACCGAGTATCTGCGTCAGTGGACTAAAGGCAAGAAGAGTTGTCTGAAGTTTAGAATTCCCATGGTTTGGAGGGAGCATCAAGGACATCAATACTTCTGGGCTATTGATGTGACTGGTATCAACAGAAAGAACCGAAGCAGCCTCAAGTATCCTGACCGTGAATCAGCACGTCGTCCTGTAGCTCACTGTGATGAAATTCCAGTACCTGTCTTTGTAGAAGTTCCTGACATCAGTGACAAAGATTCCTCCAGTGTGGTTTTAATGATGATGCTCCACATCCTTTTTCCCAAAAGGAGCTAAATGTTCAGGTTTCCTGAGAATCTGGGATCACTGAGTGATGAGCAGGTGGAGAGATTCCATCAGGACATAAAAGAGATGGAGACCAGGTATCAGGGACGCTGGGATGCAGTCATGATGGCTGATTACTGTTGGACTCTGAAGAGAGACATCCCTGCTGCTGAGCATTCAAGGGGTTGATAAAAACAGAAGTTCATGTCCTGAATTTTGCACAATAATAACGTAACGTTCCAATTTACATGTACTTACCTTTATCAATTAACATAACGTAACATTTAATTAATACATTCTGTTAGAAAACTATTTTTCATCTCCTAAAACATTTTTTTGGATGAGAAATATTAAAGAAAATCAACTGATAATGTCACAAAATTGTAATCAATTTAGTCAGAAGATCAGATTTTTCAAAATCAAATTAGCATAAAAACCTGACCTGACTGAGAAAAATGGATATCATTTTTGGAATCAGTGGTGCTAAATGGTCCTAATTCAGTTGAAAAAACACAGACAACTTTCAAAAATGTCTTTTTTTTGGTAACCCAGTGTTATTAATGTTCATATTTTTATTTAGGTACAAAATAGCTAAATAAAAACTCCAGGGTCATGTAGAGTGGGGTAATGCGAACATTTTAAGGAAAAAAAAAAAGATTAGGCTCACTGCAGTGGTACCAGATGCCACAATTTTTCAATAGAAAGTAAACTGCATCCAGTGCTTGAAGGATGCAATTTCAGGCCCATGCTCACTTCCTATTTGGAACGTGCTGACTAGCGCGTTAGCTATGTCCATTTATATATACAGGCCATGGGATCAAACTGATATCCCTCTGTATAAATAATACAGAAAGATATCATTCTGGATTTGCCATGCAATCACCACAATGCGTTTATAAGCACATTTCACAACTTTCTGAGACCAGAGCAGATTGTAAACAACTAGCAGGCTAATTGTTCACAATAAAGGACTGTAGATGTAGATAGCACACACGAGACTTATTTTGACCTCAAGAGCTGCTTATAGAATATATCTGTACTGGGACAAGACCTTTTTTGCTCTAATACATGGGGAGAAAAATGTGTACAAGGCCTTTAAAATTGCCATTCATTTAAAGGAAGCAACTTTCCAATTTGTGGTACTTGCTGAAATAAAACAACAATTTTCACTTTCATACTATTTTGGATGGCCATTTTTCTGTAGACATTGTCGCATAATATAAAATTCATGTAATTATGTAGACGTTAGCTTTCATACTAATGTTGGGCTCTACTCGCTACTAAACTTAACAGTTTTCTAATGAAACTCTGATATTGAGTGGCTGTCAGTCACCAAAACAGCAGTTATTGTTAATAGTCTGTAATCTTTTGTGGCTCAAGCTAACTCTGCCTTTTAAAATGTTCTATTTGGTACCAGCCTCTACAATGCAAATTATTACTATTTACAAAAACGGGAAAGTTCCATTACATGTCCTCAGTCAGGTTGGCTGGTGGTGTCCATGGAGATGTTCTTGCCTTGCTTGGAAATACCACAGTATGGCATTTATTTGAGCGAGTGAGTGAGTGAGTGAGCAAAATAAAAAGTAAATAAATAAATACATTATCACTGAGTCAAGCAGGTGATTTCCCCAGACCAAAAATTAAAGACCTACATCCATTATGACCATGGGCACCACTGATGCCTTCACCTTTCAGGCCTTCTCCAGCTTTTCTTTGAGCCCCTGAAATTTCTCTAGTTTCTCATGTTCCTTTTATCTAATGTTCCCATCTTCGTACTGCAATGTCCACTACAGTCGCTTTGCTCTGTTGTTTATCCACCACCACAATGTCCGGTTGGTTTAGCATCACCATTCTGTCAGTCTGTATCTGGAAGTCCAACAGGATCTTGGCTCGCTCCTTCCAGTACCTTTGGAGGTGTTTCCCACCAGTACAGTCCAGTCCATACACTGCACAAATGTTTCTGTACACTATGCCCACCACTTGGTTGTGCTGCTCAATGTATGCTTTCCCTGCCAGCCTCTGGGGGGCATGACATTCCAATGTCTGTGCTGTACTGACCCTGGTGGATCAGTGAGTCAATGTCCTGTCATTCTTAGCGTACAGCATGATGTCATCCATGTAGAGGAGGTGACACTGGTAACTGGTAAGTCATCTGACTTTCAACAGAGGACCCAAGTTTGAATCCCCCCATAAGTAAAAACACCTGTAATCAAGTAAATGCAAGATGGTTTAATTTAATGCAACACAGTGGAATATGCACCTTTAAAGGGTCACACTGGAGTTTTGTTTTGTTTCATTCACACATGTTTAACACACAAATCCTGCATATTTATTTTTTCTCTCAAACAGAAAATACTCTGTTCACCTAATGATGTCATGTGGTAATACATGAAGTGCTCCACTGTGTTTGTATCCATACACCTTCAATAGAATAATATGGATAACTTCAGCCATGGAATTGCCAATCTCTACTGAACAAAAGGTAAAAGGTAGTCAATTATGTGTAATATAGCACCTTTAAAATTGAAAACTTACATTGGCATTACCATCCTATTCTCACTTATGTCAGACTTGTATTTTGCCCAAGTGTTTTATGTTTGTTTGGAGGCACAGAAAGGGTAGGATTGAAAAACTTTCAGAGCTGCCTGCCTGTGAGTGTACTCGACGCCATATTTGGTAGGTTTTACCCTGACATTGATTAGCTTTCACAGGGGTTGTAGCGGCTCTCCTCCCTGAGCTTGGCTGTCGTACTTATCTGCAGATAGACATCGGTCTGCTGGTATGGAGCACGGGTAAGGTTTGCTATTGACGCACTGAAGTAATCCTGCGCGCGGAAACATGGCTGATAAGATTAAGAAAAAATAGCATGGATTCTGTGGAAATCTGCGGGCGGCAAAGTGCTCCTCAAGTTTGATATTGTGAGGCTGATATCATGGCCAAACAACAGCCAGCTAGTGAGTCATACCTTACCTTACAGTAATAGATCATTCTAGTGCAAACAGAACATCTAATGCACTTTCAATGGAAGAGTTAGCATTAGCCACAAACTATCAGTAGTAGAAGAAATACTCAATTTTGTTACTTATATAGCTATAAAATATATAGATACTAGAGCAAAAAAGACTCAAAAGTAAAAGTATCACCTGAAAAAATCATCTTAAGTAAAAGTATTAAAGTACTGTAAATTTCTTTAATCTGCTTTTTCCCCAAGCTTTGAATCCTGTGGCTTATACAACGGTGCGGCTAATTTATAGATTTTTACTGGCTAACGGCCACCAGGGGGCACTCTCCAACAGTTAATGCAAAAGTGAGACAGCTATGGGGAAAGATTATGCGCTGAAGAATACACTATTTTTGATTGATAATCATTTTGCTCATCATGCACACACCCTCATCATAGAAAATACACAAAGAAATGAAAATGATGCAGCTTTTAAGATAAAGGCAATTGATCTGTCTATCAAAGAAGGAAATAAAGAAAATAGAGCCACTGTACGTAAGCTTGGCATTAATGATGTTGGAGACAGCAGCGAGAATAATTTAGTCAATGTAAAAAGACAACAAAAGCATTCAGGGGAAATAAATGCAGATGGCCAGTGTCGGTGTTGTTTTATTTTCTAAACATGCAGGTATGTTCATCCCATGTTGATGGTGTGTTGGTGTGTGTTAAATTAAAACTACATGTACCGTCTTTCTGTGTAAAGATCTCACATTACAACATGAAAACCTGCGGCTTATATTCAAGTGTGGCTTATGTATGTACAACATTTATTTTAAAATTTCGTATTTTGCCCATATTTTGAGGTCTTATAAGGCTTCAAATGTATTGATTTTGATAAAGATTTGTGATGAATTTTGTTCAGTTGAAACAGCTGAGTCAATTGTTTTTTCTAGACGTTTTTATTTGTATATTTCTGCTCAAACTAGGAATATGTTCAAAATTACCCTCTCGGCCTTTGCAGTAGGCTTCAAACAATCCTTGTGCTTCAGTCCACTTCAAAAATGTCTTGAAGAAAAGTGCAGATACATGCTCTCAATCAGAATCAGAATCCTTTTATTGCCATCGTTTGTGAACACAGTTCACAAACTAGGAGCTTACTTTGGTGATAAAGTGCAACATAAAACACACTGA
This sequence comes from Periophthalmus magnuspinnatus, assembly GCF_009829125.3. NCBI lineage: Eukaryota > Metazoa > Chordata > Actinopteri > Gobiiformes > Gobiidae > Periophthalmus > Periophthalmus magnuspinnatus. Next base: position 26,957,058 of record NC_047144.1, read on the forward strand.
ATAAATACAAATACAAATTAGGGCATGCATGAAGTTAAAAAAGATATGCTTAAAAAATCAAATCAAATACTTAAAGGTAGAAAATATATACAACAGCAGCATTAGAACAACAGTGCAAACATGACATATTAAAGTGACCGGTGTTATAAAGTGTCCAGTTTTGTGCAAATATTATAAAGTGTTCATGAGACAAACGGCAGAGGGGAAGAAACTGTTTTTATGACGAGAGGTTCTGGTCCCAATGGACTGTAGCCTCCTGCCAGAGGGAAGTGGCTCAAATAGTCCATGTCCAGGATGAGAAGTGTCAGCTGCTATACGGCCTGCTCGCCCTTGAGTCCTGGAGACCTACAGGTCCTGTAGCGGTGGAAGGCTGTAGCCAATCACCTTATCAGCAGAGCGCACAATGCGCTGCAGTCTCTGTCTGTCCCTGGCAGTGGCCAGTGGCGAACCACACAGTGATGGAGGAGGTGAGGATGGACTCAGTGTTGGCCATGTAAAACTGCACCATCATCTGGACCGGCAACTTGCATTTCCTCAGTTGCCGCAGGTAGAACATCCTGTGCTGGGCTTTCTTGATGAGGGAGCTGATGGTCGGCTCCCACTTGAGATCCTGGGTGACGCAGGTGCCCAGGAAGTGGAAAGAATTCACAGTGGTGATGGGGGAGTCCGTCAGGGTGAGGGGAGGGGACTTTCCTGAAGTCCACACTCATCTCCACTGTCTTCTGGGCATTAAGTTCCAGGTTGTTGCTGCTGCACCAGGACACCAGCCGGTCCACCTCCCTCCTGTAGGCAGACTCATCGCTGTCAGAGATGAGTCCGATGAGGGTGGTGTCATCCACAAACTTAACCAGTTTGACGGAGTAGTGGATGGAGGTGCAGCAGTTGGTGTACAGGGAGAAGAGCAGGGGAAAAAGTACACAGCCCTGTGGAGATCCTGTGCTGATAGTCCGAGTGTCCGAGACATTCTTCCCCAGCCGCACGCGCTGTCTCCTGTCCGTCAGGAAGTCAGTGATCCACCTGCAGGTGGAGTCAGGCACTTTGAGCTGAGCGAGCTTGTCCTGGAGTAGAGCAGGGAGGATGGTGTTGAACACAGAGCTGAAGTCCACAAACAGGATCCTGGCGTAGGTTCCCGGGGAGTCCATATGCTGGAGGATGAAGTGAAGGGCCAGGTTAATGGCTGTCGATTGGCTCTGTAGGCAAACTGCAGAGGGTCCAGGAGGGGGGAGGTGAAGGACTTGAGGTGGTGCAGGACCAGGCGCTCAAATGACTTTATGACTACGGACATCAGCACCACAGGTCTGTAGTCATTAAGTCCAGTGATCCTGGGCTTCTTGAGGATGGGGACGATGGTGGACAGCTTGAAGCAGTCTGGGACGTGACATGACTCCAGGGAGGTGTTAAAGATGTCCGTGAAGACAGGAGCCAGTTCCTCAGCACAGTGTCTAAGGATGGAGAGACACCATCTGGTCCCGTGGCCTTACGGGGGTTTTGCTTCCTGAAAATTTTTGTCACATTCTGCTCCCAAACTTTGAGAGCAGTGGGGGAGAAGGAGGGGTCCGAGGTGGGCTTAGAGGTAATGTCCATGATTGTGAGGGAGGAGGGGGAGGGGTGTGAGACTTCAAACCTCGCATAAAAGTTGTTTAACTTTTCTGCTAGCTGTTTGTTGTCCACGCACGAGGGGCTTTGGGCCTGTAGTTGGTGATTTGCCTAAGCCCTCTCCACACAGAAGCAGAGTCGTTGGTGGAGAAATGCTGCTCCAGACGTGTATTGTACTTTGCTTTAGCCTTTTCCACCTCTTTGCTAAACGCATACTTGCAACGTCTGTAGCCTTCACGATCTTCTGCCCTGAAAGCTATCTCCTTGTCTCTCCTCAGATGTCTCAGTCTGGGTGTGAACCATTTGTCGTTGTTAAAAGTCACCCTGGTGCACATCCCAGTCGGTAGTGTCCAAATGTAGTGATGTAAAAGTAAAAAGTATCAATTTTAAAATAAAAAAAAAAAAAAATATATATATATATATATATATATATATATATATATATATATATATATATATATATATATATATATATATATATATATATATATATATATATATATATATATATATATATATATATATTTAAAGTACAGATACCTAATATTTGTACTTAAATACAGTACTGTACTACTTCTACTTTGTTGCGTTCCACCATTGCAAACTCTGGTCTGGAGCTGCTGCCCACATTGCCCCTGCATGTACACAGCATGTAAGTAGTGTGTTTGACTATGGTGTAAAGTGCTTTGAATACTACTACTGCTACTGCTGCTGCTGCTACTACTGCTATAATTAGTACTGCTGGTGCTACTTCTACTACCAACTACTTCTGCTGCCACCATTGTTTATCGACTACTACTTACATCTACTGCTATTATTACAACAACAACTACTACTATCTACTACTAACATCTACTACTACTGCTACTAATATACTACAACAAGAACTACTACTACTAGTACTCCTACTAACATCTATCAATCAATCAATCAAACTTTATTTCTATAGCACCTTCCAACAACCAAAGCCGCCCAAAGTGCTGTACAACATTAAAAACACGATTAAAAACAATAAACATCATACAAATCAACAGAGCACATTACACCATTAAAATAAAGAAAGTGTCACAGGGCCACTAAGTGCTAAAAGCCATTCTAAATAAATAACTTTTAAGTTTGGCTTTAAACAGAGGTAGGTCAGAGATGGAACGTAACTCAATGGGAAAATAGTTCCAGAGTTTTGGACCAGCCACTGCAAAAGAATGATCGCCCCACTGTTTGCACCGGGAACTCTACTACTCCTACTATTACTACAACAACTACTAAACTACTACTAAGACTACTACAACTACTACTACTAGTACTTACATTTACTACTCCTTGCATCTACTACTACTGTACTACTATTTCTATTTGTGCAACTGAAACTTGAAAGAAACTTTGTGTCTGCCAGGTAAGTGTGACTTCATGCACATTTAGTTAGAATCATAGCAAATGTATTTAGGCATATATGCAGATTCATGAGGAACTAATGAGAAGTTGTATCTACCTCAAAGCCCCAACTGCGTTCCCTGAGCCCCCCGCAGAGGGCCTGGTCAGGGAGTAGGGCAGAGGCATCAGGCTGCTCCTCCATCTGCCTGCTCCTGCCTCTAAAGTGGAGCTTTGATGAGAAATCTGCAGTGAAAATTGACATGTGCGGTCCACAGTGCCAGTCGCGCACACAGGGAGGAGAGCAAACACAAGTTGACATGGAGGAGTGTACTGAGAACACAGCTGCTCCTCTTTGGTTAGGTCGGTTAGTTTGGCATGGAGGTGGCTCTGGGCTCAAAGACCATCTCAACTACTCTTTCTTGCATTAGGAATGGGAATGTGCTCAGGTGGCCAGTGTTTCTTAAAAAAATAAGTCTAGTTTTCTACTACTGTTGAATTGTTCCTTCATAAAAAATATGCATATTTTAGCGGTCTCTCCCAGGCTTTATTTACAGTTAGCTATAAGATTCTGTGCAATGCTCAGTCCACAAACCTCCATCGCCCATGCTCCCACACAACAATATTATATATATATATATATATATATATATATATATATATATATATATATATATATATATATATATATATATATATATAAGAAACCACCTGCGGAGGGTGAGGATGAGATTTATAGACAGATTTAGACAGATCTGATACCCCTCTTTAAACCTAGTAATATGTATCTGAATGCCCTAAGTACTTTACATTGCATTACTCATTCCCTCCATATGGTAATGGTAAAATACTACTGTGGCCACAGCTCCCCTGAACAACACCAACGGAAGCAAGGCTGCCAGTTGGCATCATCAGCCCCTCAAACCACACACACTCACACCACATTCATAAAAGCAAGTGTCTTGCCAAAGGACACAGAACAAGATTGATTCTTGTTCTCCCTTTTAGTCCTGTTATAATGTTGTTGCCTCATCAAAAACATGCCCAGTGTTGCATTTTGTTTCATTCACACATTTGAATAATCCTTTTAAGTCTCCAAAGCTCAAAATGCTATGTTTCACCTTGTGATGTCATGTAGTGCTAGTCTTCATATTAACAGCTACCTTTAGTTCAGTAGAGCCTGGCAATTCCAGGGCTGAGATTATCCAAATGATTATAGTGAAGGTGTGTAAAGTCATAAAAACACAGTGGAACACGTCATGCACTACCACATGATATCACAAGGTGGAACAGAATGTTTTTTGTTTGAAAGAAGAACTAAATATACAGGGTTTGTGTGTTAAACATATGTGAATGAAACAAAACTCTGGGTATGTTTTTGATGAGGAAACAACATTACAATATAAATCAGAAACTAAAAGCTTGTGCCCTCCTGAAAGCCACTGCTACCCCACTGTGGCCCCTGGTTTTCCCAGCAGTCTCCAGTACTAATCAGGCCCGGCAGTGCTTAGATTCAGAGATCTGATCAGCCATTCTCAAGGTGGTATAGCCGCTTGTAGCACATAACATGTAGCCACTATGGCCTGCAAAACACAATGAGTTGCACTGAAGAATGAGGCTGTTCAAATAAGGCTAAAAACTATAACTGCCAGTGTCAAAATCAAGTGTCAGCACTGTAAGCTGTGAAAGGATCAAAATGAATGAGCATGAAAACACAGAGAAACATGTATTGATACTTTGCAGCTAATGTCATCAACATTCACTGTGGTTGTGATGCTACCTCCTAAATCCATGCTTTATTTTGTCAGACACTGATAAATATTGTTATGCTCATTCACTTGGTTATTACATTCAATTACTAAAAGTACGAATAACTTTTTGCCAGTGTTTGCTAATGTGTGCATTGTGTCGCCATGGTAACCCCTGAACATTCCACTATGGAAATACATGCAGTACACCCCCAGAATGAATGAACATTAAAACACAGAGAAACACTTACTGTATTATCGGATAATGTCAAAATGTGGAGCTGCGCTATGGATGGGAGACTAAATGTAAAACTAAAACATGAACAAAACACTAAATGGAAATAGCCATGCAAAGATTTCCAGCATATTTTCAAAATGTCTGGATAAAACATGTGTCTTGAATTGATTTCCCCATAAGCTATACGACCTAGTGATAAGATCAAGGTTGTCCTGTTAATTACAGACTGGGTCTAAAAAAGTGGAAATAATGTTTTAATGCTCCTTTGTACTTTGGATAGGATGAACCTGCTGGTATACAGAGAATACGCCTCATTCATGAAGTGTTCTTACAAACACATCTATCATCATCTTATGAACATTTTTGGCAAAAAGTTTTCTAAACTGAAATGTTCTTTGACGAACAAATTCTACCAACAGTCAGGAGCAAGCGTAAGAACAAAAATTATATTCTTTTATAATAGTCTTATAATGCAAACAAACATTCTAATTACTCCATGATTGTAAGTTATATATTTTCATATATTATAGATATATACAGCGATATAAGATAGGGCATCCGGTGTAAACTTCTGACGCAAAATGTCATGTGAAGGTGCAGGGAGTCTTATTGTTTCACAGTACACATATCAAAGCTGCGTCAGGGAGTAACATTGTGGACATAGTGGAGTGCCTCCTCTGTATGCAGCACCTGTTGTGTTGTTTACTGCACCAGTGTTATGGCGAAAAACGCTTCCACGCTCACAGGCATATGCTCAAGATGTGTTCATGAATATATCAAAATACATTTTGCAACTTAACTCTTTATTCACTATTCACACTCTCCATTGTATTTGCATGTGTTATTATTTATTTATTTTGTATGTCTCCTGTAAAGTATAGAATGCGTTCAGTCAAATTTATGTCACCTTTGATTTATTTGACGTATATTATTTTATGTATTAACATTTATTTGGATGATTAGTACTTTGATTATTACTTTGTACTTATTTTACAATGAATATTACTTATTATATTATGTTGGATACATTATTTACTTTCTTCATAATAATATTGGTTCCTCGTTATTGTTCCGGTACAGCGCATTTGAGGAGCACACAGATAAAAATGTAACAAGAGTGAACGTGCACAGGGTGTGCACGAGATGAGATGAGTTAAGTTGCTGAAGAAAGACGTACACTGTCCTGCCATGTTAGTCTATTTAAGCAAAGAAGACAGCAATAAAATACATCATATTAAATCTATCTGTAACCCGCCAAACAACAGAGACTGGTGAGAACATATATTAGGGTTACATTTATATAAATGTTCGATTGCAACGTGACTCTGAATTACTGTATGTATGCAAGTTTTCTCCCTGAGAAAACCCACAATGTCAATGAAAATTTCTGGACAGACAGATTTCAGAAAAGTTTTGGACTAAAATGTTTCTCTGCATGGAAGAGGCGCCTCTGTCGATACTGCTGGTGCAGGGGCACATGAACAACAAAATTAATACGATTATCGAGGAAGGGGGATATAATACACAAAGGTTTGAACTTTGGGACAGTTTAAACAAGAGAGAAATGTGAGAAAATGTCAATGCCTGTCTGAGAAAAGTGTATAAAGTGTGTGGTGAGGGGTTTTACAGCCTTAAAACACATATAATATTTTTTTAAAATAAAGCTGACTACTTTGCGAATTTCACTTATTGCAGGTTACATTAAGAACGTAACACCCGCAATAAATGAGGGACCAGTGTATGTTGGTTATGTACAGTTACAGACCAGTGTATGTTGGTTACAGTATCATTAACATTACAGTATCCTGGACCCTCTGCAGTTCGCCTACAGAGCCAGTCGGTCTGTAGGCAACGCCATTAACCTGGCCCTTCACTTCATCCTCCAGCATCTGGACTCCTCGGGAACCTACGCCAGGATCCTGTTTGTGGACTTCAGCTCTGCATTCAACACCATCCTCCCTGCTCTACTCCAGGACAAGCTTGCTCAGCTTAATGTGCCTGACTCCACCTGCAGGTGGATCACTGACTTTCTGACGGACAGGAGACAGCGCGTGCGGCTGGGGAAGAATGTCTCGGACACTCGGACTATCAGCACATGATCTCCACAGGGCTGTGTACTTTCTCCCCTGCTCTTCTCCCTGTACACCAACTGCTGCACCTCCATCCACTACTCCGTCAAACTGGTTAAGTTTGTGGATGACACCACCCTCATCAGACTAATCTCGGACGGCGATGAGTCTGCCTACAGGAGGGAGGTGGACCGGCTGGTGTCCTGGTGCAGCAGCAACAACCTGGAGCTTAACGCCCAGAAGACAGTGGAGATGATCGTGGACTTCAGGAAAGTTACAGCCCCCCTGCCCCCCCTCACCCTGACAGACTCCCCCACCACCACTGTGGATTCTTTCTGCTTCCTGGGCACCTGCATCACCCAGGATCTCAAGTGGGAGCCGACCATCAACTCCCTCATCAAGAAAGCCCAGCACAGGATGTTCTACCTGCGGCAGCTGGGGAAACGCAAGGTGCTGGTCCAGATGATGGTGCAGTTTTACGTGGTCATCATTGAGTCCATCCTCACCTCCTCCATCACTGTGTGGTTCGCTGGGGCCACTGCCAGGGACAGACAGAGACTGCAGCGCATTGCGCGCTCTGCTGATAAGGTGATTGGCTACAGCCTGCCATCTCTACAGGACCTGTACGTCTCCAGGACTCGGGGGCGAGCAGGCCGTATAGCAGCTGACACTTCTCACCCTGGACAGGGAGTATTTGAGCCACTTCCCTCTGGCAGGAGGCTACGGTCCATTGGGACCAGAACCTCTCGTCATAAGAACAGTTTCTTCCCCTCTGCCGTTTGTCTCATGAACACTTTATAATATTTGCACAAAACTGGACACTTTATAATACTGGTCACTTTAATAAGTCATGTTTGCACTGTTGGTCTGATGCTGCTGTTATATTTTTTTCTATCTATAAGTTGTTGTTTTTTTTAAGCATATCTTTTTTAAACTTTGTGCATGCCCTAATTTGTATTTGTATTTATTCAGTGTGTTTTATGTTGCACTTTATCACCAAAGTAAGTTCCTAGTTTGTGAACTGTGTTCACAAACGATGGCAATAAAAGTCTTCTGATTCTGAGATGTTGATAATTATTTCCAATATCAGTATTGGCCAATATTGTTGTTTGATACCAATATATATTTTTTTCTTTTGCTGGACCATTCTCTGTGTGCCCATGTGTTATTACCAGTTTGTCTTTAGTGCATCAGATTTGTGTTTTTGAACACTCAAGAGTAACAATGGAAGATTATAATTATTATAATCACAAAGAAATCAATACTTTTTTGAGAGTGGTGGAATTAAATGTTGGCATCTAGTGCTATACCAATTTCTCGTTCTGTTACAATTGATAAAAAGTGGAAATCATAATGTGGTGGCTATGGTCATGGTTGGCTGTTCTTGTGGTTGACTGGCTAGCACACTGAGCAGTTTTTAAACTTTTTAAATTTGTATCTTAGTTTTAACTTAAACGGGCTCATACTGCTTTATTTTCTGATCATTATTATAATGTTTCTTCATCACAAACATACCTGGAGTTTTGTTTTGTTTTATTCACACGTTTAACACACAAACCCTGCATATTTAGGCTGAGTTCTTTTCTCAAGCAGAAAACACTCTGTTCCACTTGTGATGTCATGTGGTATTACAGGAAGTCGCACTGGACTATAAGTCAAATTTTTGGGGGAATTTTTTTTTTACAAAATCCGAGACCAAGAACAGACATTTTATCTTTAAAGGCAATTTATAATAATAACAATAAAATAGAGAAAAACAGGACAGGAGAACAAGGAACTGAATACGTGTCTGGTATGTTTATGTAAGATATTAACAGTTAATGAGATTTGCTACGCTAATCTAACATATGCCAGCTTGTCCACAAACACGAGAGATATGAGAGTTCTTTTCACTAATGTTTACTGTGGTCTTACTTCTTCATCACAGTTCACGCTGTAGAACACATCAAATATAACATAAGCTCTGGCTCATATTACATATACACACAAAACTGCATATGAACGCATGGAAAATCGATTTAAATTGTTTTGTTGTTTTTTTTTTTTTAAATAGTGCTCTGTCGGGTAAGACTTCACATTAGCATAAAAAAAAAAGTCTGAACTGGAAAACATGAAGTAGTTTTCGCCATCTTAAATTAGACTTACAGTAAATTAAACATTCACAATTTTGTTCCAAATGAAAAATTATCACCTTTATGGTCTATAATGAAGGGGAAGTAAATACGGGGAAATTAAATATGAAATGTATACAAGAAAATGAGTCAGGTATTATTATACACCAGCGCCATCTAGTGGTCAAACAAGTGAAGTGTAACACGTATCCGCAACCGTTACATAACATTTATACAGCTACATGAAGCATAGACAGCAAAACGAATACGTGTCTGGTATATTAACATAATATATTAACAGTTAATCAGATAACTAACTAATAAAAACAAGTTTACTCTCGATCTCACTCCAAATCAGTAAATCCATTGAATTCTTCATCCTCATTGTCACTTCTGAACTTCTGAAAATACGGTACATGAAATCACAAGGCGGAACAAGCATTTTGAGCTTTGGAGATTTAAACAGAGTAATAACAAAAGGTTACTCACTTAATGAAACCAAAAGCAACTGTGGGTATGTTTCTGAGGAGGTAACAACGTTATTACATGACTTAAATCTCACAAGTTCAAAGGACTGTGTGTGCCGTTGGGCTGTTGGATTGTGTGATTTGAGCAGTTTGATTTTGCTGTATTCGTAGCAACCTTACATGAAAGTAGCTCTGCTAACCAGCTAGCTCTGAAACAGGGGACACAGAGGTGGGACACTGTCCTGACAGAAGACTGTGCTTGTTGAATTGCACTGAGCCTTTTGCTTGAGCTTTTCCATTATTATTGTGATTTACTGTTTGGTGTGGTTAAACTGCCCGCCTGGAACAGATAAAGTGATAATGATAAATAATGACTGAAATGTCAATCAAAAAGCTAATATTTCTATCCCTCCCATGTCTCTGCAAATTCTACAACCTGATCCTCTTTTTGTATTACTTGAGCTGGGGGTCCCATACCTGGCTGAAGTTGTCCAGAGCCTTGCGCAGGTTGGCATGCATGCCCATGGGTGGCTCATTGGTGATCTTGATGCAGTTTTCTAGGATGCCCTGTGGGATGATGTGGCCCTCCGGTGTGGAGGAGGGCTCAGCGCTCACAAACACCCTGCAGTGCTCATGACTGCCCTCTGCCTGCTGCTCCAGGAGTTTCTCCAGTGTGCCCAGCCAGCGCGCTACCAGATGGATATTCTAGACCACACAGGGTCACACAGGGTTAGGCAAAGCAAGGCAAGTTATTTATATAGCATAATTTGTACACAAAGTAATTCAAAGTGCTTTACAGAATAAGGACATTAAAATCACACAAATCAAAACATAAATAATCATCATAAAATTAACATTAAAACAGAAGAGTGCAGAATAAAAACCTTTCAGTATGCACAGCTAAACAGAACTGTTTTGAGTCTGGATTTAAACATAGTCAAAGTAAAGGCCTGTCTCACATCTTCAGGAAGACTGTTCCAGGTTTTAGCTGCATAACTGAAACGCTGATTCCCCATGTTTAGTCCTCACTCTGGACACCAGCAGGAGGCCGGTCGCTGATTTAGGTATTTAGGTATTTATTTATAGTCAATGTCACAGAAGAACAACGAAATTGCGTTTGGAGCATCCCACAAAGTGCAAACCCATAAATAATAGATACCCCTTAAACTCAAGTGTAAACATTGACCCAGTGTGGCCTCAGTATAACATGAGACAGCTTTATAGCAGGACATTCAGACAGAGACCTGAGAATCATGACAAAAAGCAACAGTAATAATAATAATAATAATAAATTTTATTTATATATCGCTTTTCAGGACACTCAAAGTCGCTTCACAGTAGATACAATAATAAAATATCACAAAAATTTACAACATAAAATCAAGCATTAAAAGCGATTTTGAACAGGTGAGTTTTGAGTTCTTTCTTGAAGGTGGGGAGGTCAGAGCAGTCACGGAGGGGTTTAGGTAGTGAGTTCCAGAGGGTGGGGGCAGCGATGGAGAAGGCTCTGTCCCCCCAGGTTCGGAGCTTGGTCCTACAGGGCAGGGACAGGAGGTTGGAGCTGGAGGAGCGGAGGGAGCGAGATGGAGTGTGGTGGTGGAGCAGGTCTGTGAGGTAAGGAGGGGCCAGGTTGTGGAGAGCTTTGAATGTGATAAACAGTGTAACCAGTTCAGTGTTATTAAGAGTTGGATATGTTTTTTTGTCCGTGAGAGGGGGGCAGAGAGGGGCCAAGGGGGGGGGGGGGGCAGAGTTCAGGAGCCTGTGGATACAGACTGTTCGCCAGTCTGGATGTTCTGGCCCGTATAGACCTGTACCTTCTCCCTGAGGGCAGCCGGTGAAAAAGATGGTACACTGGGTGATGTTGGTCCCACAGGATGTTGTGCACTCTTCTCAGACAGCGAGTGGAGTAGATGGTGCTGATTTCTGGCAGAGTCGTTCCAATGATTCTACCGGCTGCTTTCACCAACTGCTGGAGTGCCTGCTGGTCAGCCTAAGTGTGGCTGGAGAACCACACTAAAATTCCATATGAAACAGTAGGAGCTCCGGGCCGCTGCGTCTGTGCGCGCCGCCATGTTCTGATGTCCTCAGAGTGGGAGATGGCACTAACATGTTGCAGATGCACTTTGGTGCTAGGCCATGGAGAAACTTGTACACAAGCAGAGCTGCTTTAAAGTCTATTCTTTGAGCTACAGGAAGCCAGTGCAGAGACCTGAGCACAGGACACATGTGCTCATACTTCCTGGTTCTAGTCCGGACCTGAGCAGCAGCATTCTGGATGTACTGCAGCTGTTTTTGAAGCATGTTTGGAGAGGCTAGTGAGTAGGCCGTTACAGTAGTCGAACCTATTGAAGACAACTGCACGGATAAGTCTCCCTAAGTCTGGCTTTTACAGTATACCTTTCATTTTTTGCAATGTTTTTTAGGTGGTAAAAAGCTGCAGATGTTACTGATTTGATGTGGCTGTTAAAGTTCAAGTCTGAGTCCATTATCACCCCTAGATTTCTAGTTTGATTTGAAGGTTTTAGAGAGAGAGACTGGAGGTGACTGCTGACACTTTCTCTATGTTTCTGTGGCCCAATGATGATGACTTGAGTCTTGTCTGAGTTTAGCTGGAGAAACCTGTTTTGCATCCACACACTGATCTGCTGAATGCAGTGGCAGAGTGAATGCACTGGTCCATATTTACATGCTGCCAGTGCAACATAGATCTGAATGTCATCTCCATAGTTGTGGTAGGACACATTATTGCTGCATATTAACTGGCCTAACAGCAGCATGTAGAGAACAACAGAGGTCCCAGGATTGACCCCTAGGGTACCCCACAGGTCAGGGGCATTTTAGCTGAGACACATTTTTCAATTTCAACAAAGTACTCTCTGTTTTCTAGATAGGACTTGAACCAGTTTAGTGCCATACCAGAGATGCCCACCCAGTCCTCTAGTCTCTGTAAGAGGATTCCATGATCCACAGTGTCAAAGGCAGCACTCAGATCTAACAGGATCATGACTGAGACTTTGCCTGCATCAGTGTTCAGGCGGATGTCATTTTTCACCTTGATAAGAGCAGTGGTGTGGTGGGGTCTAAAACCTGACTGGAAAACATCAAAGGAGTTGTTCATTTGGAGAAAGTTAATAAGCTGTTGGTAAGCAACTTTGCCTAGAAATGGCAGTTTTGAGATTGGTCAGTAAGTGTTCAATACCATGGCATCAAGACTGCTCTTCTTGGGGAGAGGCTTGATAACCGCAGTGTTCCAGATTGAAGTGACATGTTAACGATTCAATCGAGTGGTGACAGCAAACTGTTGATCACAGACTTTAGAAATTTAGTGGGTAATACATTGAGGCAGCATGTAGATGAACTCAGACTGGTGACAATCTCTTGGACAGTTTTGTCAGTTACAAGTGCTAAGTGAGTCAGCTCTAAGCGCTGGGTTGTTATTTGTGTTGTGGAATTGATGGCATTTTTAATGCCCCGAACCTTGTCATTAAAGAATACTGCAAAAACTCATTACACTTAGATGTGGAAATTAGTTCTAACAGCAGCGGAGCTGGGGGGTTTATTAATCTATTTACTGTTGCAAACAGGACAAGAGAGTTACTACAACTTACAATAATGTCAGAAAAATACCTCTCCCTTGTTCTACATGAACTGTGGCTGTACATGAACATCTTTTCTCTGTAAATCTCATCATGAACCTGGAGCTTTGACTTGCGCCATTCCCGTTCAGCTCTCAGGCACTTTCTGCTTATCTTTAAGCATTTTAACCTTCATCGGGGCAATGGTTTCCAGAACATTCAAAACACTCGAAGTCACAGAGTTCAACAAATCAACATTAGAACATGGGGTATTTTCCAAGTGTACCATTTCCATGAAGAGTGCACTGTGTTTAACATAGTGCAATATTTTAAGTTTGATTGAGTGCAGTATTTAATACAGTGCAATATGTTTGACTGAGTGCAATATTTAATACAGTGCAATATTTAATGTAGTGCAATATTTAACACAGTGCAATAGCTAATATAGTGCAATATTTGTTCAGTGCAGTATGTGACTCTGCAGTATCTACCTGCAAATTTTGCTGCGAGTTGTAGTCTGGGGTGTTTTAAATGTTTTAAATGTCTTAATGTCTGGCACTAGCTATCTTAGTTATATTGTGTTGTAGTGTCCCATGTCTGTCTGTATTGGAGGGTGTGTTGTTTTTAATCTCGCTGTGCATGTGTATGGTATTGTACATGTGTATAGTGACAATAAATGCATTCTATTCTATTCTATTCTATTCTGTTACCATTTATGTGTCTCCTTCGAAAAACTGCAGGACCAGCCCCTGGTTTGGGAATAACAGACAGGTCAAAAAAAGACACAGAAATGATCAGACAGAGCAACATCCACCACAATGACATTTGAGATATTTACTCCTTTTGTAATGAGCAGGTCCAGAGTGTGTCCTCTGTTGTGGGTGGGCTCGTTAACATGCTGAGTCAGACCAAAGGTTTCAAGAACATAACTGAGCTCTTTAGTGTTTCTGTCAAACACATTACCCACATATACATTAAAATCACCTGTAATGACTAAACCATCAAAGTCTGTGCATACGACTGAAAGCATCTCAGTAAGTTTGTATATGACTAAGTAGAGTATGGAGGGGGATTGTTTTAGCTCCATTTTAAAGCAAACATACTCAAAAAATGAAAACACCCCAAATGACAACCTGTGAGTGACCAAATTATCTCTAAAAAATACACACACAACTCCACCCTTTTTGTTTACTCGTGTTTCAGATTCAAATTTAAAGTTGGGTGGAGTTGATTCCACTAGAATTGCATTACCTGTGTTTTTGTTGAGTTTCGGTTATACATAAAGTCAAGATTAAAAGAATAGATAAAGTCATTAATTAAAAATGACTTGTTGCATAAAGATCTGACATTGAGCACAGCAAGTTTCAGATTAGTTTCAGTAGGAATGGATATTATCTTACAGAGAATGTGAACTAAATTTCTCTAATTGGACAGTCTAACTGTCCTTCTGTTAATCAGTCTAAGTGGTGTAACCAGACATAGCTCCATCACAGGGCCTCACCATGATATCATTTTTTATCATGACTGTATGTCCTGAGACAGCAGAGGTCCTGTGTGTCCTAACTCTTGGTAATAACAGCTCTGGGGGAAGGCAGGGAAGGGCGAGCAAGGGGGAGTTTGGGTGAGGGGCCAAGTGAGGGCCAAGGAGGTGGAGCGGGAGGGAGTTTGGGTGAAAGACGAGGGGGGATAGGTGGGTACGGGGAAAAGTTCAGCATAGTTGATGCCAGAACTCTTATTAGGTGTGAGGGGAGCCATTTTAATTCCTGATCTGATTAGGCTTTCTAGATAGTTGGGAAGGGCCATGGGTGAATGTGGGGAAGGAAAGGAGAGGGAGGAGTCCCTAGAGGGAGTAGATGTAGCAAAGAGGACCAAGCGCTGGTCTGTGGGCAGGGGTGGTGATGGGGGTGGTGCTGGTACTGAAACCTCTGCTAGGGCTGTCACAGACATGTTCGAAGCCTGTGATGAGGGCCCTGGGGGAAGTGACGCTGGAGATGCATCCTTTACTTGGGAAGGTGGTGGTGCTGCTGACTTGTTCTCTGGGGTAGGTGGTGGTGCTGTTGAATCCCTTGCTGGGGGAGATGGTTGTAGTGCTGCTGATGACTCCTTTGCTGGGGGAGATGTGCTGCTGGTGGTGACTCCTTCGCTGGGCGACGTGGTGGTGGTAGTTGTGGTGCTGCTAATGGTGCTGACACATTGGCTCGGTCTTTGGTTGGCGCAGCAGGAATGCTTCTCTCATTCCTTTTTTTCCCTCACTGGGCCAGGACCCTGTCCAAGCTGGTGCCTCAGAGCGTGGAGGAGGTTATCCGTCAACACTCTCACTCCACCTCTACTCAGGTGTAGGCCATTTCCCTTGAACAGGTCCTCTTGTTTCCAAAATAGATCAATCTTCTCAATGTAGTGCAGTCCTCTGGCTACACATTCGTTGAACAGCCATGTGTTCAGCTGAAACAGTAGGGTAAATTTGTTCATCTTCCTTCTGTCTATGCCAGGAAGAGGTCCACTGATGAATGTCTTAACCTCCACTTTATCAAGCTCCTCAGATAATTTAATGACATTCTTTTTCAAGATTTCACTCTGATTCATTCTGGTGTCAACTGCACCCACATGCACAATCAGCTGTTTCGGTCCTTGGTATGTTGACAAAACTTTTGGCAGGAGTTTTGTAATCTGAGAAACAGTGTGACTGGGATAAGAGCAAGTTTGGATTCCTCTGTGGTTCACATCTCTGATAGCACTGTCTCCCAGCAGTATCCCTGACCTTGACGTTTGGCACATATCGCATGTCTGCCGCTGCTCTTTTGCCAGTACTTTTGCATTCTTGTCTTTACAAAGTTTTGGAAAAGACACTGTATTGATCAGGTTTAAGTTGAAAGTAGCAGTTTTTTCACCCTCTTCTCTGAAAGTAACTGTGGGTTGCTTACCACTGGAAGTCATAGGGAGCGTCCGGTCAAGTCCTTTTTCAGATTCTAAAACAAATATCCGAGCTTGTAGCTCATTAATTTGTTGTTGATAGTTCCGACAACATTCTCAGAAAGAATTCCTTTGGTTTCTTCCCCCGGACATGTCGCTGACTCGTCAGAAATTTTGTTAAAAATGTAAAAATGGTTTAAAAGTCTTGGTTTACTTAAAAGCAAATCATAACTAAACAAATCTTCAAGCACTGTAAGAGGTAAAATGATTAAAAAGAAAGTAAAAAAGGAAGAAGCAGGAGCGTGCAAGGTTTGCGTTTGCACTCTTCAGAAGGAGGAAACAAATGCAAATGGTTAAACATCATCATCAGGTTATTCATTTCCAACAACACAGGGTGTCCAAAGGGCTCTAAGCCTGGAATATTCCACAACATTGAATAAAACTCATCTATCTAGTCTTCTTACTATTAGTGTGCTCATCTCTTCACAGATCTGACCTGTAAAGGTCCATTCATACTTCATAAAAAGAACTTTGTTCATGTACCTATTCCTGCACTTCTTAAAGCTTGTCATCGGCCGAGCATAACTTTTTTCTTACAGGCAAGTCACACAACTGTACTGTGATTGGTTTGATGTTGTAACAGTTATCAAAGTGCTGAAACTGTACTGTTTATTATCTCCATGGCAATGGCTGTTTGAGTTCACAGAGAGAGGGCCATAAAATGGTTCAGCAGCAGCACTTCTGATCCATCCATCCATTTTATTCCGCTTATCCGGGGCCGGGTCGCGGGGACAGCAGTCTAAGCAGGGACTCCCAGACTTCCCTCACCCCGGACACGTCCTCCAGCTCCTCCGGTGGGACCCCAAGGCGTTCCCAGGCCAGCCGAGAGACATAGTCCCTCCAGCGTGTCCTGGGTCTTCCCCGGGGCCTCCTCCCGGTGGGACATGCCCAGAACACCTCCCTAGGGAGGCGTCCAGGAGGCATCCTGAACAGATGCCCGAGCCACCTCAGCTGGCTCCTCTCGACGTGTAGGAGCAGCGGCTCTACTCCGAGCTCCTCCCGTGTGACCGAGCTCCTCACCCTATCCCTAAGGCTGCGCCCGGCCACTCTGCGGAGGAAGCCCATTTCAGCCGCTTGTATCCGCGATCTTGTCCTTTCGGTCATTACCCAGAGCTCATGACCATAGGTGAGGGTAGGAACGTAGATTGACCGGCAAATCGAGAGCTTCGCCTTCTGGCTCAACTCCTTCTTTACCACAACGGACCGATACAGCGACCGCATCACTGCAGACGCTGCACCGATCCGCCTGTCAATCTCCCGCTCCATCCTTCCCTCACTCGTGAACAAGACCCCGAGATACTTGAACTCCTCCACTTGGGGCAGAGACTCACCACCCACCCGGAGAGAGCAAACCACCTTTTTCCGGTCGAGAACCATGGCCTCGGATTTGGAGGAGCTGATTCTCATCCCAGCCGCTTCACACTCGGCTGCAAACCGCCCCAGTGCCTGCTGCAGGTCCTGGCTCGAAGAAGCCATCAGGACAACATCATCTGCAAACAGCAGAGATGAAATCCTGTGGTTCCCAAACCAGGCCCCCTCCGGCCCCTGGCTGCGCCTAGAAATTCTGTCCATAAATATAATGAACAGAACCAGTGACAAAGGGCAGCCCTGGCGGAGTCCAACATGCACTGGGAACAGGTCTGACTTACTGCCGGCAATGCGAACACAGCTCCTGCTCCGGTCATACAGGGACCGGACAGCCCTTAGCAAAGAGCCCCAGACCCCATACTCCCAGAGCACCCCCCAAAGGACACCACGATCGAATGCCTTCTCCAGATCCACAAAACACATGTGGACTGGTTGGGCATACTCCCATGCGCCCTCGAGGACCCGATGGAGAGTATAGAGCTGGTCCAGTGTTCCACGACCAGGACGAAAACCACACTGCTCCTCCTGAATCCGAGGTTCGACTATCGGTCGGATTCTCCTCTCCAGTACCCTGGAATAGACCTTACCGGGAAGGCTGAGGAGTGTGATTCCCCTGTAATTGGAACACACCCCCCGGTCCCCCTTCTTATACAGAGGGACCACCACCCCGGTCTGCCATTCCACAGGCACTGTCCCCGACCGCCACGCGATGTTGCAGAGACGTGTCAGCCAAGACAGCCCCACAACATCCAGAGACTTGAGATACTCAGGACGGATCTCATCCACCCCCGGAGCCTTGCCACCGAGGAGCTTGTCAACCACCTCAGTGACTTCAGCCAGGGTGATGGACGAGTCCGCCTCTGGGTCCCCAGTTTCTGCTTCCTCCTCGGAAGACGTGACAGTGGGATTGAGGAGATCCTCAAACTTCTGATGAAGTATGAAATTTGAACCCATAAGAAGTTTGTCAGAATCAGAATCAGAAGACTTTTATTGCCATCGTCAGTGAGCACAGCTCACAGACTGGGAACACACTGAATAAATACAAATAAGGGCATGCATAAAGTAAAAAAAAAAGATATGCTTAAAGATAAATTAAAATACTAGTTTACTAGTTGTACTAGTTTTTGCAGCTCTAGCTATAAGAACAATCAAGTATGAATTGTCCTTAACTTGACCTGGTATCAACTGCTTGAGATAGGAAAGTTTAATATAATTATATGGAACATTTCAAACAAAGCAATAACCTGTCCATGGAGACAAGCAGGTGTCAGAAAAAGTTACAATATGCACCTTTAGAGGGCCATAAAAGCATAAGACTACACTGAAGTAGTGATACTAATAAAATAGATTAAAACCAACGTGTAAATGCAGCTTTTATGTTGTTTTGTAACAGTTCAAACATTATGACAGGGCGAGCAACACGGGGCCAGTAAATAGTCTATTACATAAATTGAACAGCCAAAACTGAAGTGATATCCTGGAACAAAAAGCTCATTTCATTTATTTATTTATTTTTATTTATTTAGTAATATTTTTTTCTTGGATCTGACCCAAAACATAGCTTCTACTGTATCACTGCACCCTTAGTCTAAAGCAAGAACAGATTTTCAGTCAAAATTAAAATGTTCTTAATTTTAAAAACATTTTCCCAATGACTACCTTTGAAAAGATTCTACAGTGGGCCACTCCTGGCCCAGTGAGAAATTAAACAGACAACAGAACTTGATAATAAACTCTGGGGGAACTAAAGTGGAACTAAATATTAAATAAACTTTTTCCACTATTAAACTGTATGTATGGCATTTGAATAGGATCATCTACTCTTCTTAGTGACTTTTTTTTGGTAAATTTAGAGCAAACTAGGTAAATGTACAGCTTTCCAGTCAAAAACATATAAAAATTAGTTTGTTGTGGCTTGGTGTTGTGTGTTTGTTGTGACATCACGCAAGACTGCCCTGATTATAGACACGTGTTTCTGATTACAAACATCTGGTTGGAGGGGCGGAGTTTGAAGTGTGGATATCTGTTAGACCAATCACTCTGTTCTTTATAGACCCCGTCCCCCCTCCCCCCTCACTCTGCCTTTTAGACCTCCAGACCCTGCCCTCTTCCACTCTCACTCTCCCCCTTAGTCCTCCAAGTACTGCCCAGTTTAGGAGCTCTGATTGAAATGTCACCGTGGGCGGAGTTTATTTGTTTAGGTCCACTTTAAGCACTTGATTATTTTGCCTCTGATTTTTTTTATTTCTGTTTTGTTCACACAATTCTAAATCTGCATCCACACTCAGCAAAAAATACTTTAGTAAAAATAAGGGCTGGAACAATAATTTTGCACTTTCATTCTTACAGTGACTTTGATGTGGCACTACATTAAAGGTCCTGTACCTAATAAAAAAAACAAAAAACAATAAAAAAAACATGAAAAACAAAACTAGTTCAATTTAAATGTTTTGTAGAGGTCCATCATTATTTCTCACTTACCTTATGCATTCTGAGCATCTTAACTATTCACCACAATTCATTTATAAGTGCTTTTCACAACTTTGTCATGGTAAAGCTAACAGCAACTAGCATGCAAACCCGCACATCCTCAATATCAGACAATAAAACACTAAAATATAAATTGCTCCAAATCGAGAAAAAAGAGGGAGGCGTAAACTGTGTAAAGAGTAATATGTATGTCGCTGTGTCTGGTACTATAGGGATTTTAGTTTTATATTTATATATATATATATATATATATATATATATATATATATATATATATATATATATATATATATATATATATATATATATATATATATATATATATATCAAGCTTTTGGTTTGCCCATGCCTGCCTGGGCTCTGCATATTCTTGTGGGGCATACAGCGTGATAAAGCAAGGGGTGCATGTACTATTGCCAAGCCTGGATGAGCCCAATTTTCCATGTGTACAGGCTGGACACTTCTAGGAAAAACCCAGTGAACGATGTGGACATGTCCGGAAGCATGCAGCGCTGGAGCGTTTCAAATGTAATTACACCACTAATAACTGCAGCCATTAATTCTTAAGCCTCTTTACTTTCTCATTTGCCACTGCTCACTACATTTAATCTCCCTTATGATGTTGCAACTAAGACTTATTTCCAAGCCACAGGGCACTCAGGAGAAGCACATAACTTTTGGGAACTTTATATAAGCTCTAAAGAATTATGAAGTTTTAAATGAATATTAATTCTGTAAATAAATAAAATAAAACTTAAATAAAATTTGCCAGTAATCAGATAAGCATAAGCACCATTAGTACATCAAGGACAAGGCCCCAACTGATCATCTGTTCAACAAATGGAGTGCAGAGGAAGAGGTGCTGGAGATACTGTACCATCATGGGAGGACAAGCCCCTGCATGGGATGTACCAACAGAAGATAATTGAAGTGGCACAGAGGCACTCATCCTGGCTGCACAAGAGCAGGCCTTGAGAACTAGAGCAATAGAGGCCCAGATCTACCACACCAGACAAGACCCAAGGTGTGGGCTGTGCAAAGAGGCCCCTGAGACAATCCAGCACATAACTGCAGGGGGTAAGCTGCTGGCAGATAAAGCATACATGAAGCAGCATAACCAAGTGACAGGGATAGTGTACAGAAATGTCTGTGCAGGGTATGGACTGGAGACCTCAACGTGAAGGTGGAAAACACCTCCAAAGGTAGTGGAGAATGATCAAGCCAAGATCCTGTGGGACTTCCTGATAGAGACTGGCAGAATGGTGATGGCAAACCAACCGGACATTATGGTGGTGGATAAACAACAGAGCCGTTGTGGTGGACATTGCAGTACCAAGATGGGAACATCAGGAAAAAGGAACATGAGAAACTAGAGAAGTCCCAGGGGCTCAAAGAAGGTGAAGGCACCAGTGGTGCCGGTGGTCATCGGAGCACTCGAGGCAGTGACCCGGATTGGAGGAGTGACTACAGCAGGTCCCAGAAAAAACTTCAGATATCTCAGTCAAGAAAACCGAAGTACTAGGAACAGCAAAGATACTGTGCAGAACCCTCAAGCTCCTGGTTTTCATATATATATATATATACATACAAATACTACTATGTGTCATGATGCATGCATTGTCTGCCTCCAGCAATGCTCCAGCTCTGTTTTTGCAATTCTGCTCCTGACTCTGCGCTCCAGCTCCGGTACAGTCAACCCCCTTGTCTTCACCTCGTCTCATCTTTGGCCCCGGCTTGCTCCTCGTCTCCTGCTCCTTGGACTACCCCTGCTCGGCTCTCTCTGGCTCCATTCCCGGTCCTGTCCTCGCCCTGGTCCTGGCCGCTCTCTGTTCCTGTTCCGGCTCGCCGCGATGCATTCCCGGACCCCGGCTCACACCCCGCTCCCCGCTGGTTTAATGAACTCTTGTCTTATTACACAAGCTGTACACACTGTAAATCTGCCCCGAGTTCTGCACTCTTTGGTCCGCCTTGCACCAGCCATTACGACACTATGAAGCAATCCAGGAAAAGCAACCATATTTCCATAGTGACATGAACATTGAACATTTTACACAAATCAGACGAATTTATATCTTTTATAATTTTAGACAAATCATCTCTCAAATTTTCTATTGAAATTTATGGGACCACTGCTTTAGTGTAGGGACTACCACAAAGAAAGTACAGTTTTGTAGTGTTTATAGGAAAAAGTGGGTGGGGCAGAATGAGGTAAATAGAAGAGATACTTACTTATTGCTAATATGTTACCCATGTGGGTGATTATGCTGTTAATTTCAAATCACAAGACTTATCTAACATGATCTTTTGTCTGTTAACCAATCACCATCTCACAATCACATGTTTTATGTACAATGCATCCCTCAAACTGTAATCTACACTTCTACACCCACTCTCCACTGCAGCAGCACAACTATCAACCTCCTCAACTTTTCCATCTCCACAGCTTCATGCACCATTACTGTCCATGTGCTGGAGGCTGACAGTTCAGTAGTTTGTGGTCACATTCCTGCGCTTGAAGATGTCATAATTCCAGATGGATGGAAGGGGCCTATACTACTATCAGAGACTCACAGATTTTGGAAGAAAAACGCAAATTTATGATCCACAAAAATTGAGCCTTACTTTATGTTAGAGACTCTCAAACTTGTCATATTAATCATATGAATTAAAGTCCTTTCAACTGACAACAACCATGTCTTTGGGTTGAATAATGGCACCATTTTCTGAAACTATTGTGAAATCTGACAGTTAAACAGCAAATTCCCCCATAGAATTCTGACCTGTCCATCAGCTCAATTTTAAACCATGAGTTTAGAGTTTAGAATGTCATTGAAATGTGGCCTTAACTATTTATCTCTTCTTACTCATTTGTGTGTCTCTTTTGGCTTGTTCTAGTTGGTCTGCCAGTGTGTCCTTGGACTTGACACCACCCCTGGCATCCTGTGCTGTGTCATTTGCTGAATAGATGCTTCAGGTAAAAGCACTTTGCAGGTACAAGAGCCACTTGTGCAGATTTTGACAAGAGTAAATGTGTAAATGTGTCTGGAGGTAGTCTGCAAAAGCCTGACTACAAACTTTTGACAACAATGAATTAGATTTTATTTTGACTTAGCTCCTTTATCAAAACAAATGAGATCCTTCAGAGGCTACAAGGAAACACTGATATGCATATGACAGGTTTTCATGTTTTTTCTAAGTATGGCTTCGTTTAGTTGGTTGGTTGGTTTGGTTACTGTGGTAAATAGGTTAACTGGCAGATTGTGGCTAATAAAGTGGAGAAGAACATGTCTGTGTAATCCCTCAGTTGTCCAGGTCTGATCCATTGCAAAAGACAAAGTTTAAATCTGTAAAAATCTGGACAAATCATAGCAGTGAAGACGATTCGCTGTTCATCGAAGCCGCTTCTTCAGTTCTGGTTAGATTGTTGGTGGACACTGCCTTATATCTGTCTGAAGGGAGGAGCTAACTACACTGAAACTGTAAACAGCTATCTTACAGTTTCAGCTAGGTGTCCATTGTACAATGTTGTCCATCTCTAATGAAACACTTCTGATCGTATGAACAAAGACGAGCCGCTATTGAATAATATTATTTTTTGGACTCTTCATTGTAGAGTGAGCCGTTCTCTCACTGCATCTACTGCATTAGTCTCTGTCAAACATCTGACCAACAGTAAACACAACCACACCGTCAAAGTCACAGTAGAAGACCTTAACCATGAACAGAACAGACAAAACTTCCCCATGTTTATTTTATAGAGCATAAGTGCAAAAATACTGCTAGTATGTAGTACTAGCTTCAACTAACTGGCATGACTATAATGTTACGACTGGTGCCTAATATTATTGGTCGATATAGATATAGGAATTTGGAGAAATATGAGCTATTGGCCAAAATCTAGCTCATATGGGCCAATAGTCCACATCTGCATGTTATACGTTGTTAAAAGGCTTAGACTCTCTGAATTATAGCCATTTAATGCACTGTACAGATAAATGTACTGTAATGTGATGGTACATCAATATTTATCTATGGAGTAGTTTCTGTTTGTGCGTCTGTGCTGTCGGACTGCACCTAAATGCAGAGTTATACTCGTGTTTACACCAGTGCATTCTGGTGTAGAGGTATAACATCTGACATCTACTGGTAACAAAAAAAATCAAATAAAGTTACAATTGGTAGCTTTAAGAAATAGAACTTTCTATCAAAAATGTGTTAGTGAAGAGCGCTCACCATAAGCATCATTGAATTAAGCTGTTTGCCCAAACTGTCACGTCCGCTCTTTCGACTCCAAGCTCTGAAACAGGAAGGACTAAACTAATTAAAGTGCGTGGCTTCTTTGATTCCGTCACTTGTGAAAAGGTTTATTTGCTCTCCACATAATGAGTTTTGCTGCTCATGGCCTCAGTTCTCTCTGAATGAAAAGCCTAAATCTAAACAGCTTTTCATCAATACGGTTCTTTTCTGGTGCCGCCATGTAAATAGTTGAGTAATAAAGTAGCAGCGCTGGGAGAAAAAGAGAGAGATGGCTTGTCACTGTAATGAAAGCATTCATCGTGAGTCTGTGTGTGTGTGTGTGTGTGTGTGTGGGGGGGGGGGATCGGTGCCAGGGGGACAAACAAACATTGCACGCACACACGCCTGCTTTATGGCTTTTTAATGAACTTTCAGGTGCTACATTTTGTCTCAGCCTGGCTGTCGACACCTCACGACGAATCAGAGCAGACACGTTTGCAAAATAGTACCACAGTGGCTCTGGAAGCTATTAGAACACACCAGAGGCATGAGCTCTGATGCGTCGCTGTCACACACCACCAGGGGCAGCACTAGCCAGCTGCCACTGCACACACTAAACTCAATTTTTCCTCTGTCTCATACAAGGGAAGACATGTCCTCTCTACATATTGCTGGTTTTCAGATGACATCACAACATTCTCTTGATACTTTGCAACTGATGTCATCAACATTCTCTGGGGATGTGATGCTAACTGAAGCAACTGCTCTGTCTGAAGCTCTGTTACTCAAATTAGATTTTAATCTGAGCTTTATTTTCATGCAGTTTAACTAGAAAAAGCTGATTTAGTTCTAGCTACAACAGGTGAGCTCAGTTGTGCTGTTAAACAAGTCCCTCTCAAATAACATTACAGCTGCAAGTTAGCTACAACAGTTTTTCAGTTAGTTACTTGCACCTTTTTTTGTCATCTAAACAGAGCGATGAAAGCTTGCATCGTATAAACACTCCTGAAAATGTGTTGTTTAAATCCATTTTGTATTTTTTCTTGGGTTTTCAGTCAACCTTAAAACTTTTTTTGGTAGTTATTGCTAATGTGTTGTAATTGTTGTAACAACAATAGAGCTGCACAGCTGTCAGCCTCCCGCTGCACATCACACTAGTGAGCAGCGTTTTTTGTTTTTTTTTTCATTTGTACTAAAATGACTACACAACATTAAGAACAATTAAGAAAATAAAATTGGAGAATGAAATAAGTACATCACAGTGGGCATGTACCAGTGGTGAAATCGGGGGTCTCGAATATAGGAGTATAAACATGCATGAATTACACTAAATACAACTTTGAGAGGGTAAATGATTAAAGGGTCTGAAAAGTAGATTTTCTGGACAGCTAAAATGAATATTGTTGTAATGCAGTAAGTTGGTTCTATGCATAAATGTTGAACCTGAACCAGCTCTAACTTGAGTAACAGGGCTTCAGATAGAGCTGTGCCCTCAGTTACCATCATACTCCCAGAGAATGTTGATGACATCAGCTGCAAAGTGTCAATACACAATGGGAGTGAGAGTGAATTTACCTTAACACTATGATAAGCAATTATTAATGACTCCAACACAAATTTTCTGGTCATGTCCAGCTCTTCATATGTTTCGTTGCAATTTAAAATCATAATGATGCAGAGTGTGAGCTGTGGAGCCTCTTGTTTGGGCCCAGACTGACAGCAGAACAGCAGGGTGCGGAGACACACTGACACACTCTGAAATTTCCTTGTCACCAGCCGCTCACCGCAGCCCTCCCAGATCCAGCTTTAGATATTTTCATTTTGGTCACCCATATTTTTGCATAGTGTACTGAGTTGAAGCTTCTACAGAGGGCTTGTGATGTTCTATACCCATGTTGTCAGCAAATAAAGTTTACATCGCAGACAAAAACTTTGGTCTTGTATGAGGTTTCACTGTAATATTATACTATCTTACAGAGGAGGTATTATGCAAAATGTACATTTTGGCGCTTTCTGCCATGTTATACCGTTGTTCCCTCATCAGCCTGCCTGGTGAGGTTTTATATGTCATCCATTCATCTGCATTTGAGTAATCTAGCCAACTGTGTCCCTGGCCCTATTCGAACCCTCTTTATGGTTAGCAGTATGAGCTTGTACAAGACTCAGCCCACGAACGTACATCACACATGCAGTTTTCCACAAATATACAAAAAGCATGATACAAAACAATACACTAAAACAAACCTGAGGTGATGTGCAATAGTTTCATCCAAATGCATGTGTTGTGATAGGACTCTGAAGAGGGGGACTTTGCGTGGAGAGCACACCAAGTAATTAACTGTATTAATACCCCCTCTTTAAAGTGCATATATGACATGTTTTTATGTTTCTCCAATTCCCCATCACTTGTAAATATTTATCATAGTTTTATACCAGTTAAGTGGCAAATTGGGGAAAAAAAAAGAAAATTACAAATAGCACGAACCTCTAAAATATTTTGACATTAAGAACTTTTTTTTCTGAACCTTTAAACATACATTTAAAAGAATAAATGTGCATATAAACAAGCATTGTCCCACTTTTACTTGCTGGGTAACAGTTATGGGATCACTGTTCAGTCAGGCAGCAAAATTATGAATGCCACAAATTGCAAATCTGGTTTAAAAACTGAAATATAATTATGAGTATTTTATCCTGTCACTTTAAAGGAGCATTTTTTCTAGTGGATGTTCCATCATCTGCTTATCTCCTTGGAGATGATATCACTTTGCCTTGAATGTCCCACTGTATGGCAACTGAATGAATGCTAAATAAGGTCAGTGCCATACTGTGGAACATTCCAGGAAAACAAACAAAATTTCCATGGAGACAGGCAGGTGGCAGACCTTCATTAGAAAAGTTATTCAGTCCACCTTTGTCTGTGTAGACCCTCAGTTGTCCAGGTCTGATCCATAGCAAACAACGAAGTTAAATCTGTTAACAGGACAAATCTTGTAGGAGTGAAGACGTTTCGCTGCTCATCCAAGCCGCTTCTTCAGTTCTGGTCAGATTGCTGGCGGCCACTGCCTTTATATCTATCTGAGGGGAGGGGCTAACCACACTGAAACTGTAAACAGCTATTGTTTCCAGTTTCAGCTAAAACTACCCTATTCAGCCCTTAACGACCCTGCTATTGTTCACATTGTTCTGGGTCTGAGGATGGAGTTGTAGATGAGGGAGAGATTATTTCTCAAGACCCATTTCTGTTTAAGGAAGGATTCTCTTTCCTAACAAAAATAGCTTATTTAACTCCTCTCTCAAACCATTTCTTTTCTCTGGCTAAGATCTGAACTTCACTATCTTCAAAGGAGTGGTTAGTGGCTTTGAGATGGAGATGCACAGCGGACTAGGGTCCAGAGGAACTAAAGAGATTTAAATAACAGGTTAGACTAATAATTTGATTAAACCACAGTTAACAAAACTATATTTAAGATTTTCCTATAATACCTGGACTTTTTTTTTTTTCTAGTTTTGTCATTTATGTCAAGTAACCATATTTGCACAATAGTTATGTTTAGACCAGGGGTGTTCATTACGTCGATCGTGATCTACCAGTCGATCGCGAAGGCATTTTGGGTAGATCACGTCCCGTCAACCATCCAGTCACATGACTAATATACAGGACAACCAGTCAGATTACACCTGACCCAGGTCACATCAGGGGCGCTGCACACGCATAAACAAGCGCGAGTTAGCTTAACCCTATAGTGTCGGATCCTATCGTCGCTGATAGAGCGTGGTTGCGGACTTTCCAGCAGCGTAACTCTGCGCCCAGTCGTGCTCTCATGTAAATTCAAACAGCGTCTCAAAGCGGAGACATGGGGCTATCTAAATATTTGACCATCATTATGGTAATCTGCCTCTGTTGTCCCTCGAAGGTGACGAATGAGAGCGCGGGTGCTGCGGGGATTTTCCCAGATGCGTAAAAGAAAAAAATACGGATGGATGTGTAAAATAGAAGTAGTTGTGTGAAAAAATGCAGTAAATTCTGATACTTTGTTTAACATGATTTTTATGGCTATAAAAAAAAAGACAAAACCGTAATCAACATGATTAGATAGTTATCGCTTTCAAACGAAAAATGCAATTTTACTCCTGGCTGGCTGTCAGAAGCTACTGCCCGAACTATGCATCCCTCACTGATTCCATTCAGTGCAAGTCATCAGAGCAGTAATCATCATTCAAGTAATTATGAACATGTAAGAAGTTCAATTGTGTTGTGCAGTATTATCTCATGGCGTTGTGCAAGGTACATCAAAATGCACTGTACATGTAAGAATTCATAATACATTTACAAATAAATATATGTTTAACATTTTTGTATTAGGTGGTAGATCTTTCAGACACGATCATTTTAAAAGTAGCTCACATAAAGAAAAAGTCTGAGCACCCCTGGTTTAGACCAATAAAAATACATGACAACAACTTTGTTTTGTTAAATGAAGGTTTGAAGTGCCAGAAAAAATCTTCCCTTGTGCATAAATTGTCTTCATTTTGTATGGAGTTTTCCATGTTGATGACATAGAGGGATTTTGTCTTAGAACAACTAGCTGCTACTTTCTATATTTTTGTGATTTTCTTCTCAACTTGTTTCCTGATGTAAAATGATAATACATATTTACCACAGGTACTATCCCACCAAACCAAGTCATTACACAAAAAATAAATAAATAAAAGACAGATGCAGTCAGCTTGTGAGGGAACGATCGGTAAAATGTGCTCTTGTTTTGATTAAATAACAGTTGTAATTGAGAATACACTACATTCTGATCAACTGAGCAGTCAAACACACCCACACACACACGTGCAGGATAATCCGTCAGTCTAATGGACAAGTTTGGCTTTGATAGATTACATGTTTACACTTGCCATGATATTTTTCTCTCGATAATATTAAAGCTACCATTTGGATGTTTGTTGTTGTTATTATTATTATTATTATTATTATTATTATTATTATTATTATTTACTAATAGGTGGCAGATGTGAAACCTATTGCTCCCTCCCCTCACTTCTCCTCTCCCCTCACCTGTTCAGACCATAAATTAGAAGTAAAATGACATAGCTAACCTGCTAGCCACCATGTTCGAAATAGGAAGTGAGAATGGGCATACTTCTGGCTCCATCGGCTCTTGCCCCAATTCACTTTCTATTGAAAAACTCGCCCCTCTGTGTAACGGCTACTGTCAGGCTTTTGGTCTTAAAATGTTTGCATTAACCTGCTCTATATAATCCTGGTATTTTTATTTTACTATTGTGTTCATAAATCAAGATGTGAACATTAAGCATTAGCAACAGGTTTGATTGATAAGCGCGGGAAGGGGTGTTACCTTCAACAGCCTCACTCCGCATCGGCTCATTGGTTGCTATGATACTCACAGTCGGAATTCCAAATATAGTGTCTTTTAAGAAAGAAAAAAATAATAATATTCTTTTATTTATTTATATCGAGATGTTTAAAATTTTACCAATTTGTGTTTCATCTTGATAGGTGCACTTTGTCACTTCTCTGATGGAGGGCACACCAGCTCTGTCTAAATGAAATTTGCCTGGAATGTTCCAGTATGGCATCATATCTATCTCTATGAGACAAGCAGGCAACGTCTAAGGTCAGATCTGGGGAGAGTCAAGGCTGTTCATGATAAGAATCCATGTCTTTCAACACATTTTTAGCTATAGTAACTACATGTAAATGGATAATTACAAGATAGGTGAGTTTAATGCCATACTGGGGTGGGGACTGTGGGTATAAGAAACAGTTTGATTGGTTTAACAGACTTCATCCACACTTCAAACTCCGCCCTTGCAGCCAGGTGTTTGTAATCAGAAACACCTGGCTGTAGTCAGGGTAGTCTTGCAGAGGCCAATGAAGACAGCACAAACTTAGATTTAGGCTTTTTTTTTACCAAAAGCTGTAAATTTACCTAGTTTGACCTAAAGTTGCCAAACTATGACTAGGAACAGATTTTAAAACAACATATACACAGTTTAGCAGTGACAAAAATCATTTAGAGTTTGGTTCCTTTTTAAGTATAATGTCACTTCCAGGTGCATCAGCCTATTGAAAACAATGAGCAAGTTTTGCTTTTTTTTTGTAAAGACAACACATCTTTAACTCTAGCAAGGTTAAAAGCATGGATCTATGGTTATAACAGAAAGACAGAAAGTGTATGAGATAGGTTAAGGTAAGAAGAAATGCTAGGTTAAAGTAGCATTAGCTGTGACCAGCAGTTAGTGAGATAGCCTACACACTGGTTATCCTAGGTTATGATAGATTATTACAACATCATTAACATATTTGATGCAATCTGTCGTTAAACATAAACCTTTGAAAAATAACTGTCTCTTGTTTGATCAGGAACAAAAACAAAGTTTGAAATCAGCTTTGTTGCTGTTTGGACCCAGAAATTACATCATCACTTAACAACCCTATATAGAATTCTGTGATGCAATTTGAAATCCAGCAATACTGCTTTTATGTCAACATATTGTAAAACGCCAATACATTTTCTATCAAAGACAGTAATTTGGCCTCAGAATTATACAAACCACTGATCTGTATCTGAAATTGTGGCATCATTTTCTCCAATGTTGTGAATGTAATCTAGATTTCAGCTTGCTGTTATATGGCACCATTTTGAGGACAGTTGTCTATTCAAAAGATAGATTTTGTTTTGAATTGTTAATTACTATAGAAACACTCTCAACTTTTCATCATTCTAAAACCCACGATTTGAACAGAGGGAGAGGCAATGTGTGCACAAACATAGCGCTGCTTTGTACAAAAAAGCACTCAATCACACTGTATTAAAGCCTGTCTCCTCTGTGCGCGTTAACAAGCTCCTCCTGTGCCTCTCCTATGCTGCAGACAGAGCACATAGTGGACAGTGTAATACAGCGACTCACGGCTGCTTTGGGGATAATTACTGAAGAAACAACAGGGCCACTTTCTCAGAGACATCAATAATTTCAACAATCGATGGAGCGCTTGTTTACCATGGAAATACTCGGCGGCACGTAATGAAGTCCACTGACGCCGTGCATGAAAGGAAGGATGTCTGTGTAGTCTGAGGCTTTAACAAGAGCCTAAAGTACATATGGCAGGTTTATATGTGTTTCTAAGTATGGCTTGGTTTGGTGGGATAGTACCTGTGGTGGTCCAATGAAGCTAACTACACTGAAACTCCTCCCTTCAGATAGATATAAGGCAATGTCCTCCAGTAATCTGACCAGAACTGAAGAAGTGGCTTGGATGAGCTGCCTTTTCACTCCTACAACGTTTTGTCCAGTTGACAGATTTATTTTGTCATTTTGTGATAGATCAGACCTGAACGACCGAGGGACTAGACAGATGTCATCAATACCAAAAATTCCATCCAAAACGCAGGGACAATTTATGTACAAGGAACACGTTTCTGGCATTTTAAATGCTTATTAAAAAAAAAAAAGAAAAGCCAAACAAATTTATTATTATTAGTCTAATCAAAACTATTGTATAAATCAAACTAGACATGGCCCTTGTTCTGACCCCCCATGAAATCGCTTTCCACATGAAAGGAGGGATGGAAATAGACATTTCAATCCTAGAAACAGGGTGGAGGAGGCAAAACCAAAGAAGGAGGATGAAAAGAGCTAGTGCCGACTCCTCTCCCCAAAGAAAACATCTGGACTGTGAGAGCAGATAAGCAGAGACAAGGCTTCTCAGCAGGCTGCGGAGGTCAAGGAGCAGAACCAAAACCTCAAATAGAGGTTTATCCTTATAAAGAACCTCCCAAGGAATCAAGAAAGCCATGTTCTCCAAGAAAGGCCGAAGATCACGAGGCCTCAACAGAGACCTCACCCAATTCACCTAATACAGACACTACCAGCTACCCAACCTGAGCCATGGGAGGTGAGAGGGAATGGACAAGGGACAGAAAACAAGCCCAGTGAGGAAGACCAGAACTCTGACATCACAAGTGAGCCAACCACCTCTAAAAAGGGGAGGAACCAAAACAAGAGGAAGAAATTAAATTTAAGAGTACAACCTAGCCTACAATCTGACATTAGACCCACCAATGATGAGGAAGCTCGGCAGTCGTCAGAGCCGCAAAACATGGCTGAAGCAAACCATCCTTTAGTACCTCAGGCACCTTCACCAAATACTGAGCCAATCGTAGAGAGTGCCCCTTCCACCTACAGCCCAACTGGGATCCTACTTTGGAGAAAGATCCAAAGCGCCACAAAAGCCAGAGATCAGTTCTGGTTCGAAATGCCTGATGATGAAGGTGAAGATGATATTTACTGTAGGCAACTCACAAAGATCTCACCCTTCCCTCTGCATGTCCCCCTGTATTGGTTGTTTTTTGTAGTAGACATATTTTACACAACAAATGCATTTTCAGATCAGAATGTTGTTTTACATCTTCAGAGAGGAAAGCATGGACAAGCTACTGATTGACACATTATTAGCACAATAAAATATAAACAAAACAAAAATTACAAAAATAAAGTTAAAGTAGAAGTTATGCTTTGTTGGTATTTGGTATTAAAGTGTAATACACATAAATGCTTTTTATTGTACTGTTCATTGTAATCTAAAATATTGATCTAAATCGGCTTGAAACAGGTCCACTGACTTCCTTCAAAACTGCTGATCTGATAGGCCTCATTTCCATATTTTCTATTTGCATTGTGTTTTTATGATTTAAAAAAAATGCTATGAGAAATTGGCTCTTCTTGGTGACATGGACCCCACTGCCACAAGGGGGCAAAGGCCTTTAACACTGCATACAGCTTCAGATTGCAGTAAAAGTTTGGCCTAGTTTTTCTAATTTCTTAATTTTGATGAAGGTTGAATTTTACTTCCTGGATGGGCAGCAGAGGTGACATGAATAGAGATAATTCTATAACTGTTATCTATAGCAAACACAATTTTAAGGGCCGTCTCCAAATTGTCCCTGCATTTGGGTGGAATTTTTTGTCTTAATGACAAAAGCTGTAATCTGCACTTTACAATTGCAACTGCAAACCACATGGATTCATATACAGAATCTGAAATGGAATGTAGAGTCAGCTGATATTAGAAATATGGAGAGAGGGTCAGAGTGGAAATGCTATAGTACACTGTCTCCTCTGAATTCCATAAAATATTCATACTCCTAAAGACAGCCATCAGCACTCTGACCTTTCTCTCCTCCACTGTGTGCTCTTTGTCCTCCTCTATTCTGCTATCCTTCTACTTAACTGCTTACTCTTCACCTCTCCTTCCTCATACTCTCTCCTTCACATATCACTTCTCTTCTCTAGTACCTCTCCTCGTCTACTGTACTTCAGCTGTTTCTCAAAGCCTAGGTATGCTTATCTTGGTAGTAGGCATGGGATGATATTCAGTTTTAGACTCACGATTATTGTGGCCAAAATAATTGCGATTAACGATATTATCGCGCTAATTATTAATCTGTTAACGTTCCGACGGCCCGGGCCTACTTTACAAATTTACAGCAATGTACATATACTTCTGCGTCACCCACACAAACAATCTACACATCAAATGAAAGCTGCGGCGCTTGTCTTTCTGGATATGCAAACCATTTTCACTTGCCATCACCACAGTGCTGACAGGAAAGATGTTTTTACAGAAAAGTCACAAAGTGTGAATCTGGACTTCACTTACCATTGAGCGCTCTGGTTCTGTCAAATATCAACATATTCACACAAAGTTGGTCTCATTTGTTCCGTAAAGGTCCAGAGAATATAATCCAGTCAAGAAATGATGTCCACAAAATAAGATCCTCCATGTCCAATCTACTGCAGGAAAGTACTCCAAATATGAAATCTGCTCCGTCACTTCTTTGCATTTCTTTTGTCGATTTCAGGCATAATAAACTTCTGATAGCACCAACTTTGTTCAGTGCTAAACACACGTGTTAGCTTGTGATTGACAGCAGTGTTGGCCAATAGGTGGGGGTTGTGGGTTACTGAGGCCGCAGACAGCGAATCAGTGCTACAGATGACTGAAAGTTTACGCCCCACTCTCTTCCCCTTGTAGAATCAACCAATTACATTACACACATTTAGTGATGTTTTCCCCTTACAGCCAATGAGCGGCGGAACATGACGACGTATCACATGCCATGGTTTTCCGTAAACAGACATACCCGGAAGAAAATGTGTACTCCTCAATGCCATGTTGTCGAAATGGACCAGTCCTTGTCGCGCCGGACGTGACGCAAGTGTCCATCGACGAACACTTAGAACGATGCAATTAAGGCACTTTGGCCGTGTCTCAATTCGCCAAAATGTCCTTAGAATCACCATTGGAAGTGTGCATCAAAGGGCAGATACGTAATTTCCGGCGTGACAAGGGCTGTCCCATTTCAATGCACCCGACGCACGAGCAAGACAAAATGTGCCCTGCGTTTCCAGCGTTTCCACGGAGATCGGACGTAACGGAAGCATACATCCATGCAGACTTCGCACACTGCTATATCCCATCATGCACCGTGACTATGCAAAAAAGAGAAGAAAATGGAGTCCACTGCGCAATACACGTTCAAATGTTCATACTGGTTTACCTCATCTACAACAGTGCGACATGAAACTGTTAAATCTGAGTAAAAATATGTACAGGCCGTGTGTTTGATGATTAAAAAGGAGGGGAGTTACATGGAATAAAGGAATGTGCAGTTATTGCTAGACAATAAGAAGACATTATTATCATTAGAAATTATTACTGCAATAAGAATAATGTTAGAATGTTTGTCTCTATTGTAAGCGTCAAAGACCAAGAGACTGAAACATAAAGTTAGAAGGTTTAATGAGTTCCACACAGGTAATGTGAACAATAAAGCAACAGACTCTCCAGAAAGGATAGAAGAGAGTCCTGAGACGTGCACAAAATCTTCATGTGTTCCAGTACATTCCATAGGTCTGCACCCCCTGGTGGGCCCATGTCATTTACCTTCGTGTTAGTAAATCAAGATATTTGCTTAATGTCATTAAAGTGGTGTAGCCACTCGCCAAAATACCGAATCGCTAAACTGCAATCGCTAAACTGCAATATCCCACTTTATGTACCACTAATAAGTGTTCTCTGGTTTATAGACTATGAATGTGAAAATTATATTGTTACCTCTGTCTCTGTTATTATGTTTTCACAAGGCATATTTTGTTAAAGTTATAAAGTAGCTACAAATGAAAAAAACCTTGAACATTATATTTGCCTATTGATATTCAATGTAAACAGAAAGAAACGGCTGCGACAACGACATCTTGACTTTTCTTCTATTAAATAATAAATAATAATAATAATGGTATGCTCAAAGACAGTGGTGAAAGTACGGTCCATGCTGTACGCCTGTCCCATTTCAGCAAGATGGCGGCTACACTGAGGAGGACACATTCTCGTCCGGAAGCTTCAAACTATACTTTGAGGAGTACTTCGAAGGGTACCTTCAAAAGGTGCATTTGGCGAATTGAGACACGGCCTTTGGCGAATTGGGAAACTGCCAAAGCCGAGTGGATGCAGAAATCTGTGCATTATAGCACTGTTGTTTTGCCTTTTAAACATGACAAAATGGACAAAACAAAGGGAGTACGCGATCGAGGACACTGTGGATGTTTGTACAAGTTATACGAGCGGTTTATGGCAAAGAGTAAAGATCCCACAGTGGACTCAGGAGTAAAGGACTTTATTTTTTGATGGATTGGATGCTGTTCTCGATCGGTAAGTGTGGTTTATTCTGCTATTGACTAAATTGTAGGTAAAATATACTGTGTATTATCGTTAGCAGTTTGCTTCAGTTTGCTTCTGTGCACATAGTGTGCATTCGGACCATGCGCTCTGGCACATTTGTATTCAACTGTATGAATTAGACTTAATTTGTCTATTGTTTAAAAGGTGTTGTTTTATTCTGCAGTTTGCATTATTGTAGTTAAAAATCTAAGATGTGCACACATTAGCATCTCTTCTGTTTGCACGGGTGAGGCACGACCTGGTACGTTCCTGTGGAGAATTACGGATCAGACTTTGTTATTGTTGATATCTGGCAGAATATAGTTCAGACAGAGATAAGCACAGAAGCTAACAGGTGTCATTGCTATGACAGAGTGGGCAAACACCAGAACTAACATCTAAACGTTGTATTGAAACTGTAAACATGAGGCAATGTGGTGCCGTAAAGGCGATTATAATCGTGCACGATGATCACAATTATTAAAAATGCCACAAACGATTAATTGCGGACCTTTTTTATCGCGATTAAATATATCATCGTATATCGTCCCATCCCTACTTGGTAGTGAGTTCCTTCAAGTCACTTCCTTCCAACCCAAAGTGTATTTATTTATTTATTTATTTTTTTATGTAAATACACTTCCTTTGCTGCATCGTCATGCCTGTTTATTTTCTATTTTTCTTTCAAGAAGACACCTTCTCTTGTACCCTTTCTCTCCTCTCTCCTTCTTCTTTCCTCTACCCAAACCTGTGTTAGCAGACATCTCGCCCTACCTTTCCTTCTCTCCTACTTCTCCTCTGCCATCCCTATCTTTTTTCCTCCTCTTCCACCTCTCTTCTACTATCCCTCTATTCTTATTCTTCCTCTCCTTTAGTCATGCTAGTAGGCATCTTGTTCTGCCTCTCCTTCTCAACATCCCCTCTCTTATCCCTCTCTTCTTATTTTCCCCTCTATTGTTCCTCTACCCAAAGCTGTGTTAGCAGACATCTTGCTGTATCTCTCCTCCTCTGCTTCCTATACTCCTCCTCTACTATCCCTCTTCTTTCTCTCCTCCATTTCCCTTCCACTACTCAAAGTCGTGTTAGCAGACATCTTGCTCTGCCTCTCCTCCTCCCCTCTGCAATCCGTTTCTTTGTCCTCTTGTCCTGCTCTCCCTCTCTTCTAAACTCAGTCGTTAGCAGACATCTTGCTCTGCCTCTCCTCTCTGACACCTATGAAAATGGCCTAGCCTTAGCGCTAAGTAACAGAGGTTCTCTCTGAGTTTAGGCCACTCTATTCTCAGCGAGGAGATATTCACAGTACCAACTGCCTCCCAGTCCTCCAGCCTACGGAGGAAGAGAGAGGGCTGTAGGGTGCAGCAGGATAATTACCCAAGGGGGTAGAAGAGGAGCAGAGGGGAGCAGAGAGGGGCAGAGGAGTGGCAGAGGGGGGGAGAGAGGGGGCAGCAGGAGCCCAGAGAAGAGGCCAGAGGAAGCGCAGTGTGAGCCCACGATAAGAGGCAGGTATTAAAGTTGACGGGTGAGTGGCAAGAGATGGAGCACTGGATCTGTCCCCTTAACTGTATATATAAATGGCCATAGCTAATCTTGAAAGCCTCTGCATTCTAAAGAGGAAGTGAGCATGAGTGTGCTTCCGACTCAACTGACTGGCTCCAATTCACTTTCTATTATGTCACCCCTCTGACCGTAACTGCTGCTGTCAGGCTTGTCATTCTGAAATTAAAATGTCTGTATTAAGCCGTTGTACATGACCCTGGTGTTATATTTGTCCAAATATGGAAGTCGGCTCCAAATTCATTCCCAGAGCCGCTAGCTTCAACGAGCTTCATGGAACCGCTATGGGTGACGTCACACTCAGTCTATCCATAAAGTCAATGATCTGCCAATATGAATATGAACGTATGAAAGAGAGGAACAGAGAGCGACAGAGAGTGACAGAGGCACAGAGTTTGGACCTCTTTGCAAAGAGGCCAGAGGGCGTTGGTTATATTGATCCAAAGAAGATCTAGAAGTGTTGAAGTCTAAAGCAATTTTGTGTAAAAACAGATACAGCAGCCCAAAGTAAAAAAGTTAATCATTAAAATAATAAAATCAAGTTTAACCTTCAAGTGCATCTGACAGGTTTTCATGTTTTTCTTATTTTGACCTGCTTTGGTGGGATAGTGCCTATGAAAAGTATTTATCATAGTTTTACATTATTTAAGTGGCATTTTGTAGGAAAAAATAAAATAAAATTTAGAAGAAAAGTGCAAAAATACAGGAAGAAGTGCTGCATTCTAAAACAGAATACCTCTACCTATGTCATCAACACTGAAAATTCCAACCAAAATGCAGGGACAATTTACATGCAAGGAAGGCATTTATTCTGACAGCAAAATAAAGGGGTTGTTATTTATTTTCCATCCAACCATCCATCCATTTTCTTCTGCTTATCCGGGGCTGGGTCGCAGGGGCAGCAATCTAAGCAGGGATTCCCAGACTTCCCTCACACCAGACATGCCCTCCAGCTCCTCTGGTTGGACCCCAAGGAGTTCCCAGGCCACCCGAGAGCCATAGTCCCTTCAGCGTGTCCTGGGTCTTCCCCAGGGCCTCCTCCTGGTGGGACATGCCTGGAACACCTCCCTAGGGAGGTGTCCAGGAGCCACCTCAGCTGACTCCTCTTGACGTGTAGGAGCAGTGGCTCTACTCCGAGCTCCTCCCATGTGACTGAGCTCCTAGGTAGGTACTTTAAATGCAACAACAGTAACTGCAGCAACCATTATTGATATCATGACATTTATGCAGAAAAAATGCTGAGGTGCATTGTGAAGGACATAGTAAAGGACGAAGGCTGCACATTAGAGGATACACAAATCTGCCACAAAGTGTACAAAGCCCAGACATAAAGACATTTTGTAACAATTATTTATTTCTCACTCGCATGAGACACCACACTGCTGTCTTCAAGAACAGATTTGTCACAAGCATAGGACAGCACAATGTTGCCATGGTCGTGGTTGACTGCTCTTGCGGTTGACTGGCTGGCACATTGAGCAGTTTTTAATGTTTTTTTTTTGTTTTGTTTTATGTTACTTTTTTTTTAACTTAATACTTGGGGATTTTGACCAAGAAATGCTGCTTGAGCAGTACAAAGGATGGAAGTTAAGGACTATTAGACTGTGTGATTTCACACTGCCCTGACTGTGGATCTAATAACTGTTAAGCTGCAATGTGTTACTTCTCAATGTACTTAAATTACTCCACAGGGAAAAATAAAGTGATTTTGATCTGATTTGACAAGTCATGTTATTGAACAGGGTGTGTATTGAAAACAAGTACATATGGACATGTCACCTGGCTCTATATGCTCTACATTGAAAGAGTGAAAATGAAATGATAAGAAACATATGTGGATTAAACCCTATGTCCACTCCACAATGTGACAAGATGAGGAGACAGTTACAATGTAATGTAGCGATGAGGTGTAAATGAAAAAATTTAATTGCCAAAGTCATTGTTGGTGTTCTCCGTGCACGTTCTATAGTTTAAAGGTCCTATATTACGCAAAGTTAGCTTTTGTGAGCTTTAAGTCATGTTAGAATGTTGTTACCTCATCAAAAACAGACTTAGGGGGAACTTCCAGTTTGGCTAATGGCGGAGTAGGTACAACACCGGGAGAGCTCTGTTGAAATCTTTAAAATACTGGTCAAAAACCTGCTAAAACGCAGTGTGGCTACATTTAGAATATCTATTAAGATGGGTAAGACAACAAAGAAACTGATTTCAGTCCAAGAAGAGCCGGTGGAGGAAGAAATCCTTCATACCACCGCATGTAACGACAGTGCCCCTAGCAATCAAGGCGCTATGCTAACCCGAGCCGACATGTAAGTGATGTTGCTACAGCTGGAAGAACGAATAATTTCAACTTTGTCCACCAAACTTTCATCAGATTGTGCGTTGATTGACAGTCATGATCAGACAATACAACAGATTGAAATATCGGTGAACGACATAGAGACCAGAGTATTGGCGTTGGAGTCCACCTGTGCCCTCTTAAAAAAAGAAAACGAATCGCTAAAGCTTAAAACAGATGACCTCAAAAATTGTTCACGGCGCAATAACATCCGTGTAACTGGCTTACCTGAAAGAGCTGAAGGTCCACATCCGTCACTTTCCTCACTGAATGTTTGAAGGAGCTTTTCGTTCCGGACACATTCCTCTCCCCGTTGGAAGTTGACCGGTGTCAGTGTCCACACACGGAACCGGGATGCTCCTCGCCCACTTATTGCCAGGATTCACCACTACCGGAATACAGAACTCATTCTGAAGCTCGCTCGGGGAAAGGGACAACTCATCTACCGTGGCACAGAAATCCACGTTTTCCCAGATTACAGCCCAGAGGTCTCTCAGAAGAGAGCAATTCAATTAATTTCAATTCAATTCAATTTTCAATTCATTTTATTTTGTAACGCCCAAAATCACAACAGTTGTCTCGAAGTTGTCTCTGCAGAGCAGCATTCTCCGAGGTCAAGTCCCAGCTCAAATCTGCAGGATTCCCGTACAGGATGTTTTTTTCCGGCTAAGCTTCAGGTCACGGACAAGAATGGACAGAATATAACTTTCTCCACTCCAGATGATGTGCGCTTCCTCGTCGACACGCTGAAGGACTGATGAGCCCACTACTGTTGCTGTCTTGGCTGCGGTCAGGTGAGCCTGAACCGGGTCGCTCCTCGCGTGCATCTCCCGCTCTCCCTCCCTTCCTAATGTGCAGCTCTCAGTTTGTCTCACCAGTGTATCACCACCGCCCGGTATGCATACTGTATTTGTACTGTTGGTTTTGCCTTAGATTTTAAATTGTTTATTTTACGGAAACAAAAGGGTTATTCTACAATAATATGTTATATATGTAGGCTGTATTCTCTACAATGGACAAATCTGTCCCAGTTTATTTTAGCTTTAGCCAGCATTGTATTTTTATTATCATGTCCTACAGTTACTTTTTCTCTCCTTTTTCTTTACTTTAGATCATACAGTACAGTATAGCATTGTTTCTGTATTACGTAAGGAGATGGGCTACGTGCGTTTCACATTAATCAACAGTCGTAATGTGACATTCATTCATGTTATCAGAGTTCAAAGAGTTTAGTGTGTAGTGAGTTTGTATATTTACTATGTTGGTATCTAGTATTATGGTAGTATTGCAGTTTTTATTTTATTTCTTACTTTTTATTATCTTTCTTTTTCTTATTTAAATGTTTTCTCTTCCATTTTTTTCATTCCAACCTCCTTACGTGTCCAGACAGACGTGTCCAGACAGACTACAATTTACAAAGTTTCCAGGGTCATTTTGAGATTATCAGAGTACTTCTCTTATTAGTATAGTCTTATTAGCAAGTATAACCAAATATGAAAAAAATCATAGCATTACTTTTGTCTCTTTAAATGTGAAGGGTGTTAATAATGTGGTTAAAAGACAGAAAATAGATACTTATCTTAGACAACTGGGAGTGGGTGTGGCCTTCCTTCAGGAAACACACTTGAGGCAGGGCCAGTCCAAATTACTTAAGAAAAACTGGGTTGGCCATGTTTTTCATTCAAATTTCAGTCCTAAGGCTAGGGCCACTGCTATTTTAGTGCATAAGGACATACCATTTCAGTTAGAAGAAGTCATCTCGGACTCAGCAGGATGCTATGTAATAGTTAGGGGTCATATGTTCTTTACCCCCGTTTTTCTACTGTCTATATATGCCCCAAACTGGAATGATGGTGTTTTTTTTTTTTACTAAGCTTTTTGCTACTTTGCCCAGTCAAGACAATTACAATATTATAATAGGAGGTGACTTCTAACTGCGTTCTCAACCCCAACCTTGATAGATCCTCCAATAAGCCACAATCACTGTGCAAGCCTGCCAAAGTTTTTAATAATTTCAAAAAATGTGCTGGTGTATCTGATATTTGGAGGTTCCACAACCCTAAAAAGAAAGCTTTCTCCTTTTTCTCCAATGTCCACCACACTTACACTCATATAGATTATTGTTTTTAATCGAGAATAAACTACTGGAAAAGATCCACTCATGCACTTATCATAGTATACCTGTGTCGGACCATGCTGCTGTCTTTTATTTTGGAGTTGCCAGACTGCCCCAGGCCAAGGCGTAGCTGGAGATTCAACACACTTCTTTTGTCAGATGAGGACTTTACTAAAGTTTAACCACTGAAGTTAAGTTCTTTCTTGATACTAATAAATCCCCAGAAATAAGTCATTCACTCCTGTGGGAGACCCTAAAGGTATATCTATATCTCATATTAGAGGGCAGATAATAGCCTACTGCTCAAGAACAAATAAAGCAAGAAGCTCAAAACTCACTGATATAACACATGATTACGAATATAGATGAGCAATACTCAACCTCCCCATCACCATCTCTTTACAAGGAAAGGCTGAAGCTGCAGACAGAGTATGACTTATTGGCTACAGTCAAGGCCACACAACTAATACTCCGGGCCCGTCATAACAGCGATGAATATGGTGATAAGGCAAACTACTATTCCATCAAATTCGGCAACTATTACTTCAATAACACGACGATGATACGACTGTAAACCTTCTGCTAGTGTGTCTTGCTGGTCAGATGTACCTGTACATTGTATTGGAACATTGTTGTGCATATAGTCAATAAATATATATATATATATATATATATACATATATATATATATATATATATATATATATATATATATATATATATATATATATATATAAACAGACCTGGGGTTGTGTTTTGTTTCATTCACACACGTTTGAGTAACCCTTTATTTTTAGGCTGTCAACATCTCCAAAAGCCCAAAATGGTTTCACGTTAACAGCTCCTTTTACCTTTTTTGCAGTAGAGATTGGCAATTCCAGGGCTGAAATTATCCAAATGATTCTAGTGAAGGTGTGAGTTTAAAAGCACAGTGGAGCACTTACTGTATTATTACATCATATCACAAGGTGTGATATGTGTGTTTTCAGTTTAACAGAAGAACTCAGCCAAAGTATTTCAATTCAATTGAATGCATTTTTGTAAAGCTCAAAATCACAACATCAATTGCCTCTTAGGGCTAAACTTGGGAATTGATTTAACTAACAGAAAGTTAGAAGATCAACAATGAAAGAGAAACAGACAAACAAATTAATCAACAGAAAACAACAGGGAGAATACACCCTATCACAAACTTGCAGAATGCAGTCCTGGAGAAGGCACCAGTTTTGACGGACAGTAGGGGAAGCTTACGTTCCCTACTGTCTGGCAAAACCAAGTAAAGCAGCCTACAAGACACGTCAGTTCACCATCACGTGATGCTTCTGAGGAAGGCTTCAGGAAGTAGCCGATATATGTAAATCAGGTAAACAAATGTTCCTGTCTGACAAAAAGCTTATTCTAAGTTTAAAAGTGAGGACAGAATGAACCTTCACCAAAGAATTTTGCAGTTAGTTCACTGTCATCTTCTCATCACCATGAACACAGATTGTAGGCTACTGCAAATGTACAAAATGTGTGTAAATCCATTTAGTATTTTTATTTGAATTTTCAGACTGTCTTAAAACGTTTTTGGCAGTGTTTGGTAATATGTGCATTGTGTCACCATGGTAACTGCTAGAGATGTATCGATATCCCTATTTCCAAAAATGGTACAAGTACCGTATTTTCCAGACTTTAAGTCACACT
This sequence comes from Periophthalmus magnuspinnatus, assembly GCF_009829125.3. Taxonomy (NCBI): domain Eukaryota; kingdom Metazoa; phylum Chordata; class Actinopteri; order Gobiiformes; family Gobiidae; genus Periophthalmus; species Periophthalmus magnuspinnatus. Next base: position 27,000,743 of record NC_047144.1, read on the forward strand.
TTTTTTTTATAGTTTATCCAGGGGTGCAACTTATACTCAGACGTGACTTATATGTAAAAGTTTTTAACTATACTTAAAACATATAATATATAAACATATAATCTTCATTACTGTTTCACTGACAACCATGCGGGGGCGCTCTAGGCTGATGTACCAAAAATCCCCCGTAAAAGAAAATTGTATTCTGGTCTTGTTTGACGACAGCCACACAGAAGAGGAAGCGGCACTTCATATACCTCCGGAGTTGGCAGAATTGTTCAGAAGCGACACTGTGGATGAAGAATTCAATGGACTCAGTGATTTGGAGTGAGATTGAGAGTAAGTAAACTTGTTTTTTATGCTTTAGTTATCTGAGTAACTGTTAAATATCTTACGTTAACAAACCAGACACATATTCAGTTCTGTCTACGCTTCATGCAGCTGAATAAATATAAGTGTGTTACATTACTGTGCTATTCTGCTATTCAGCCTGTTGTTCTCCATTTTATTGTTAGTATTATAACTTGCCTTTAAAGATAAAATCGGATTTTGTAAAATAAATCTCCCCAAAAAATGCAACTTTTAGTCCAGTGCGACTTTATATATTTTTTCTTCATTATTATACATCTTTTTGGCTGGTGTGACGTATACTCCGGAACGACATATAGTCCAGAAAATACATTACTTCATTTTGAGTACTCACAAATATCGAGTACAGAAACCGAATACAATACCATTATTTTTACAGCGGTTTGATTATAGTGGTAAATCGTATTCATAGAATTTTTAATACTTTTTCATCTTAGAATGACTTATTTGAGAAGCTGTTTCAAATTTCTCCTGACATCACTGTAGTTATATATAAGTATAATATAATCTATTTAGATAAGCACCTGGCTTTAATATTTACCTGTCTTTGCCAACTGTGGTCAACTCTAACTGCTAAGGAGCCACTTTTAGCATAAGGGTGAGTGCTGTCTTGCTTTTACTGTGGCCACGCTTTCACCAAAGTTACAATGCATGCACAAGCAAATAATACCCAGCGCCAGTTAGCAATGGTAGCATGCTACTATCGTAAACTGTGAATGTGCTTCTTTATGGTGACCTTTGCTCACCGTGCACTGCTGAACTCAAAGGCGATTTGTGAATGTCAAATAAGACGCAGCACAGTTACAGTGGTATTTGCTCTTGGTATCGGCAGCCCATTGATGAGTACGAGTATCGGACCATTATTCGATCGGTGCATTCCTAGTAACTGCTGAACATTCTACCATAAAGATGCATTTAGAACACCCTTAGCATGATGCCATTGAAGTATCAATATTAATGATTTAAATAATTAATTAATTATTTGATTTTTATAGCACCTTTCACGATACCATTCATGATAAGTGCTTTACAGTGCATTCATTCACTCCACACTTGGTACTGGTAGGCGGTAAGCTACTATTGTAGCTGTACCACTAACATAGGCAAGGCAAGTTTATTTGTGTAACATAATTAGTACACAAGTTAATTCAAAGTACTTTACAGAATAAGAATGATCAGGCAGTGTGGATGAAGTATCTTGCCTAAGGACACAACAACTGTTTTTACCACTGGCGCCCCGCTGTAGCAGCTGGTATTCCCAGTGTTCTCCCATTTAAGTACTAACCAGGTCCAGTATTGCTTAGTTTCTGAGATCTGGATCTGCATCAGGCTTTGACAAGTTGGTCCAAGTAAAACAGTAACATCTAACTGTACACAATCTAAGAATTGTTGTGGTTCTTATATTTACTTAATTTCTTGCAACTGCTAAAATTAGTAGCTCTCTGGCATTTTTATTCAGGTAGCTCACCGGAGGAAAAATGTTGGAGACCCCTGCTTTTAATTATCATATGCATAGCACTTTTCTATCTCCAACTGGCATCCATCTAGTCTTGCCCAAAGACAGAAGTGAACTGCTGCAGTCTAATATATATGTAAACAAGACGGCGGCTCTGCCACATAATATTAAGGTTATATAAGTCCTATTAAAAAGCAGCTGCTGGTTTAATTATAAAACACACTCCATTGAGTATGTAGAAGTTGTTGGAAACACTTGAGTTATTTAGTTTAGACCGGCCGTCTGAACAACAAGCAGAGGAGGGAGAGTGAATATATAGAACAGATCCACAGATGTATATGCATAGAGGGGCTGTGGATATATGCTAAGTCACACCAGAGAAAAAATGCGTAAAAATTAAGAAAAAAGCATAAAATGTACTGGACTACAAGTCGCATTTTTTAGGGAAATTTATTTTACAAAATCCAAGATCAAGAACAAACATTTTATCTTTAAGGACAAGTTATAATAATTACAATAAAATAGAGAACAACAGGCTGAATAGCAGAATAACACGGACAATGAACTGAATACGTGTTTGGTATGTTTACGTAAGATATTAATAGTTAATCAGATACGCTACACTAACGTAACATATGCTTGTCCACAAACACAAGAGACACAAGAGTTCTTTTCACTGATGTTTACTGTGGTCTTACTTCTTCATTACAGTTCACACTGTATAACTCATTGAAAAAACCTTCACTAGACCCTGAAAATCTGGCAAATTATCGGCCCATCTCCAACCTACCTTTTTTGTCTAAAGTTATAGAAAAAGTTATCGCTGCCCAACTCCACAGTCATCTCCTTGCTCACAATCTGTATGAGAAGTTTCAGTCTGGTTTCCAGTCAGCACACAGTATAGAGACAGCCCTGGTCTGAGTCATGAATGATCTACTTATGACTATGGACCAGGGCTCACCATCTCTCCTCATTCTGCTTGACTTGTCAGCCGCCTTTGATACTGTGGACCACAATATTCTGCTCAATCGACTCCAGACTATAATCGGACTGTCAGATATCCCCCTTAGCTGGTTTCAGTCATATCTCTCTGGGAGAACAGAGTATGTGGCCTTAGGGCAGGCCAAATCACTCCCCCACACCGTCACCTGTGGAGTGCCACAAGAGTCGGTTCTTGGCCCAACACTCTTTACAATTTACATGCTCCCACTTGGTCAGATCATCAATAAGTATAAAGTTTCATTTCACTGTTACGCAGACGATACTCAGCTTTACATGAAAATGGACACCACATCCCCCGCAGCCCTGCCATATCCTCTACACGCTTGCCTGGAGGAGATAAAGGCATGGATGGTAGACAACTTTCTCCAGTTAAACGGCAGCAAAACTGAGGCCATACTCATCGGAACTCCCCACCAGATCCAGTCAACCTCCATTTCAAGTATTCTTGCCTTTGACCACAACATTCCCCTGTCCTCCTCTGTCACAAACTTAATAGTCAAATTTGACTCACATTTATCATTTGACCACAAAGTGCCGAGGCCTTTAATGAAGGCCTTAAGACATTCTTGTTTAAAAAGTCTTATCAAGTTTTATTACTTTTTAACTGCTATTACTACTGCTATTAATTATTTTACATTCTGCAAATGTAAATTAAATTGTAATGTCTTTTTATATGTTTATTACTTTCTCTGATTTATAATGTTTTTATATGTTTCTTCTGTGTCTGTAGCACTCTGAGATTTATCTGAAATGTAAAGTGCAATACAAAAAAATGTTATTATTATTATTATTAACTAGCAAACACATCAAATATAACAAAAGCTCTGGCTCATATTACATATACACATAAAACTGCATATGAACGCATGGAAAATATACATACCACTTTGACCTCCTAGTACACAAACCGGTGAACCGAAAACTTTATGTTATACATTTCAATTGTTTCTTTAATTGTTCTCTATCAGGTAAGATTTCACATAAGCGTAAAAGGCTGAAACGGAAAACGGGAAGGAGTTTTCACTACCTTAAACGAGACTTATGATAAACTAAATATTTGCAATATTGTATATCACCTTGATGGTCTTATAAATGAAGGGAAAATAAATAAAATTAAATTAAATATGAAATATATAAAAGAAAACGAGTCAAGTACATTTTCTTAGGTATTAGGTATTACAAACACAACAGTGCCATCTAGTGGTCAAACAAGTGACCTGTAACATGTGTAATCAACTGTTACTATGGTGCGTTCACACTAGGGCGTTAAGAATGAGTTGGATGCCTCTAGTATTTGAGCAGACGCCTCCAATGCGTGTCATGGATGTCCTGGACACCACTGTAGTCTGTGTCTTTGGATGTTTTGTTTTCTCTGTGTCTTTGTGAACAATGCAGAGGAGGTTGAGAGAGTGGCTTTAGTGGATTTATTACATAAAACCCATCAATGGAGGCGATCGGCTCTGCGGCGTGTCTGGGTCCGTGACTAGCCTTTATGCTAGCCGGTGCACCCAGCATAATTATGTTGCCGCTAGTTTGTGGCTGATGTCTTTCTACTTTTTCCGGATAATAATGTAGCTTTGTCACTGGAATGTAGTCTCTTATTGGTTGATGCCGCGCATCAAACGCACCCGGCCAAATTATGATAAAAAGTGTGACTTATAGTCCTGAAAATACAGTATGTGGTATAGAGGAGGGACAGTGAATATATCGTACAGAGGAGGGAAAGTGGGAAAGTGAATACATAAAACAGAGGAGGGACTGTGGTTATATGGTACAGAGGAGGGACAGGGAATATACAGTAAAGATGAGGGACAGTGAATATATGGTATAGAGGAGGGGCTTTGAATATATGGTACATAGGAGGAACAGTGAATATATGTTGCAGAGGAGGGACAGTGACTATATGGCACAGAGGAGGACAGTGAAAATATGGTACAGTGTAGGAACTGTGAATATATGGTTAAGAGGAGAGACAGTAAATATATGGTATAGAGGAGGGACTATGGATATATGGTATAGTGGAGGGACTTTATAGGGTAGTGAAGAGAGAAAGTGAATATATGGTGCAGAAGAGGGACAGTGACTATATGGCACAGAGGAGGAAAAGTGCATATATATGGTTAGAAGATTGGGCACAAGACTACAAAGATTAGTAATGCCCAGAAAAAAGAGGCTGAGAGGAAGCCCAAAGAGTAGATATAGAGCCCAAACTGTGGTTGATAATAATTCTCTGCGGACTCCATCTTGTTTGCTGTATTTGTTGTGTTGCTGAAATTGTGTCTGAGGGTGCAGGGTCCCTTGAGTGCTGCCGAATGTGTCAGATGGTATGAAAACACAGTGGTCACAGACAGGGTGGAATATGCTGCCCCCTCCCCAGAATCCTGCACCTGTCCTCTGCCTACAAGGCAAACGTCGAGAAGGAGAGGGAGAGGGGGGGAGGAAGAGAGGAGGAAAGGAAGAGGCAGACCGAGAGGGAGAGAAGCGTGAAAGAAAGAGAGAGAACGTGAATGTCCAAGAGAGAGTGTGAGAGTGACAGAGAGTGGTGCGGCTAGAGATCAGAGAAGGAGAGAGGGTAGGAAAAGACAGAAATACATAGAGAGGGAGAGGAGTGATAGAAAGAGAGAGAACATGTGAAAGTGAAAGAGAGCAACAGGGAAATAGTTGGGTAGGCAGAGATTTCAGAGAGGAGAGAGAGAAACAGGAAGGCAGAGAAGTGGAGAGAGATAAAATGAGCGTGCAAGATGGAGACAGATTGGATGGATGTAGATTATTGAAGAAAAGAGGGAGGGAGAGAAAGGAAGAAACACAGAGGGAGACAAAAGTGACAGAAAGACAGGGAGAAGGAGAGGGTACAATATAGTGACAGAGTAGGGCGTATCAGAGAAGGAAAGAGCAAGAGAAAGAAAGAAAGGGAGAGTGACAGAAAGACAGAGAGAATGTGAAAGGGTAAGAAAGAGAGAGAAAATTAAAGAGAATGAGAGAGAGTGGGGGGTGTAGAGATCATAAAAGGAGAGAGGAAGGGAAAGAACAGAAGAAACAGACAAAGAGAGGGAGAGAAGAGTGACAGAAAGAGAATGGGAAAGTCCAAGAGAGCGCGACACAGGATGAAAGTGAGAAAACCAGAGAAGCGAGAATGTGAAAATGCAAAAAAACTGAGAGACAGGGAGACAGAGATTCGTAGAGTAGAGGGACATACAGAGGAGGAAGAAATAGAAGCAGGCCAACAATCAGATGAGGTGGATTGAGAGAGACTAGGGGAGCATAGAGAGAGAGGGAGAGAGAGAAACTGAGAAGGAGATAATGAGATAAACTGAGTGCAAAAAAAAGAGACAGACAGATGGAGAATTGGGCAGATATAGATTAGAGAAGGAGAAAGAGAAGGAGAGACACAGGAAGAAACAGAAAAAGAGAGACTGACACCCCAGTAGATATTTGAATGAAGAGAGATTAAGAGAGAAAGGGGCACGGGGAGAGACAGAGAGAGCAAGAAAGAGAGGCAGACAACTGACACAAAGACATTGGAGATTAAGGGAGGAGAGAGAATGGAAGAAACAGGGAGAGAGAGAGAGAGTTGAGCAGGTAGAGGTAAGAAGAGTAGAAAGAGAAAAAGAAAGAGAGGAGAAGAAACAGATGGAGGGGAAAGAGAGGCAGACTGGCAGATGGTTTGGCAGAGAGAAATTAGGGGAGGAGAAAGGGGAAGAGAGAGCAATAGAAAGGAAGAGAAGAATGAAATTATGCATGAGAGGCAGACAGAGATATCCATAGAGTGCAAGAAACAGAGACAGACTGACTGTTGGTCAGGGAGAGAACAGGGAATGAGAGAGAGAGCCAAAGGGAGAGAGAGACAGATAGAGAGAGAAACTGATAGAAAACGACAAACAGACAGGTGGATAGAGAAGGATATAGAGGAAGGAGCAGACAGAGAGGGACAAAGAAAGGATGTTAGAGAGGGAAGAGAGAGGGAAAGATTAAAGAAGGAAGGAGAGAGGGAGGAAAAAACAGACAGGGAGAGGGAGGAGATCGACAGAAAAAATTGAAATGTCATGCAGAATGAGAGAGGGTGAGAGAGAGTTAGAGAGAACGGCAGACTTAACAAAATATAGTAAGATAGGTAGAGGAGGAGACAGAGAGAGAGAGTGCTTCAGTGGGTGGGTGGTCTGTTGCCTGGGGAACGTCTGTCTCCAGCCCTGTGATCCAAGCTCATATGCAAACAAGAGCTTTTGGGCTGAGCTGTTTCTCCCTGACCTGTGTCCACACCGCACGTGCATTATCATTCTGCTAGCGTCCCCACTTAGAATGCAAAATGGCTGCCAAGCCCAGCAGATAAAGCAACATACGAGCCGCAGATACTGTACCGCATAATGCCATGGCAGTAAGACATTTGTATGGGAAATTAAATGTGCTTGTCATGGAGACCAAGAGAGCAAACATCTCATCCGGTATGCAACTAAATGCAATGTGAGCATAGACTGTATAAAGAAGTGGACTAAGTGAGCGTGGCGTCACTGCCAAATGAAGCCTGCTGAGGCTAGCCGTTATAGGGGCGAATTTGGAGTTCCATATTTGGAATTCCGACCCTGAGTATCATAGCAACCAAAGAGCCAATCCAAAACAAGGCTGTTGAAGGTAATGAGCATTGGTTTAGCATGGAGGGGGCGCTTCACAACACTGTCAATCAAACTTGTTGCCAACGCTGGGAAATAAGGTGCCTGATTTGTCTGTTATTTTGTCATATATTGATTTATGTACAAACTAGCAAAATAAAAACACCAGGATCATTTAGAGCAAGTTAATAAGAACATTTAATACCACAATGATGAGCTGATAGCAGCATGAAAAGAGGAGTGATGTTTTTTTTCAATAGAAACTGAATCGGAAGTAGAGCTGATGGATTCGGAAGTGCACCCATGTTCACTTCGTATTTGGAATGTGGCGGCTAGTGAGTTAGCTATGTTTTATATATATATATATATATATATATATATATATATATATATATATATATATATATATATATATATACATACATACATGGATGTGAGGCAGATTTCTGAGGACAAAGACAATGAGGAAATGGCACCTGCAATGAAACCCCAAATTAAAGACGCAGTCAGAAATCACAGACTGGTTATTGCCTTAGATCCTACTAGTAAACAGTATATACACAAAACTCCTGTATTGTAAAAGGCATGCATTCAATGTGTTTTCAAAGAGGAGGTATAGGGTTGTTTAAAAATTGCAGACTATAGATTGTCAGGAGCCGAATAGAAAACAAGTGTAGCAGTGCTTAGCCTTTTATTGGCATAGTGAATGTACAAAACAAATTGCATGGAATGTTAAAGAACACATTATACAAAGTTGTCTTCTCTGAGCCTCAAAATGCTCCGTTTGCATTATGCCCTATTAGTTGCATCATACATAAATCTCAGTACTAAACTGTCACCAGACTAATTCTGCGGTCAAATTGTGTTCACAACAAACATGGCTCTATTAGCATTATTCACGTGGGATAAAGACTTCAATTGTTTACTTTGCCATTGTTCATTCCAGTGGCTGACAGCAGAGTGAGCTTTGCCTCACTGAAAACAGAGGTGTAATTTCTCCAAATGTAGACATTGTTTTAAATTAGAAAATGTGTACATTTGATATAGATATATATATATATATATATATATATATATATATATATATATATATATATACATACACACACATATATATACACACATATACATTATATATTTCTTTAAATTCTACAACCCTAATTCAAATGAAGCTGAAAACAGAAAAATGATTTGCAAAAACTACAAAGACATGTTCAAACTGATAAATTGTATTGTTTTTATGCAAATATTCACTCATTTTTAATTTGATGTCAACAACACATTGAAATAAAGCTGGGATGGCATGTTTACCACTCTGTTACCTCACCTTAGCATTTAACAACAATCAATAAGTGCTTGGGAACTGAGGACACTAATTGTTGAAGTTGTGCAGGAGGAATCCTTTCACATTCTTGCTGAATACACAAGTTGCTCAGCAAACCGGGGTCTCCGTTGTTGTATTTTGCTCTTCATAATGTGCCACACATTTTCTATGGAAGACAGGTCTGAACTGCAGGCAGGCCAGTCTAGTACTACAAAGCCACGCTGTTGTAACATGTGCAGAATGTGGCTTGGCATTGTCTTGCTGAAATAAGTGGGGACATCCCTGAAAAAGACGCTGCTTGAATGGCAGCATATGTTGCTCCAAAACTTGTATGTACCTTTCAGCATTAAAGGTGCCTTCAAGATGTGCAAGTTACCCATGAAATGAGCACTAACACACCCCATACCATTACAGATGCTGGTATTGAACTTTGTGCTGATAACAATCCTGATGGTCCCTTTCCTTTTTGGCCCGCAGGACACGACATCCATGATTTCAAAAAAACATTTGAAATGTGGACTCGTCAGGACCACAGCACGCTTTTCCAGTTTGCGTCAGTCCATCTTGATATATGGCTTTTGCTTTGCATGGTACAGTTTTAACTTGCACTTGGAGATATAGTGACAAACTGTGTTGACTGGCAGTGGTGTCCTGAAGTGTTCCTGAGCCCATGTGGTAATATCCTTTACACATTCATTAATACAGTACCCCCTGAGGGATCAGAGGTCACGGGCATTCAATGCTGGTTTTCGGCCTTCAAAATATTCAGAGAATCTGAAGAAATCTGATGATATTATGGACCATAGATGATGAAATCCCTAAATTCCTTGCAATTGTACGTTGAGAAACATTGTTCTTAGACTGTTGGACTATTTGCTCATGCAGTTGTTCACAAAGTGATGAACCTCGCCCCATCCTTGTTTGTGAATTACTGAGCCCTTCGGGGACGCTTCTTTTATACCCAATCATGACTCTCACCTGTTTCCAATTAACCTGTTCACCTGTAGAATGTTCCAAATAGGTGTATTTTAAGCATTCCTCAACTTTCCCATTCTTTTGTTGCCCCTGTCCCAGCTTTATTAGAATGTCTTGCAGACATCAAATTGAAAATGAGTGAATATTTGCATAAAAACAATAACGTTTATCAGTTTGAACAGTAAATATTATGTCTTTGTAGTTTATTCAGTTCAATATAAGTTGAAAAGGATTTGCAAATCATTGTATTCTGTATTTTTTTAAGTTTTACACAGTGTCCCAACTTCATTTGAATTGGGGTTGTAAAATACTTGATTCAACTTTAGAAAATGGAACTTCTTAAATGGGTTCTATTTTAGAAAATGAATCCAAATGTCAAGTTGAGTTTCTTTAATTTATGTATTAGAATCTTGTGGTTGACAGTGTCGAAGGCCTTACGAAGATCTAAGAACACTGCCCCAACCACGTTTCCTCGATCTAAATTTTTTGGATTATATCCGTCAAATAACAGTTTGCCATTTCTGTCGAGTATTTTGGCCTGAATCCAAACTGTTTTGAATGAAATATGTTTTTTGTGTCAATATAATCAATTAATTGTTCCGCTACAGTCTTTTCTAATACTTTTGAAATTATAGGAATGTTATCAGCATGAAAACACTTTTAGTACTTACTAACTTACATAGGCCTAGTTAAAAGTTTATGAAAACCATGGAAAATGCTTTTACATAGAACCAATATGGTGCCAAGTGGCACTAAGGCAGAACTACGGGCAGCATAACAGACAAAATATGTTTCTTTGCTTTTTTTAACCTAATTTTTTTTTGCATAGAACATTTATTTATTTTTATTTATTTTTATTTTTTTTTAGTTTACATTACTTTTATATGGCAAAATGGAAACTGAAAGTAGTTTCTCTGTTGTTGCTTTGAAAGCTAGCTTGTCAGATAATGATAGGGGGAGATAAAGGACACTTCGACTCACCCCACAACAACTGATATTCTCAACACACAGACTCAGAAACATGTTATTTGAGAAGAGAAAGGGTCAGTTCAACTGTCTCATCCCAAAGTGTGTATCAGTGATACATTTGCATGTAGTCTGCAGTGACCTTGCTGTGTAGCTCACTGTTTACTGGTTTTCTACTACTGTTTACTTGATTTTCTTGTTTTAGGTGTCAGGTACAAACTAAATATTTAGCAGAGTTGTACACTTTTATATTTATTAGTAAACTGCAGCTCTGTTTTGAGTGTTTTGAGTGTTTTACAGAAGAAAATGTCATTACTTGGCATTGACATTCATATAATGTTGCCACTGATTCTAAAAATTCAGAATGTTGTGATGTCATCTGCATAACCTCTATATTGTTCCAAACATTACTGTTATTGGTATTTTCTTTATTTTGCCACATTAAAATTAATGGAATCGAACGGAAGCATGACTCCTCTCTTGGGTCTGCAAAAGCCAGGTTTTAAGCCTTCCTTTAAGCAGATGATCTATCACACGGGGGTCTCTCCTCTGTTTGACAAACCGCATCTATAATTGGATCTGCTCCAGGTAGCAGTGTGGGCTTGCTGTGAAGACATGCTGTCACAAGGAGCTACAGTAATGTACAGAGGTGGTGGTTCCATCCCAGCTCTTCATACAAGTGTCAAAGTGTCCTTGGGCAAGACATTCAAAAATGGTCAGTGACAATGTTGATTTGTTTATGATTGTCAAAAGTATTAAAATTCTGTCACTGATGGATACTAAAACTAGTATCAAAACTAAAAAAAAAAAAAAAAAACAAAAACATTCACTACACAGTCTCATTCACTGCACAGAAATGAACCTTTCCCTAATAGCTTTAGAACAATCTTGAGCTGTATAACAACAAGTATAAGACCACACAGACGAGTATATGCCCATGGACCACTGCGAACCTACCTGGACAACTGAGGGATTACACAGATATAAGGCACTGTGGTAATATGAAAGAAAGTACGATGATTTAATGTTGGAAATCACATTCTATTGTCTTATCATGGTAGAGGAATGTGCATTGAGTATTGAATGTATTCCTTAGTTTCCTTCAAAATCAAGTTTGATATTTGAGTATCGCAACAACTCAAATATCAAAGCAGGATACTAAGCGGGATACTAAGCTAGAAGAGAGAACTAAACTCACACCGAACCAAATCTGCAAACTGCTGGAAATTTGTCTTAATACCACATATTTCCAGTTTAGAGGAAACTTCTACAGGCAAATCTATGGCTGTGCCATGGGCTCACCGGTCTCTCCTATCATGGCTAATTTATACATGGAACAATTTGAACAGGAGGCGTTGGCCTCATTTCCAGGTACGCCACCCACACATTGGTTTTGACATGTGGATGACAACTGGACCAAAATCAAAATTCAAGATCTGGAGCCTTTTACTGCACATATTAATGCTGTGGATCCTAACATCAAGTTCACACAGTGTTAGATTGTGCAGTAACAATAGGAGAGTACCGGCAACTCCAGGTAGAAGTTTACAGGAAGCCTACACATACGGACCAATAACTTTTATTTGATTCACACCATCCACTGCAGCACAAACGGAGTGATCCGGACACTACAACACAGAGCTCAAGTGGTGCCTACAAACACAGAGGGAAAAGTAAAGGAGGAACAACATGTGGAGAAAGCCCTCTCTGCTTGTGGATGGGCCTTCAGTAGATCGAAGAGAGCTAAAAAACAGGACAACAGAGAATCTGAACCTAGAAGGAGAGGTGTTACCATTCCTTACACTGTGGGTGTGTCTGAAAAACTTCAGAGAATCTTCAGACAGTATGAGATTCCTGTCTTTTTCAAACCCACAAACACTATAAGGCAAAAATTTGTTCACCCTAAGGACAAAACCCCAGAGCCATAAACAAAGTAATGTGGTCTACTCCATTCGGTGTAGTGAAGAGTGCAGTGAGCGTTAAATTGGAGAAACTAAACAGCTACTCCATAAGAGGATGTACCAACACCGGCGGGAGAGTTCCTCTGGACCCCAGTCTGCCGTGCATCTCCATCACAAAGCCACTAACCACTCCTTTGAAGATAGTGAAGTTCAGATCTTAGCCAGAGAAAAGAAATGGTTTGAGAGAGGAGTTAAGGAAAGAGAATCCTTCCTTAAACAGAGATGGGGGCCTGAGACATAATCTCTCCCCATCTACAACTCCATCCTCAGACCCAGAACAATGAGAACAATAGCAGGGTCATTAAGGGCTGAATAGGGTAGTCTCAGCTGAAACTGGAGACAATAGCTATTTACAGTTTCAGTGTGGTTAGCCCCTCCCCTCAGATAGATTTAAAGGTAGGCCACCAGCATTCTGACCAGAACTGCTTGGATGCTTGGATGAGCAGCGAAATGTCATCACTCCTACAAGATTTGTCCAGTTGATGGATTTAACTTCTTTGTTTGCTATGGATCAGACCTGGATGACTGAGGGTCTACACAGACACTAATATAGTATAGATTCAAGATAATATAAAATAATAATTGCCATGACAAATAATAATTGCCATGAATACTGATATTTGTTTAACAGTTGAATGTAAAATGTGCTGTTGCCTTTAAGATTAATGGATAAAAACTGCAACAGATCCAAATGAAATGCCAGTAGTAGTAATTTGTGAGCTTTAGTACATCTTTACTTCATTTTATGCACTGTATTGTAAAACGCTGGCATAGTTTATGAGGGGTTTATGTTTAACGCGTTTATAATCTGAGCAAACAAAAATATACACATAAAAGCAGCTAGAAAAAGTGATTGATCAAAATCACTACATTTGAAGCCTTATAAGTCTTCAAAATATGCATATTTTTTACTTTTTAAGTACATTTTTACTTTTAGTTCAGTAGATTTTTTATGTGACTTTTTTTTTTCTTTTTTTTTTTACTTGAGTAACAAAATTGAGTACTTCTTCCACCAATGTATTTGGTGAAAAAATCCATATTGAACCAATTCAGGATTTAACTATAGCACAGACAGAAGCAACTACATGTATACAGAACAGTAGTGAATAGAAGTGCATTGTGGTTAGTCACATTTTTATCAATTTTAGCCGTCATAGATTAGAAGAAAAAAAAAAAAAAGCTTATCCTGAAGTATCAATACTAAGAAAAATGACATCAAGGGGACAACATTTTTTCTCTCCTTAATAGCTTTACAATGATCTTGAGCTGTATCAGAGCAAATGTCCATCCATCCATTTTCTTCCGCTTATCCGGGGCCAGGTCACGGGGCCAGGTCGCTGGACCAGCAGTCTAAGCAGGAACTCCCAGACTTCCCTCATCCCAGACATGTCCTCCAGCTGGTGGGACCTCAAGGCGTTCCCAGGCCAGCCGATAGACATAGTCCCTCTAGCATGTCCTGGGTCTTCACTGGGACCTCCTTCCGGTAGGATATGCTCAAAACACCTCCCTAGGGAGGCATCCAGGAGGCATCCTGAGCAGATGCCCGAGCCACCTCAGCTGGCTCTACTCCGAGCTCTTCCCGTGTGACCAAGCTCCTCACCAGCCACCATGGGGGGAAACCCATTTCAGTCGCTTGTACCACAACAGGCTGATACAGCAACTGCATCACTACAGATGCTGCACCGATCCACCTGTCAATCTCACGCTCCATCCTTCCCTCACTCGTGAAACAAGACCGCGAGATATTTGAACTCATCCACCTGAGGCAGTTTCCACCCACCCGGAGAGGGCAAGCCACCTTTTGTCTGGTCGAGAACTATTGCCTCGGATTTGGAGGAGCAGAATCTCCTCCCAGCCGCTTAACACTCGGCTGCAAACTGCCCCAGTGCCTGCTGCAGGTCCTGCCTCGATGAAGCCATCAGGATAACATCATTTGCAAACAGCAGAGATGAGATCCTGTGGTCCCCAAACCGGACCCCCTCCGACCCCTGGCTGCACCTAGAAATTCTGTTAATGAATATAATGAATAGAACCTGTGACAAAGGGCAACCCTGGCGGAGTCCAACATGCACCGGGAACAGGTCTGAAAGGTCTACTGCCGGCAATGCGAACAGAGCTCCGGTCATACAGGGACCGGAAAGCCCTTAGCAAAGGGCCCCGGACCCCATACTCCCGGAGCACCCCCAAAAGGACGCCACGACAGACACAGTCGAATGTCTTCTCCAGATCCACAAAACACATGTGGAGTGGTTGGTCCCACGAACTCTCGAGGACCTGATGGAGTTTAGAGCGGGTCCAGTGTTCCACAACCGGGACGAAAACCACACTGCTCCTCCTGAATCCAAGGTTCGACTATCAGTCAGACTCTCTGCTCCAGTACCCTGGAGTAGACCTTACCGGGAAGGCTGAGGAGTGTGATTCCCCTATAATTAGATCGCTCAGGTTCAGATCAGGGAGGCAATTCTTCCTGATCACACAGAACAACGGAGTCCCCGGTTGGTGCACTGTCTAGCACCCCTCCCAAGGACTCCAAGACAGCCGGGTAGTCTGCACTGCTGTTCAGCCTGTATGCCGACACAACAGTGAGAGACCTGTCCCCGAACCAAAGGCACAAGTTCAGCCTGGTAAACAATCCTCTCGTTTACGTCGCCGTCTGGGCGACGTAGCAAAACTTGCTCATATACTCGTCATAAAGAACTTCTGAACCGCTCTTAGTCTGACCCGTCCCCCTGGACCTGTTTGCCATGAGTGACCTTACCAGGGGCATGGAGCCCCTGACAACATAACTCCCAGGATCATTTGGGCGCTCAAATCCCTCTACCACGTTAAGGTGGCGGTTCAGGGAGGGGTAGAGCAAATATAAGATATAGTATACACCCATGGGCCACCCATGGGCCATCCATGGGCCTAACTGGAGTACTGAGAGTTTACACAGATATAAGGGCACATGGTAATAAACAATAAACTGCTATTATTGAATAGTTAATTTATGTTGTAAATTATATTTTATGTCTAAATAAAGACATTGTGGTATCAGAATTGGTATTGAGTATGGTGTTGTTACTATCAAAATCGAGTTTGAAATTTTAGTATCATGACACTACCATAACCATGGGTACTAGGGGTGCTGAAGAGCCAGGAAGCTTCAAGAAGGCCCATTGGTTTTTGGACCTGCCATGAGCAAAACTAGATCTATTCCTAACTAAGATAAGATAAACCAATTCTAAAAGTTCACATTTTTTAATTTAAATATATTTAAATCTTTACTTTATTGAATCGTTTCTGCAATAAACTGCCTGAAGGTTAAACTGTTGGTAAACTAAACCTGAATGCGCTGCCCCGCACTCATATACTACGCGCTAACCTGTGAGCATGGACCAGTGACAGAGTAACAGCAGGGTATCGCTCTTTTTATTTTGTGGAGGACTTCTGGCAAAAGAACAGAGAAAAAGACGATCACAGACTGGATTAAGAGGAAGAAACAATGTGGATCCCTAAAAGTTTGGACTTTGCTGGAGTTACAGCCTGGATTAGTTGCACAGGTTGTGTTTGTTTAAAACTAATGCACGGTGAGAAAAGTCAAGCACAGGATAAAACCATCATCAAAAGCATCATCTAAGCAGGACAGCATGACGGTGAGTAAAATACTACTCAGTATTTAGTGGTACTATTCACTACTATTCTAATAGTGGACTCCATATTTTGGTATATATTATGCAGGTATTCAGTATTTTGTAACTAAATACATTTTCACCTCATTAATTCTTACCAACACCACAGAAAGATGGACAAAGTGACTATATGGAGAAGTAGATGCATATGGAGTATGAATGGACAGATGGCCGTACCTGCAGAATGACCCAGTGGCCCTCCTTGGCAGCTAAGGCCAGGGCCTGTTCTGCGACCACCTCCTGCCCCTGGCCCAGAGACACGTTGTGGAAGTTCTTGTTGTCAAATGTGAATCCCAGTTTCTTTCCTACAAATACAAGAAAACCATACCATCAAATATCACATTTCACAACCATGTTCTATTGACCCTATTCCAACCCACCCACCCTGTCCTCTAAATGCTACAAATCACAAGTCAGCAGTGCACTGATTCTCTAGGAGGCTATAAAATACCATTGTAGCCCATATAAAACTTATTTGCTGTCAAGATCAACAGCCCCATGTAAAATAATACAACCCCAAAGATGATAGTGGCGCCTAAGGCAACTGCTGGAATCAGGTGAATAGATCCTTTCAGTGTTTGTAAATGGTACAGTAAAAATACTGTTGTATTGTAAGGGGCTGTTGCATTAACTTCAATGCCTTTTTAAAGGAGAGTTTAGCTTTAACCTCCAAACGTCACCAACTTTGAAAAATCAAGGCTGCTTTGGCAACTGACAACCACACGAGTAACACTAGAGCCTTGTTAGAAAATATTACGGCCTGTAGCAACATTTTGTTTGCATTATAAGGTTTTATCTGACATTTTTGGTGATATTGAGTTATACATATAAATGCTTGCTCCTAAATAGCTTCTGTACACTTATCAAGATTTTGTAGGCTCTGCTGACGGTTCATTCTGTCTTCAGTTTTAACTTTAGAAATAACAATATTTTTTTTTGTCAGACAGGAGTGTTTGTCTAGAGCAATAAAAGAGCAGAGCAAAAAAATCTGAAATCAGCCATATCTGACCAAGAGACAAAAACACATCATGGACTCGAACAATGCCAGGGCCATCTGTGCTGAAACAAATACCACCACTGGATCAGAGAGGCCATTGAGATCCACAAATGAGGTCCAAGGAGCATAAATTATGACAAGGGGCCATACAGCTTGTCACCCACATGGGACACGGTCGTGGAGAAGGCATCAAGCAGCACCGGGTGTAAGCTTCCTGCACTGTCTGACAATACCATGTCACCTACAAGACATGTCACTATACCAACATGTGACCCTTCTGAGGAAGCCTACAAGGTGTAGTTGACAAAAAAAGTAATTGTTATTTCTCAAGATTTTGCAGGGTTTGGTGTATATATATATATATATATATATATATATATATATATATATATATATATATATATATATATATATATATATATATATATATATATATTAGGTTTATATGAGTAAAACCTTATTTTATGATTCTATTGTGTTACTGTAAGTAGCCAGAACTTTAAACTTCAATATCTCAGATCTACCCAGGATGCAGATAGAACCTTATCATTCCAACATGATGATTTACCTTCAAAATGTGACAAAATGTTACATAATTAGTATGCTAAAAACCACATAATTCGCAATTCTTGGAATGAATGGAATTGAAGTTAGATATTCACTCATGTACACGATACATGTCTGTAAATATAACACACATGTGACTGCAATAAAATACATAGATTTAAACATAAAACATACCTTGATCAAAAATTAACTGTTTTATTTTTTTTTCTGTCTTTTACAGCTTTGATCAATGAAAATAATGTCCAATGGATTTTATCAAGGAGGTGTGTAATATTATTTTGATTGCAGTATAATACATTTGGCCTTTAGAAATATTGCAATTCTGCTAGCCTCTAATTACTTTTTGAATTGCAGTTATCTCTTTTTGCCAATGAACTCTTTACATATAATTAGTAACTGTTAAAAGTCTTTGCTCATTGGTGCCAGGCTGTATGGAAGGGTCTTTTACAACTTATCATCAACTCCATCTTTAAAAATGCAGTGGTTAAAGCATGTATCCAGCTCACATTTGGAGTCCGGATGGTGTAACAGGAGAGTAGTAAACGGTGAACGGTGAAGACGTCGAGCATTAAACACCAGCGTTCACATGAGGGCTGTTAAAGAAAATGTGCTTAAGGACTCTTGAGAGTGCACAGAGCATTGAGGCTTCATTAGGCTGTGCTAAACATTAGGATGGTTAACGGTAGCATGAAAACTAACCAGTTTAATAGCTCATAAAAATCTGTCAGATAGACAACTAACAACACAGTGCAAACGTCATCTTTTTAACTCTAAGGAACTAACCTTAAAGAAGGTGTTCTATGGGGCATTAACTGCTAACACATAACATATTTAAATCATCATGTTACCTTTTATTGTTTTGAAAATGCTATATTCGTCAACATATTAACATGTTTATTTTCATTTCACTTTTGTTTTTGACACTCTCAGTCTCTCCCTGTTCAGAGCACCATCAGAACACAATCAGCGTCCATCCTGCTAATAAAGCTACTGCATATCGCAGCAGGTTTGTGAAGTTGCTGTGTACAGTTTTGTATCATGATTTTGTATGTTTAGGAGAATTGTCGTGTGGGGGCATGGGTGATGTAAGCTTGTGGGCGGAGTATTGGACAGAATCATACAGGTAACTGTAAGGAGGATTCAAATAGGGCCTGCTAAAATATGCATGGTGCCATCTACAACCTCTTCATGGCACGTTTTTGATGAGGGAACATTATCACATGGTAGAAAGCAAAAAAAATGTTTTTTTGCATAACCCAGGAAAAACATCTGCATTTCAAGGTCCTGTACCCAGTTTTTCCCCCATGTATTTGACCGAAATCTGCTCCAATATGGATATATACAATATAAGCAGCTCTTGAAGTTAAAATAAGTCTGCTCCGTACTGTCTCCATGTAATTAGAACTCCTGATAAGGAAGTGTGCATTAGCGTGCACGTTGCTGTTAGTTTTACCATCATGGCAAAACAGTAAAAATCAGGTACAGCAAGATTTTACAAAAAAATCTTTCCAAATTTTTAAATATTGATGGAGTTTATCATTGAGAGTCTGTTGTAAACATCTGGTGGAGCCCTCTGTCAGACGGACCTTCAACTCACACCTGCGGGAGAGCTTTTCCCACATCCCGGGGAAGGTTGAAGACATTGAGTCATGCCCAGTTTATGCAGTCGTAGATCCAAAAACTTGGGGTTGGGAGGAGTTCAGGGAGGCCAAGGTGGAGGACTATCTGTCAGCCTCAAATAAATTCTGTCAAACTGTCCAACTCCTCAAGAGGGAGAAGCAGTGCTTCACCAACACAATTTACAGTGTGAGTGGAGAGCTGCTGACCTCGACTGGGGATGTTGTTAGATGGTGGAAAGAATACTTTGAGGACCTCCTCAATCTCACCATCCCGTCTTCCGAGGAGGAAGCAGAGACTGAGTACGTGGAGGCGGACTCATGCATCACACTGCCTGAAGTCACTAAGGTGGTTGCCAACCTCCTCGGTGGTAAGGCTACGGGGGTGGATGAATCCGTCCTGAGTATCTCAAGTCTCTGTTGTGGGGCTGTATTGGTTGACATGTCTCTGAAACATTGCATGGCAATCAGTGACTCTGGATTGCTCTGGTCACGGAACAGGGGATCGGCTCTATACTCTCCATGGGGTTCTTGAGGGTTCGTGGGAGTTTCTCAACCAGTCCACATGTGCTTTGTGGATCTGGAGAAGGCATTTGACCATGCCCCTCATGGTATCCTGTGGGGGTGCTCTGGGAGTATGGGGTCTAGACCCCTTTGCTAAGGGCTGTCCAGTTCGCATTGCCGGCACTAAGTCAGACCTGTTCCCAGTGCATGTTGGACTCCGCCAGGGCTAACCTTTGTCACCGGTTCTTTTCATTGTACTTATGGACAGAATTTCTACGTGCAGTCAGGGGCCAGAGGGTTTCTGGTTTGGGGACCACAGGATTTCATCTCTGCTGTTTGGCTTCATCGAACCAGGACCTGCAACATACACTGTGCCGGCTGGGATGAAAATCAGCTCCTCTACATCTGAGGCCATGGTTCTTGACTGGAAAAAGGTGAGTAGAGAGTCCCTGCCTCAAGTGGAGAAGTGCAAGTATCTCAAGGTCTTGTTCACGAGTGAGGGATGGATGGAGTGTGAGATTTACAGGCGGACCGGACCGGTGCAGCATCTGCAGTGATGCGGCCGCTGTATCGGACTGTTGTTGTGATCAAGGGGCTGAGTCAAAAGGCAAGGCTCTCGATTCACCGCTCAATCTACGTTTCTACCCTCAGCTATGGTCATGAGCTTTGGGTAATGACCGAAAGGACAAGATCACAAATACAATCAGCTGAAATGAGCTTCCTCCACAGGGTGTCTGGGCGCTCCCTTAGAGATAGGGTGAGGACACAACATTTGTGATTAGACTAATGAAAATAAATTATAACACCTTTGTTTTGTGAAATGAAGGTTTAAACTGCCAGAAAAATTGTGCGTAAATTGTCTTTGCATTTTGGATGGAATTTTTCATGTTGATGACATAAAGCAGGGTCTTTAATGAGTTTTTCCAAATTTTTCTGAGGGCTTTGGTACGGGGGGTGGACAATGAAACCGCATCTTAATTGTTTGTTTTATGTCTATAATATCCAACAACACAGCTGTCTGTCCCTACCTTACAGTCACAGGTTAAGCCCATTCAAACAGTCAAGCCTGGGAAAAGCAATGTCCAAACTTTAGTGTTCTGGTGCCGCTACATGTAATTGTCCTCGTTAATGAGCAGACTTTAAAGCACACGGAGCGCACAGCCCATGTGTATGTTAAAATCACACCAAAGTGTCTGCATTACACATGTGTACTTAGACAGTGTTTTCAGATGAAAATGTAATCATGGGAAAATGGGCTGCCTATTGATGACCCATGAAATAAAGTCTGCAATGTTTAGACCAACTGCCACTTCATTGATGTAAATTTGTGATAACTATTGACCACAAGTACGATCCCACCAAACTAAGTCATGATTAGAAAAAAAACATGTAATGTGTACTTTAACATTACAACTATAATTAACCATGATTATATCCTTAAAATGTCTACACACTCATATTATTAATTCCCCTTAAAATACTTAACAAAAGACTAAAAGACAAATCTGTAAATTAAGCTAAGCAGCCCCAAGACTAATTTAAATTTGATTAATTATGATAAAGTGGGTGCAAACATGAAGCCTTAATATTTTGTGTGAACCAGAAATGAAGTTCATATAACTTAACTTACTTTTTAATTGAAACTGTTATTTCACTTGTCTGTGTTAAATTATAAAAGTGTAATAATTGCTTTGTGGGGTGGGTTTATTGGAAAGTGTGCTCCTGGTCTCTCGAGGCAGAACCTGGCAGATCTTCATCACATTATGTGTAATGGAGAGCCGATGAACTGTAATGGTGAGCTTAGGAATGAAGGCCCACTCGGTTCATGAAAAAGAGGATCTGCACCGGTCTGCACATTCACTGCTGTGTACCTGTCTGAACTGGTCTCTATTGGGCTGCACACACACTGGTCCGCACACACACTGGTCCACACACACACTACTTAGCACAAACACTGGTCCGCACACACACTGGTCCGCACACTCACTGGTCTGAACACACACTGGTCTGCAACCACACTGGTCTGCAACCACACTGATCCGCACACACACTGGTCCACACACACACCACTTAGCACAAACACTGGTCCGCACACACACTGGTCCGCACACTCACTGGTCTGCACACACCCACTGGTCTGCAACCACACTGGTCTGCAACCACACTGGTCTGCAACCACACTGGTCTGCAACCACACTGGTCTGCAACCACACTGGTCTCTGCACTGGTCTTTGCACTGCTCTGCATTGGTCAATATGTCTGTGTTCCCCAGCCCTATCACAGATAGAATCATTTCATAGCAGCAGCCTCAGCCATTTTGAATACAACTTCGTTCAAAAAGTGTATTGTACATTTTTTCAGCGTGATGCAAAGTCTGTGTAAAACCCAGTGACATTTACTCAGTGCTTGACCAAACAGCGTGCGGGGCAGTCTCATATGTTCTGACCTTTGCAGTAATCCTGCTGTGGACTGCAGGTTTCATATTAGGCATGCACCGATCAAGCTTTTCAGTTCCGATACCATGATTGATAGTCTGACTTTAAGACTCAAAAGAGGGGGTATTTTACTTTTATTGGGTATTAACTGCTAAAACATATCATATTTAGGTCACTATGTTACCTTTTATTGTTTTGAAAATGCTATATTTGCCGAAAACAATGTATTAACAATAGACTGTGTAAAAAAGTGGACTATTGGAGTATAATGTCACCCATGGCGTTTGCCTCCAGCCAAATGAAGCTTGTTGAAGTTAGCGGTTATAAGGGCCAAGTCAATCCAGAGCGAGGCTGTTGAAGTAACGGCCCTTCCTGCTCGCATTACTGGTTTAGCGGGGAGTGAACGCTGTCAATTAAACCTGTTGCTAACACTAGCGAGAACAACCTCAGGGAAAGAAGATGCCAGATTGGACTTTTATTAATGTCCATATCTTGATTTATAGACAAAATAGCCAAATAAAAACACCAGGATCATGTAGTGTGGTTTAATACTACTATTTTATCACCAAAATGACAAACCTGATAGCAGCAGTTACAAAGAGAAGGGCAACAGTTTTTCAATAGAAAGTGAATTGGAGCCAGAGTTGGTGGAGCCAGCAGCACGTCCATGCACACTTCCTTGTTTGAACGCGGCAGCAAGCAGGTTAGCTATGGATGGATGGCATCTAAAATGTCTTGAGGCATGTTTTTAATGAGGGAACAACATTATAACATGGAAGCAAAAACATTTTTGCATATCTCTTCTGCTATTACCCCAAAATACCTGCCAATACTTGAGAAGTGACTAAAATATATATTTCTATCCTTTAAATAAAAACAAAACTGACCCAGATGTGTTATGTAAATGCCAGTTATTCTGCAGGTAACTACTGCACAGTTTTGTATTAATAAAAGTTTAAACTTTAAGGGACATGAGATTTTTGGGTCCAAACAGGATATCAGCTGAACAGAATTCTTGGCAGTGCCCAAGCTGGTATCTGTACAGGTGCTCTGATTGTGCCCAGCCAGTCTGTAAGTATCTTATGCCATATCTGCTAAACAAATTTCCGAATAGGAAGTAAAATGAACCTCACCAAAAAATAAGTAAATAAATAAAAACATCTGGCAAGATCCAGATGCAAAAGTGTGCATTTTAAATGTGCTGAGCAGTGCCTGTTTGTGTTGAGTAACTAACCGTGCTTCTCCACGTCCTTTAGAGGGTCCACTCCAGGAGACAGGATGAAGAACATGGGCATGGCTGGTCCAGATTCCTCAAAGGACACAGAAAAGTCCAGAAAGTGTCCACTCACATACTGACCGCCCAGCTTCTGCTCCACAAAGTCCCTGCACAGAGAATGAGGAAAAAAGAAAATAATAAAACACCTTTGTTGCTACCATCTGCACAATATATACAGCAACAAGCGCTTTTTCAACAAATAGAAGCTTTCTGTTTCTAGAATGTGATTATGTCATAATCCCATAATGGGAAAGAACCAGTATTCACTATGCCATGGTATTCTCATAAGAAATATATATAAGGAAAATACACAAATGTTGAATCTCATAATTGTCTATCAGAGCGATTAGAGGCAACGAAAACGATATTCATTTTAGCTGTCATTCAACCCACCGTTGCTGTGAGTTAAAATGACTTCAAGCCATAAGATTAAAATGACAGATATAAGGAGCCAATATCAAGAACATAATAAGGTTCAACCATAGACTGTATTTATAGATGGACACAGTTAACCCACAAGCCGTCTTGTTCCAAATGGGAAATAAGCATGGGTGCAATTCGGCTCCATCAACTTTGGCATGAATTCACTTTCTATTGAAAAAACCTTCCCCTTCTCCATAACTGCTGCTGTCAGACTCATTTTTCTGGTTTCACTATTGTTTCTGTGAATCAAGATATGAACATTAATAATGATGATGCAGTGCTCTCGCCTCACAGCAAGAAGGTCCTGGGTTCAATTCTGGAGTGGTGTGGGGCCTTTCTTTGTCAAGTTTGCATGTTCTCCCTATGACTGCCACTAAAAACATCTACAACAATGTCCCCTCTTGGGTCAGGACTATACGACAGAGTGTAACGGTCACTTAAATAAAAATAAAAAAATGCGGGCGCTACGAGAGAAAAGTCGTAATATTACAAGAAAAAAGTCGTAATATTACGTGAATAAAGTCGTATTTTATGAGAGTATAAGCTGCTGTGCATGAATGAGTGACCAGTGCGTTATGCGTTATGGAGAATTTGGAGCATTTTGTTCAGATAAACTTTCAACTGGGGTTTACACACGAAATACTGTGTCTTTTAGCCACCATCACCACACTATTATAAGTACTTTGAAGGGACACTGCTTTGAGTTTGTTTAGTCGGTGGAACCATATAGATCTGGAAGAAATTGCTATATCTGAACAAAATGCTCCAAATTCTTCATAACGCACTGGTCACTCACTCCACGCACAGCAGCCTATATTCTCATAAAAATACGACTTTATTCTGATAATATTACTTTTATTATTTTTCTGGCTTCTCGTAAAATTGCGACTTTAATGTCGAAATGCTACGACTTTATTCTCGTAGCGCCCGGATAATTTTTTAAAATTTAAGTGACCCTTATACTCCGTCGTAGGACTACCCTGAAACTAAGCTGGTTAAAAAAGGTCACTTTACCTTATTTCCCCGAGGCTAATGAGTTTTATTGACAATTATAGTACCACCTCAGTTCACTACAGTCTATGGGTTCAACATTTGTGAATATATTTTACTGTCCCATAGACTTAAATAGGCACCTTCCCCCATCTGAAAATATGGTATTACATTCCAGAACAAATTGAAAACTGAAGAAACACATATTTAGCTATTTTGCTCATTAAAAGCATTACTGGTAGGCTGGGGGACACATATACATTGCATTTGAACTCCATAATGTTGTGTTTCATGGTTTGAGGAGCAGTCAGGAGCTGCATGACTCAACTTAGTTTAGCATATCCCACACTCTGCTCATATGCTCCAGCTTGCGAAGGCAACTTTTAGAAATTACATTAAGTGAAACATGCAGAACACCCTGTGCCGCAGAGAGGGGTGGAAAGAGCAGATAAGGAGCAGGCAAACATAATGGCTCAGAATTAAAGGGTGTGAAGGGGTTTAAATTAAGTCACTCACACACATTTCAGGTAAAGCAGTAACATCTACCAGGAGACAAAAAGGCCACACCTGTAATGGAATAGATACTAGATAAGTTTAATAGAGAGAGTGGACCTACCAAAAAGAAAAAAATACATAGCATGTGTGAATGCTCCTACTTTAGGACAGGGTTGAAATTGTTTAAACTGTCAATTTAGCACAATACAACCTTTAATGCCATCCTAATTCATCAGCAAAATTCCAGGAACTGTGAAAGAACTGCACTAAGCTATGAGGAACAATAGGTCATTCTGATGCTATTACGCTGCAGGTGCACAGTGTAAGTGGTGGCAAAAGCCTTACAAAAGCAGTGAACGCATTATTAAACTTCAGCCCTGCTCCCAGAGAGACGGAGAATGTTCCGAATGTTTTATCCCATCCTGCGCTTGTCCAATTACTGCCCAAGGACACAGCCGTGCAGGTGAGGAGGAGGACTGTGGAATGGGGGTTAGCAGGTGTTAGCTGCTCAAGGCTTCCAGGAATCTTTTATATAATCGACAAATGTTCCAACACACTACTCAAGCTAGAAGAGTCATAGTTCCACTGGATTCAAACTAAGGTGAAAAAGAAAACATCATTGTGAAGGGAGAGATCACATTTTTACAATTATTGATTATTACTGATACCATGAAAAATTATTATCTGCTAACATCCATCTATCCATCCATGGATTCGATGTTTTATTGTAACTGTTTTACAAAACCTGTTTTAGTTAAAACATCTTCAGCGTTTTTGATGAAGAAACAACATAGCATGGTAAAAAGCTCACTTTAATAGAATTTCAGTCATTATGTCTAATGGATTACTATTCCTCTAATGTATAAGCAGCTTTATGAATGATAAAATGAAGTTAATGTGGTATAAACAACAATATTTACTGACTTGATTATTCATTGTGACCTGAATAATCATAATTATTAATTAACCAAGCATTTGACATCCATATGCAGATATTAGTGCACTAGGTTAATCCCCCAGCTTGGTTCTCACCGGGTGTGGCTTCTGACTGGTTAAACCCAGTGGCACTGGAGGATGGGTCAGATGCAGAGGTTCATTTAAATTTTGGTCCACAACTCTGCTCAGTGTGGCTATTATCAGTGCATGGACAATTTGACAAATGACAAATATAAAGCTCATTTCTACCTTCAAGGCACTCAAAGCACTTTACATCCAGGAATCGCTCCCCCATTCATACACCACTGTATGCAGACACTGAAGGAGAGGGAGGTTAAGAGTCTTGCCCAAGGACCCAATGGCAGTATTCATCTGTTGAAGCAGGACAATCTGAAACCATTTATTGAGGGTTTCAGATTGTCCTGTCACTCCTCATTACTTAGCCAGCAGCTAATAGTTGCTTTTTTCTTTATTTTCTTTTTGTTCTTCATTGTGCAGAGATTACACAGTGTACAGGAGAATAAGTTCCATCCATCCATTTTCTTTTGCTTTATCCGGGGCCGGGTCACGGAGGCAGCAGTTTCAGCAGGGAGGCCCAGACTTCCCTCTCCACACACACTTCCTCCAGCTCTTCCGGGAGAATCCTGAGGCGTTCCCAGGCCAGCCGAGAGACATAGTCCCACCAGCGTGTCCTGGGTCTTCCCCGGGGCCTCCTCCCAGTGGGACGTGCCCGGAACACCTCCCTAGGGAGGCGTCCAGGAGACATCCGGAATAGATGCCCAAGCCACCTCAACTGGCTACTCTAAGGGAGCGCCCTCATGAGGAAACTCATGTCGGCCGCTTGTATCCGCGATCTTGTCCTTTTGGTCAATACCCAAAGCTCATGACCATAGGTGAGGGTAGGAACGTAGATTGACCGGTAAATCAAGAGCTTTGCCTTTCGACTCAGCTCCTTCTTTACCACAATACCACCGATACAGCGACTGCATCATTGCAGACGCTGCACCGACCCCAAGATACTTGAACTCCTCCACTTGAGACAAGGACTCTCCACCCACCTGGAGAGGGCAAGCCACCTTTTTCCGGTCGAGAACCATGGCCTAGGATTTGGAGGTGCTGATTTTCATCCCAGCCGCTTCACACTCAGCTGCAAACCGGTCCAGTACCTGCTGCAGGTCCTGGTTCGATGAAGCCATCAGGACAACATCATCTGCAAACAGCAGAGATGAGATCCTGTGGTTTCCGAACCAGACCCCCTCCGGCTCCTGGCTGTACCTAGAAATTCTGTCCATAAATATAATGAACAAAACCAGTGACAAAGGGCAGCCCTGGCAGAGTCCAGCATGCACTGGGAACAGGTCTGACTTACTGCCGGCAATGCGACCACAGCTCCTGCTCCTATCATACGGGGACCTTAGCAAAGGGCGCCGGGCCCCATACTCCCAAAGCACCCCCCAAAGGACACCATGAGGGACACGGGTGAATGCCTTCTCCAGATCCACAAAACACATGTGGACTGGTTGGGCAAACTCCCATGAACCCTCGAGGACCCAATGGAGAGTATAGCGCTGGTCCAGTGTTCCACGACTGGGACAAAAACCACACTGCTCCTCCTGAATCCGAGGTTGGACTATCGATCAGATTCTCCTCTCCAGTACCCTGGAATAGACCTTACCTTATTTTTTTGTATTTCTACATCATAATCATGTTTGACTTACCAGAAAAAAAAATCGTTTTAATAATGGATGACTGTTAGTCATCCATCATAAGCACATACGTGGAAACAAGGGTAAAAGTAGCTCAGTTTGTAGACTGTAAACTGATTAGAAGGTTGGTGGATTGAATCCTGCTCTTGACAGAAACATCATTGGTAGAGCAAAAGTCAAAAACAGTGGGTGTTCTGTGCCCTTTTCTGTGCAGCTCACTATGAGCCTAATAGAAGGGAGAAAGTCCTGATTTAGTCTTGCTTTAGTCCTAATTCAGATCCGGTAATCAGTCCTCCTGGTTAGTCTTTGCTTAGTCCTAGTTCAGTTCTGGTTCAGTCCTAGTTCATACCAGCTCACTGTTTACTAAACATCTGGATTTTTAATATCTCCCTAGTTTTCAAAGTAAAGATGATGTGGCTGGATTCAAGATCACCTTTGGATCATTGGACAAACATTCTACCAACTGAGCTACTGTCACATTTAGAACTTCCACCTACTCCTTTTAGGTACAAATTACTTATTTCCTTTGTATCTGTAAACATGGTTTAATTTATAATATGTTTAAATAAATGAGCTCTAAAACATGAAATGCCAAAGCAAAGTTACTCAAGAGCTTGCATAAAAGCCAATAACAATACAAATAATGCATAATATGTGTTCTTAAGGGCATTAAAATCACTGCGGGCAAAACTTTTTTTTTCAGTTGTTAACTTTTTTTGGTTAACAACAATTTGGTCTCTTAGCATATACGCTTTCATCTGGAAACAACTAAATTATCCACTCTGCACTGAAAGATCTTTTAATATTTAATTCTATCAACTTGCAGCCATGGACATATAAGGGACATTGTAACTTCAAAGGCCGTTTTCTCAAAATGCATTTTTCTCCCATAGGGACACAAGGATCACCACTTAAAGCAGCAGTTAAACACACAACTTTACAGTATACTTAACTTATACTTAAGATTTTGTAAAAAAAAAATATATATATATATATATATATATATATATATATATATATATATATATATATATATATATATATATATATATATATATATTTATATATCAAATTCCAAGTATAATTTATTAAAGTTTCATTACAATTTTTAGGCATTTTTTCAATGACATTTTGATTTTGTTTACTCAAATACTAAATAAGATATCCAAAATCCTTAGTATCTAATATGACGCATATATATATATATATATATATATATATATGAAAGCATTAGATGATGACAAACTTGTAATAAATATTTTTTTCCTTTCATTTATGTTAGTAATCTATTGAAGAATTTTAAAAATTATACTTCTAAAGGTCTCTCTAATCTTAAATTTAGAGATATCAATTTTAGAGATTTTTTCCTATTCACCTGCAGTGTCTCACCAAAACAAAAAAAAAGAAAAAAGAAAGACTTCTGAATGATTTCTATCTAAAACCTTTTCTACGATATGTCAGAAGGAAGAAAAGAAAAAACGTCCTGGTCAGCACCAGGTTTGGGAAAAAAATGTGACCATGGCCAGCTTTTAAAGCCTAAGGTATAGTCCTGTGTATAGAGGTGTTACCTGACAGCATAGGTCAGGCGGTCCGGCCTCAGTGCTCTCATCATACACAGCCTCTGCAGCGCTGTCTTGTTTTTCCACTCTTCAGGAAACTTCTCCTTCTCCGGACTTTCCGATTCCACAAACTTCCTCCAGCGCTTAGCCGAGCCTTCTATGTCCCGGTCCAGATTCCTGAACTCCTCCATGGCACACAGAGCCTGCCCACAACAAAAGCACAACCACAGCATTTCAATTCGCCACCACAAATTCACAAACATTTTCTACAATACATAACAAAGCAATTGGCTGAGCTTGCAAAAGTCTGGGGGGTAAATAAAAGCAACAAAAGCAGACAGAAGTGCTTATCTGTCTAATATAAATAATCTTTATTCCAGAATGTGCTGAGCAAACGGGACGCAGGCAGAGCAGTGGGGGGCAGTCCTGTGAAGTGCAGCAGACTGACACAGCATCAGATCACGAGAACACACAAGACGCAAGGGACACAAGGGTTTCCATGCTTCTTGGGGACATTGACTTTCATGCACTTCCTGAAGATTGATCTTAAGTAGAGGTGTGCAAAAATATAGAAATATCTTTATATCATATAGTTTAACTTGATGATACAATGTGGGCGGCTGAAAGAGTATTTTCTTGTATATTTTACCAAATTATTTTGTGACAGAGCTACAATTGTGTTGCTTGTTTAGAGGAAGGAAACTTGGTTATACATCACATTTGACATATTCATGATTTTGATGAAGAAAAGTAGTCTATTTCATATAAACTTTGCACAGGTGTGAGACTTTCAGTATCACAGCCATGTTAGTAGTTGTGGTGAGCCTTTAGGCAAAGCAAGACAAGTTCATTTGTATAGTACAATTCGTACATAAAGTAATTAAGTAACAAAGTGCTTTACAGAATAAGAAAGACATTAAAATCACACAAATCAAAACATAAATAATCACAAATAATCGGAAGAAAATGGATGGATGGATCTGATATGCAATTATATGTGTACAATAAAACTAAATAACAAGGAAAGGAGTCTCAATTAGTTCACAGCTGAAAAAAAAAAAAAAAAAAACCCAAACAAATAAAATACAAAGGCCGAGCAAGGCAATTACACAACGGTAGGTCATTAGCACCTCTCGTGTCTCAATCACAACTACTACACAGAAGTTAACTTTAACTGGGAGACACATCCCGTGAAGTCGAGCTGTTCACTATGATCCAGCCGCGCCAACAGGCAGGTATGCATCCCTTTTATCATGGGCAGTACGGGCAGCTAGAGACTGCAGTTTGGTGGCACAGGAGAGCGATACGCCAACCACAGGACAGGGAAACAGAGCCAGTCCAGGGGGAGCATAGAAATGCTCCACCACTCAGAAGATTCACCGCCAGCTTTTTGGCAAAATGAAGTCACACAAATAAGAAAACACCAGGGCCCAGGCCAAGTGCCGTAACAATTATGTTCATTAATCTTCAATAAACGATAAAAAGATAAATGCACCATTAATGTTTTTTGTTTTTTTTTGCTTTTGTTTTTTTTTTTTTCTTTTTCTGTGAAAATGGGGTTAGTTATTATGTAAGGGGTCAAAGGCCTTTATTCTTTACTGAACCACATCAAATCAACCTGAAATATGTACCAAAAGCGCACTGTATTGTGATACGTATCATATCGTGGCCTATGTATTGACTTATGTATCGTATCGACAACATAACCTAGGCAGGAGGCAGGTCCCCGTGATGTTAGTGTGTACAGATTTTAGTCCCCACAAGGTGAGAAATACCCGTCTTGTGTAGAGATACGCTTTTTTCACTGTGAGTGGAGGACTGAACACTGTGAAGTGTTATAGAAGTGTATATCGGGACAGCTGTTTGGATGTTCACTTAAACACATTTCACTTCACAACCTTTTAAAGCAGTTTTCTGTACTCTATAACACTATTTTTAACTGCATTGAAGCACAAATTATTTGACTTCTGATTTGAGTGCTTCTCAAGTATTTTCCTTTTAAAAACAAAAATGGAATATGTCCTCTCTGTCTCATGAGAAGGTCAGCACAATAAATACTTCCCAAATGTTTTCACTTTGCAGCAAGTACTTTTAAATGGGTACTTTAATATCTTTATGAATGTCAAATTTAAATGTCATATAAGGCTGCAACTAATGATGGTTTTAGCTGTCAACTAGTCAGCGGTTTAATTGTATTTTATAGTAGAGTCAAAATATTATTAAATATTCTATCACACATTCATATATTTTAAATACATCTTTAAAGCAGACCTATTTGCAAAATTGACTTTTCAGAGCCTTTAACCACATTACAGTTGTTTTCCCTCACCATTTACTCACCCGCACTTGTGTTTCGAGTGTTTCGAGCATGTTTGAGCAATCTTTAATCCCCACAAGGTAATGAATACCAATCAACTCCCATTTTCACTGCCACGGCATACAGCCACTGCTATGTACTTACTTCATTCCCCTATTTTATTTTCAGTGGTATGAAGTAGGATTTGGCAGCATTGCATAGTCATTTTGGTACAAATTAAAAAAATAAAATGTAAAAATGTGCTGCTTGCTAGCGTGATGTGAGCTATCCTAGGAACTGCTGACAGCTACACGACTCTTTGTTGTGATTTATTTTATTTATTTATTTATTTTAAAAAGGGATAATGCACATTAATCAACATTACAAAAAAAAATGTAAATGTGCCCGAGTTAGCTGACTAGAGCTAATTTTCATCGGTTGTCCCCAGGCGAGATGGAACAAGGCAACCTACAATTAAGAGAACATTTCATATCAAAAACACTGATGACGTTTACAGTGACATCAGCTCCTATCGGGCACCGCAATTTTTTAGTGGGGAAGTCAAGAGACTTTTTTTTCTTTTATCAAGTTGTTTTATATGAATATTGCAATTTAAAATGTTCAAATTAGAACATGATCCACGGGAGTCATAGATTATAAATATTTAGCAGACACAAGCACAATAGGTCTTTTTTAACACGATAAAAGGTTATGATTTTGCTAACTGTAGGCTTCTAGATAGAGAGTATTTTAACAGATAAAGAGTTTTAAGTGTTTTTTAATTTTTTTAATTTTAATTTTTTTTTTTTTGTCTATGTTTTGAACATTTTTGGCATATGTTTTAGAGCCTGATAACAAAAAAAGTTTATTATTCAAATTAATACATGTTTTTATTGTATTTTTCATAGAGTCTGAGCAAATGTGTACCACATTTTATCTATCACAGCAGCAGAACCATCATCCTCCTCAGCCTGTCTGTAGGCCTGAACACGTAATGAAGCCTGATATATTGTTAAAGAGATATACTGCAATAAACTGAATACTGAAACTACTTTATGCTTCTTGACACAATTACAGGATAGCAGGAAGCAGGATCCCAGTAAACTATTTTAAAGAGATTGTAACATTAAAAATAATATAAACAAAATGTACTATTATTTTTTCAATAATTAGCCATAGAAGTTACTTTTACAGGTAAAATCGATTTGCATTACAACAAAAATACCAGAAATCTCTCCACTTTTACAAAGAAAATGTACCTATGATAAATATTGAGCCCCAAAATAGATTGCTCCATTTTTCATATATTGAACGATAAGTTGATATAGCAAGAGTAAGTTAATATATAGCCTATCTCTCACCTCTAATTTCAAATATCAGAAAACAAATACGGTGTATCTAATGGGGAGCAGACAAAAGACATATTGCTGCAGAGGCATAGGACCAAAACTACTATTACATTTACATCAAACAATTTGCTTGACTAGACTCATTCACTGTAGGATTTTAATTTCTAATGGGTTTCATTCAGACAAAAATAACATTCCCTTGGCTAGCCTTCCTTGCAAATGAAGTAAAAATGTGTTTGAATAATCATCTTTTGGAAGCCACCATCTATCTTTGTACACTTGACGCTCCATCTATTTGTAAATGTGCGGAGTGAATCGACCTGGGCGGGCTTCGCAATATGAAGAAATATCCTGAGACAGCAGCAAAAGCCTTGGGAATCATGATGAGTGCGTGAGAAAGTGATGGGCGAGGTGCAAAGGTTTGGGCCACATTTAAAAGGCTCTGCACACCACTCAGCTGGAGGTAAACACACCTAAACACTACATTGATTAGAGACGGCCAATGAGAGCGGATGCACAAACCCCAGCTCTGGATGGATAATTACATCCTCTCCCCTCCTCTGCTGTCCTCGCCATTTTCCTCCTCTCTACTGTTTTTTCCCCACTCCCCTCCTCCTTTTTCTATCGCCTACTCTTCTACCCCTATACACTGGTCCCCTCCTCAGACTTCCTCTCTCCTCTCCTCCTTAGCCTCTCTCTCTCTCTACTCCCCTCAAACGTCCTCTCTCCTCCCTTCCTCTCCCATCAATCTTTTTGTTTCCTCCTCAGCTCTCCTCTCCTCAAAAAGCCGCTGAAATGACTGGATCTTTTTATATTTATTCATATGACAGAAGCCAATGTGATAACTCATTCTATCTACAAACTAATCATAGAAAGAAATTAACAATGCCAAGATTTGATTACAATGTTCAAACTGATTAGATGCAATAAGAAAATAGATTATGATGATGCCAAATATGTTTTTGTGCAAGAAAACTCACTCACTCTTGCCTACTATACTTCTGTGCTGATATTTGTGTTGGTTCAATATACAACCCCAATTTCAATGAAGTTGGGATGCTGTGTAAAGTTAAAAAAAATACAGAATACAATGATTTGCAAATTCTTTTCAATCTATATTGAACTGAATAAACTACAAAGACATGATATTTAATGTTCAAACTGATAAACATGATTTTTTTTTTAATGCAAATATTCACTCGTTTTCAATTTCATGTTTGCAACACATTGAAATGAAGCTTGGACAGGGGCATGTTTACCACTGTGTTACATTACCTTTCTTTTTAACAACAATCAATAAGCGTTTGGAAATTGAGGACACTAACTGTTGAAGCTTTGCAGGAGGAATCCTTTCCCATTCTTGTTGAATGTGCAATTTCAGTTGCTCAGCAGTCCGGGGTCTCCATTGTCGTATTTTGCGCTTCATAATGCATCACATATTTTCAATGGGAGACAGGTCTGGACTGCTGGCAGGCCAGTCTAGTACTCACACTTTTACTACGAAGCCACGCTGTTGTAACACGTGCAGAATGTGACTTGGCATTGTCTCGCTGAAATAAGACGTATAAGACATTGCTTAGATGGCAGCATATGTTGCTCCAAAACCTAAATGTATCTTTGACCCTTAATGGTGCCTTCACAGATGTGCAAGTCATGGGCACTAACACACCCTCATACCATCACAGATGCTGATGGTCCTTTTCCTTTTTGGCCCGCAGGACGCGACATCCATGATTTCCTCAAAAAATTTGAAATGTGGACTCGTCAGACCACAGCACACTTTTTGACTATGCATCACTCCATCTCAGGTGAGCTCGGGCCCAGAAAAGCCAGCGGCGATTCTGGGTGTTGTTGATATATGGCTTTTGCTTTCCATTTTACAGTTTTAACTTGCACTTGGAGATGTAGCAACAAACTGTGTTAACTGACAATGGTGTCCTGAAGTGTTCCTGAGCCCATGTGGTAATATCTTTTACACATTCATGTCTGTTTTTAATACAGTACCGCCTGAGGGATCAAAGGTCACGGGCATTCAATGTTGGTTTTTGGCCTGGCTGCTTACCTGCAGAGATTTCTTCAGATTCTCTGAATCTTTTGATGATATTATGGACCATAGATGATGAAATCCCTAAATTCCTTGCAATTGTATGTTGAGAAACGTTGTTCTTAGACTGTTGGACTATTTGCTCATGCAGTTGTTCGCAAAGTGATGAACCTCGCCCCATCCTTGCTTGTGAATGACTGAGCCCTTCAGGGATGCTCCTTTTATACCCAATCATCACTCTCACCTGTTTCCAATTTACCTGTTCACTTGTAGAATGTTCCAAACAGGTGTGTTTTAAGCATTTCTCAACTTTCCCATTCTTTTGTTGCCCCTGTCCTAGCTTTATTGGAACGTGTTGCAGGCATCAAATTGAAAATGAGTGAATATTTGCATAAAAACAATAACGTTTAGCAGTATGAACATTAAATATCATGTCTTTGTAGTTTATTCAGTTCATTATAGGTTGAAAAGGATTTGCAAATCATTGTATTTTGGTCCTTCTCATTTACACTTTCAAAGTTGTATTTGGAGTGACTCATGCATGTTTGAGCAAACATTAATCTCTTGTTTTCAACCCTCATTTTCCCAACTACCAGCATACGCCCACTAGGGATGAGATGATAAAAAATTTAGACTCACGATTATTGTGGCCAAAATAATCATGATTTATTGCCGTATCTTCTTTTCAGCAGGCTCTGCAGATTGGTGGCTCATCTTGTTGGTCTGTTTTGTTTTTTTAAATCCATAATAATTCCACACATCGGACTTCACCTTCTTGACTGGAGGATATAAATGTGCTCTGTCACTGGGATCCAGATCCACTGTCCACCTACCAGCTATGGCGGTGACTGATGGTGGTGAAGAACCATCCCCAATTCAAAATAGGCACAAAAGCTAACAAGTTTCATTGCTATGACAGAGGCCCCCCTTGTCAGCAAACACTAGAACTAACATCTAAACTTTGTATTGAAACTGCAAACATAAGGCAATTATAGTTGCCTTATGCATATAGGCAATTATAATCTTTTGCGATGATCACGATTATTAAAAAATGCCACGAACGATTTATTGTGGACCTTTTCATCGTGATCAGCAATTTTATTGTATTTCGTCCCATCCCAAACACCCACTGCTCTGTACTGCTATCTCCAATTTAATTTTCCTAATCGGAGATATGCGTAGGATTCGTCAGTGTTGCGTATTCATTTTAGTATAAATTTTTAAAAAAATTATAACAGCTCACTAGCATGATGCGCGTGATGATTCGTCACGAGCATATATTGAACGCTAAATTGAGGGAATAGTTTGGTTAGCATACTTTTTGCACTACAGACTGGGGCTGCTGCACGTGCTACACTGCACGTGCTACACTGGCGTGGGGGAGCATGGGAAGAATGTATGAGCGCGGGGCGGACCGGTCGGTCGGTGGGTGTGTGTGTGTGAGCG
Source organism: Periophthalmus magnuspinnatus (assembly GCF_009829125.3). Lineage (NCBI taxonomy): Eukaryota > Metazoa > Chordata > Actinopteri > Gobiiformes > Gobiidae > Periophthalmus > Periophthalmus magnuspinnatus. The sequence goes on from NC_047144.1 coordinate 27,037,689, forward strand.
GAGACCAGCGGAAAACCAAATGAAAGCTGTAGTGGTGCGTGCGAAGGCGGCGATTGACAGGCACAACCGCCACGATGACGTGACTGCGGAGCCTCGGGCTGTATCCCCGTGAAGAGGGAGACTGAATAAGGAATTCGGCTATTATCTTTTTGTAAATACTTTGATAGGGTTTGAGCATGCAGGATCACTCCTGCCGTTGTATTACAAGTAGAACAAATAATAAATCTTCCCTCCATTTTGTAATAAGATTTTGTTTGCATATTTTAATGATCAAATCAATTAGTTTTATGTATAGAGTTATCATGAAATTATTGAACATGTATCTAATGTAGTCTTTTATAAAGTTATTGTAATGACCATAAGACAAGATAAAATTACCTACACAGATAGAAATTTGGAAATTTGTGAAATTTGGATTTTATAAACTTTCAAATGTGGGTTTTAGTAATTTTGTATTTGGAGGGCCAATGTGCAGACAGATAAAGCTCATAAAGCACAAGATTATAGCTAAATAGCTAATTTATTACACAGTCCAATTATACATGGTGAGCTTCAAAGTTTGAGAATCCAGTTTCAGAAGGCAGTGCTATAAAATAACAAAAATATTAATTAAAATATTTAAAATGCTATTGAAAAATATATGTCTTATGCTTTGTCTTTTTTTCCACAGATGTGCTGATGTGGCAGTGTAAATTGTGCCAGAAGGTGGTGTCAACAAGGATGCGTTTGTTTAGGCACTACAAGTTAGTTCATGTTTCCAGACCATTATATCCATGTATATATTTGGATTGCCCGTGTACTTTCAAGACTTTTAAAACTCTTTATAGCCATACAAGCAGAGTACATCCACACAAAAAACACATAACTGTTGCAACATTTAGCTGCCATCTGTGTACATTTAGTGGTCTTGCTACAGAAAAAGATTATTTTTCTCATATTAATACTCATCTAAAAAGGAGTGAGACAGTGCATTGTATGTTTAAGGGTTGCTCTTACCAAACAAATATCTATGGTACATTCAAGTCGCATAAAACCCGGAAGCACACGCCATACACCTTAGAAGACTTTAAACCAGGGATTGTGAACACCATTGAAAGCCAAACCTCAGCTTGTGTTGCTTCAGAAGGGACCCTTGCTGATGACAGCAATGCAGGTGGTGATGACACTGAAGCCACTGACATAGAGGATAAAGGCTTGTCAGATGTTATAGAGTTGAACTTAGCATCTCTTTTATTGAAGCTTGAAAACTGCTATCATGTTCCAAGTGTTGCAATTGATGAACTGCTTTCTGAACTTCATTATTTGATCAGTTCTGCATCTGTGCCTATATCAAAGAAGATCATCACAGATACTCTTGGAAAACATAACATCTGTGCAGACCACCATGTCATTGAAGAACTGAGTTGCACAATATCATCTAATCCTTTGTTAAAAGCTATAGCAAAAGAAGGCCCACTTGCTACTTCTTAAAAGCGCAAACAGTATTACAAAAAACACTTCACAAATCACAAGTGATTGAACCAGTTGAATATATTCTTGATTCTCAAACCCAGCGTTCTTTCCAGTATGTTCCCATCCTGAAGTCATTACAGCAGTTACTTCACCAAAAACATATTCTGCAAAACATTGTTGATAGTCACAAGGAACATCAGTCAGTTAATGAGAAACAATATAGGTCTTTTCGAGATGGTCTAAATTTTCTGAACAATGAATTCCTTGTGGGGGAAGAATTAAAAATCTCTTTGTGCTATATACATTTATAATTTGGTATTTGGGGCAGGAAAAAAAATAAAATTAAATACATTTTTATTTCACTGTCTTCTAGATTAATGCAGAGTTCAGACGAATCACCACAATGCCATTGGCCTCAAAGTTCATGTCAGCTGGATCTTTATGCTCCTAAACTGATGAAAATCTTTAGAAAGAAGGGAGGAAAACCTGGACGGAAGATAACAGAAATCATGACAGGAATTAATGAGGTTTGTCATTTTAAACTTGGAAATAATTTCATTACTCAGAACCACCACTTTCATTTTATTAAAATCTATTTAAATAGTGTACACAGCAGGGGTCTCCGACTTGTCGCTCTGGAGCTACTAGTTGCGCTCCACATGCTGTATTGAATAATTTAAATTAGATCTAACACATGCCCTATATAACCACTGTAAATGTATATTTAGCTAGCTAAAGATGTTTGTATGTTTCCAACTAAGGCTTACTATTGCTGTTATATTGACAATGTTTTCTTACAACCGTAACTGTTATTTTTGGTTTGTAAAAGTGTCTCTCTAGGAGATAAAGGTTGTATTAGGTGTACCTTGAAAACATTTCCAATAAATTAGTTACTATTTATAAATGGATGTATTAGACTGTTAACATCTCAACATAATGGTTTTTAACAATATATTTTGTACAGCTAACCAGCTAACATTAATACAGTCTTTATAGGATATTTTTTTGTTTTTATAAAAAATTGTAAAAAACATTTATAAATGGTGGACACAGAATGTCTTCAATCCAAAAAAAGTGTAACCCACGTGACCTAGATTGCCCCCACACATTAACGCACCGGTGAGCGTTTAAGTACCTGGCGCGCCCCTGTCACTTCCTACTCTGGTGCTCTTGCTGTGTGCTCACTGTGGCTCGTGCTGGTCGTGCTCTGGAGTCAGCGTGCTCATCATTTGTCGTTCAAAATCCGAATCAACTGCTTGCATTCTACGCATTCAACTGTCCGCTCAGCGGTGAGTCTTGCTCTTGTTTTAACCGCTGTTCATTTGAGAAAAAAGCGCCACTCTAGTACTACGCTAAGCTATGACGAACCCCCATAGAGGTACGGCTAAACACGCTAATGCTAGCGCGTATGACGAGTGCAACCTGTTTTGCATCAGTATTGATTTAAATACAAACTAAATCAAGTTTTTACTTATGCCGAATTAAAGGCCAAACCTTTAAAGTCAAAGGACACTTTTAGTTTTCTGAGTTACCCCCGTTTTGATGTTTGTTATTTTGATATGGGTGATTTGTTGGCCAATGTAGTTACGTTTTGTTTGTTGCGCAACTTTAAAGAACTTTGATACATTTCATTTCAGTTAATAGCCTAAAACAGAGGAAGTTAACTTAAAGGTACACTATGTTTTTTGGAAATGTGAAATTAATATTATCTAATGAATAATTTATAATATTTTGATATGAATAATATTGCAATTCATACTAATTGTAACTGTATGTATTATTGTTTAGCTTATAGCCTGTAAGCTACATAATGTGAGTTTAATTTGGGTTTTTCCTTTTTGACCATGTACAGGTCAGGTTTTTTTTCCCCCCTTCAGTCTGATGATTCTAACTTCACCTGTGATGGCGAGCTACCCATACACCACTCTGTGGTAGGAAATTGAACTCTTTTTCTCTGTCACTGGATTTTGTACAAACTTTGAAACTTGGTCTGAAAGACTTTGCTCACCCACACACACAAACTCATGGACTAAATATTCACATGAACAATCTGATTTCACGGGTCTGAAGTTGTCATTCATTTATTTTCTTTATTTTGATTGATCACATCTTCATTATTGTATATCTGTTTAATATAAGTGTTGATTATTATAAGTATTATTGCATTTCTGACTATATATAGAAAAAATATTAATACAATCATTCCTATAATCAACTTTATTTTGTCTGTGTTCTTTCACTTACTTACCTACCGAATCTAGTCTGAGACATCTTTGCAGTCAGTCCACCTAGCCTATCATGCATTACAAAAGTGTGCCGTCGCTTAAAAAGTTGAAAAATACTGTGTATTAAAGTATAAAAAAAGTTTATATTTAAAATTTTACTTTTTAAGTTTAAATCAGAATATTATTATTATTGTATTTTTTAAAAAATAAAATGGTTTTAACATTTGGCACATATAGAACATACAGAATGAATAAAGTAGCGTTAAAGTATGAAATCCCTGCATAGGTCCTAATTTACTCCCAAACTTAATTTTATTTATTTGTCAGAGAGACTCCATTGACCAAAGAAGATGTTGTACCCTGAAGGCCCTTTCTGTTTATCTGAATGAAGATCCAAGCAACATGATAAAAGAATATGTAGTAAGTTTATTGTATGAAATGTTAATTTTAATAATACTATTTTGAGGAAAATATCAGAATTTTGCTTACTTATTGTTATTGTTGACTAATGGTTTTGGTATAACGTATCTATGGGTGTAAAGATTTATTTGTGTCCAGCAGAAAAGCATATTTTGGTACTTTAGTCCATCTAAAGATGGACCCCTGGTGTTGGGTCTTGTCACTGTCCGCATCAAAGGTGAGACAACTACAGTCCTTATTTCCTCACCACCACACCTGTGTCCCTCATTCTTTTAAGTCGAATGTTTATATCTCTTATAAAATGAATACGTTTATGTTATTGGAAAAACTTGTACAGTGAACCTTTGTTTATGGTGGGGGTTTACGTTCCGAATATAACCTGGGATAAATGAAATCCGTGAAATAGTGCTGTAGCGTCTTTTTCTACTGAAGGCTGCGCAGGAGTGTTTCTCAGAGAGAAGAACATTGTCATGGGTCGTTGTTGGTAATCTTTCTTTTTCTGAGCAAGAAGATTTTTATAAACGGACATGACACCTTCCATTAAGTTTGAGAACTGTTATGAATGACATGACACAAGTTCAATTCTTGTGCTGATCTAGAACACAATGAACGGTAAAAAAATATATGCAAAGTCGGTGAAGCGCGTTATAGTGAGCGTTCACTGTAATTATTTTTTTGTCTTTTTTTTTTTTTTTTTTTTTTTTTTTTTTTTTTAAGAATATTGATTTCCTTAATGCCCAGCAACAAATGCCAAAGACCTCTATTGGCATTTATGCCATCCTGCATGAAGGGGATGATGGTGGCAAGGAAGATCCAGAGGATGTGGGAATCATCATTGAGGGAGTCTCTGTACTGCAGGATCTTCGTGAGGTTGCCACTGCTTTCCCTTTGCTCTTTGGACTGATGTATGTGCTCAACTTGAACTACCCACGGGATCTCAAGTACACTTTTGAATTTTACCAAAAGGTGTTGATGGAGCTTGATGACAAAAAAGTCAAACAAAATCCAAATTCTAAAAAACAAGCTTCTTGAGTAGATTAGCTGACCATATTTTACAACTTTTTCTTTTTTTAAGATGGGCTGCTGTTCTTTCAGTGTTTACTTTGCACTAGAGGTTTGAAATATGAACAAAAATTTATGTATTTATTTTTTGGTGATCTCAGATGAGCAGTAAGCCAAGTGTAAACAATCAAATTTAAATTTCCAAATCAGGATTACTGAAAACATTTTTGAAATGCTTTACTTACTTTTTGATTTAAAAAAACAACTTTATTTTATTTAAAATATTCTTTGCTAAAAAGGAACACGTTAAGTAGACTTTAGTACATTCCAATAAGTTCAATGTATTATTTTTTTAAGTTTTAAATTTGCTCATTAAAGTTCATTATTGCAAGTCTGTGATTTTAGTCAATACATTAATACACTGTTTTGTTCAAAGATGGTTTCCAGAATGCTACTGCAAAAATGTTCAAATGAAGTGTATTATTGATGAAAGTTTGAATATCTCTGCCTATTTTGCAGATATTCATAAACATTCACAATATCTCAAATTTGATATTAATATCAATATTTATATTTTTAGTAGGTGCTACTTTGCACCATATGTGTTGGTTTGGGACAAAATGTCCTTTTCATACATATTTTATTTACTTTTTTCACAATCTTATCCATTGTTTGCCAAGTTAATTTTTCAAACAAGGACAGCTGTTTTAGAAAGGTTCTTATGTTTTTAGAATAGACCCTATTCATTTTATAAAACTTCATGTTGCACTTTTCAAGTTTAAAAAAAAAAGTTTTGGTTTTGAGATGTAAAAATGTGCGCTAGTTTTGCACTAAAGCATGGTTTTAAAATGTCATGTTCTAAAAAAGACAATAAATGAAGAATTGTAAAATTATTCCTAATGCTGTTTTTTGTTCATTTCTGGGAAACTTGACTTGCTTTTGTAAGCGATACTTAACAATGTTGCATCATCCGGTTGCATGCAACTGCACTGAGTAAATATGAATGTGTTTTATTCATAATAAGTTACACTGTACATTGTAGTGATGTTAATTCTATTTAATGGTATTTAATACAAGTTACTTAATATGTTTGAATTAGGGTCAAGAACGCAAATTCTTAAGATTTACCTAGGCATCTTGAGTAATTTTAACTATTTTATAAAGGGATTACGCAATGCATTTATGTAGTTTGCACCCAATAAGGTTGAGTATTAACTATGTAATGAAAATATCTAGTATATATTTAATCCATCTACATTACATCCTTAACATACTATTGAAGTATGTTAAGTATGTACTATATAAGCATACTTTACAACAATTACTCAATGTGATTGCGTGCAACCGGATGACGCAATGCTTTTAAGTAAATCCAAAGAAAATTTTTTTTGAGTGCAGGCATAATATTTGTTCTTTAAGGAACTATTCCAAAGAGCCCACTCTGTACAGAACATTGTCACTAAAACTCAGACAACTGCCTGGCTCTTTAATCCTTTCCATTTTCTGTATGAATAGAGCAGAGTCAGGGACCAGAATATAGAGGGCATGAGACAATTGTCCACCAACACCCATTTTGTTGGACACATCACAAATATTTATTTTACTTCACTTGTTGATTCTGCAGAAAGTCATAGTGTTATTTCTTCAAAATGTGAAAAACACAAAATAACATAAATAAACTGTTTGCATTGGTCCAGTATTATTCCCCACTTTCCTTACACTTTACTTGCATCTTAATTATTCAGTGTAATGAGTTTATGAGCACTTTTTTCATAACTTTCAGAGGCCAGAGCAGAGTCACAAATATACTAACAACTGGCATGGCCACAATGTAGTTCCAGATTTTCTGAGGAAAAAACAATATATAATTAGATGAAGAAAGACAGTGGTATCATTCCATTTGCTATAAAGGCTGCTTTTACAATATATGTACTCGGGCAAACTACGAATAAGCCACTTTAAATTCTTTATCACTTCAGTATCCGGTGCTCCCATATACTGGATACATACATTGTCTACTAGCGTTTCCCCTCATCTTAGAGTCTAAAGTTACTGTCAAACCAATGCCACTCATAGTACATAAGTTATATTTTCCAGTGGCACCCCCAGAAGGTAAAAATGCAAAGTAGTAGAGTAGTTTGTGAGGTTTGTAAAGTGTTTCATATTTGAGAAGGCAGACGGTATCTGTCAGAGTGGTAAACAGATCAGGAGACTGAGGCAAGGTAAGGCAGGTGCAGGAGAGAGGGGGAAAAAGGAGGAGACATGGGGAGGAAGGAATGGCAGGTGCAGGAAGAAGAAGCAGGAGAGACAGGTGTAGGAGGGAGGGGGGTAACAGAGGGAAACAGGGGCAGGAAGAAGAGACAAATGAGAAAAGGGAGTGGCAGGAGGGATGTAAAAGGTTGAGGTAGATGAAGAGGGGTAAGAAGGAGAGACGAGGGGGAAGGGGCAGTAGAGACAGGTGTAGGAGAAAGAGGCAGGGGGAGACGGGTGCAGGGTGGAGAGAGAGCAGGGAGAGGAAGGGAAAGACAGGGTACAATAGGTGCAGGAGCATGTGGCTGGGAGATACAGGCGGAGAGGGGTGCAGGGTGGAGAGACAGGAAGGAGAGGAAGGGTGAGACAGGTGCAGGAGAGAGGTGCAGGTGAAGACAGGGTGAAACAGGTTCATAACTGAACTCAAAGGTCAGGAGCAGTTCACTGTGGAGGAGCAGACAAAAGCATGCATGAGTCTCCCTGTACAGGTGCTGCTGCTGTGACAGACCTATCTCTAATTCATTCACTTCAATTGAAATGATGTACTCAGCAACCCGTCAGCTCCCAGGAGTTTACTGGCACATGACTGACTATTCCACATATGAAAATACCAAAATGTAAAACAATTAAGAACATTTGTATTTAAAGTATAGATGTAGGTTGATATATTGTAGCCATAGAGAAATGTGTCCTGTGCATTTGACCCAGCATTCAATATACCACTGGGACAAGCTTTTGGTCAGGACTACCTACTGTGCATGTTTTAAGATGCACAAGGATTTATCATTCATCAAGTGCATGTGTCTTGTTTCCTGATTTCCATTGCTTCTTTGATCCAGGGTTTGCATTCTTGGTTGATGGGACATGTATTGTCCCAGTCCATTACATGGTTATTGCATTTGCAGCATTCTGATATTACTGTTGCATGATGCTTCTGATGAAGATGCAAGCTTTACCGTGAAAACATGTCAAAGTAATTAATCATCTCTTACCTATATTGTCTGATATAGATCATCAATTAAATATGTTATAATAAGATGAACATTCCTAATCAACTTTGATCAGTTAATATTTAATTTAGAATATCTATATGAGCTGCATATCATTATGTGTGATTATGATGAAGAAGAATTCATAATGAGAAGCATGCCATCTGGGAGGAAAGGGGTTTGACCTGTTATGTTGTGTGACTGTTGTGATTGTATTTTTCCTGTTATGTTGAATGACTTTTGAAGTTGTGTTTTTCCATTTATGTTGTATGACTGTTGTGGTTGTGTTTTCCAGGTTATGCTGAATGATTGCTGTGGTTGTGTTTTTCTTGTTTTATTATAGGACTAATGTGATTGTGATTCTCCTGTTACATTGTATGACTGATGTGCTTATGTTCCTGTCATGTTGTATGACTGATATGGTTGGGTTTTATTGTTATGTTGTAAGTACTATTATTTTGTATGTACCTTGATGCCGCCCCATGAGTGGTGGGACAGGAAATCCACTGGCGAGCTCACACCCGGCTGCACTGGGTATCGCAGTAGGAAGTCCAGTTCCACAGGGCTGATTTCTTTGTTCATCAGCAGTATCTGCACACAGACAGTCAGGGGTCAGAGTGTAGTGCCCCTGTACCCTTGGAGCTTCCAGTAGGGATTAAATGAGTGCTTCCCAACCTGAGATAAGTAAAAACTCAGGCCATAATAACAAAGATTAGCATTTAAAAGCCCTATATTACACAAAATTAATGCTCTTGTGAGCTTTAAGCCATGTTATAATGCTATTAGCTCCTTGCAAACATACCCAGAATTGTATTTGGTGCATTCACAAAGCTCAAAATGCTCTGTTCCTCCTTGTGATACCACGAAGCAGTAGTTTTCAAGTTAACAGCTCCTTTTACTTTTTATTTAGTAGAGACTGACAATTCCAGGGCTGAAATCATCCAAATGATTCTAGTGAAGATGTATGAAGTTGAAAAACACAGTGGAGCACTTCCTGTGTTATGACTTAACATTACAAGGAGGAACAGAGTGTTTTCTGTTTGAGAGAAGAACTAAGTCTAAATATGCAGAATTTGTGTGTTAAACGTGTGAATGAAACAAAACACAGCTCCGGATATGTTTTCAATGAGGAAAAAACATAAGATAGATCAAAATATAAGTTAGTATGGGCCCTTTAAAAACAACAACTCATAATCCTCAGTAGTAGCTATAAAAAAACAGATCACATTTCCATCTCCATGTCTGGTCTTCTGAGCTTTCTTGAGCTGTTGCCTGGTACTGTTTTACTGCAACAATTCAACACAGAATAATGCAGTTCAAAAAGGTTTTATTAAAATTGTTAATTCATATTTTAAAGTGAGTGTGTGGTTGTACCTGGAAGGTGAGCTGAGCTGTGTAGGTGAGCTTGTCGCATTCAAAGAGCCCCCTGGTGGTATACTGGAACATAGACCACGTGATGCTCTGGATCATGTTGGACACTCGTTGAGTCAGGGTCTCGTCAGGGGCAGCTCTCTCCACAGCATTTTGGAAGACCACACTGAAAGCCTGGGAACAGGACAGGCAATGAACACTATCGTAATACGACTTTTTTAAAAACCATGTTAAAATTCTTTCCCCTTCTCATTTACCCTCTTTAAGTTGTATTTTTGTATTGTTGGAGGGCATGCACAAGCACAGTTCCAAACAGACAGAGTGTGCCCCACGTACAAAAACCACAAATAAAACACCCCTAAACACAAGGAAGCTGTCAGACCTCATAACTTAATAAAAATAAATAAATGTGCTGCAAATAAACAGAATGATAAGTGTGTAAAATGTGGACTGCTAAACATCAGGTCTCTTTCCTCCAAATCCCTTTTAATAAATGAACTAATTGGCGACCTTAATATTGATCTGCTAGCCCTAACTGAAACATGGCTTCGGGAAAATGATTATGTTAGACTAAACGAATCTACACCATCAAGTCACATGAACTTTCAGAGTGTCCAGAGCACAGGTCGAGGTGGTGGTGTGGCCGTCATCTCTCATACCAGTCTAATTCTCACCCCCAAACCCAACTATACATACCTCTCCTTTGAAAGCCTTGCACTCTCCATTACGTGCCCCAATTGGAAAAACCAAAAAGCTGTTATATTTATAATAATTTATCGACCTCCTGGTCCATATGCTGAGTTCCTGACAGAGTTTTCTGATTTCATTTCAAGCTTAGTTTTGAATTGGGAAAGGATTGTTATAGTTGGAGATTTCAACATACATGTGGATAACGGCAGTGATTGCCTCAGTAATGCTTTTGGCGCGCTCCTGGATGGGATCGGTTTCACCCAGAGCCGACTCACTGTCACAATCACACTCTAGATCTCGTTCTAAACTACAGTATTGAGATTAATGATCTAATTGTCCTTCCTCAAAACCCTATACTCTCTAACCATTTCTTAATTACCTTTCAATTCATACTAAAAGACTATCCAGCCCCGCAGAAAAAAACTATAATGAAAAGAACATTATCAGATAAATCGGTTACAGAGTTTAAAGAAATCATTAAGCCATTACTAAAAGATATGTCATGTGACAATGAGAATAATTTTAATTCAATTGTCACTGATCAATTGGTTGACAGAACAATGCTCACCTTAAAATCTGCTCTCGATGTTGTAGCTCCGCTAAAACAGAAAAGCATTAAACCAAGACCTCCGGCTCCATGGTATACGTTACAGTTCAGGACACTCAAACAACATGTAAGACGCACAGAGAAGCTTTGGCGCAGCTCGCGCTCTGAGCAGTCTCTGAAGACATGGAAGCTTTGCCTGCTCACTTATAAGGCCACTCTGCTCAAAGCCCGAACCAGATACTATTCAAATCTAATAGAAGTAAACAAAAATAACCACAGATTTCTGTTCAGCACTGTAGCCAGGCTGACAAACTCCCACACTGCTAATGAGTCTCTTATCCCCTTGAACATTAGTTGTGATGACTTTGTTCAATTCTTCGATTACAAAATTACAACCATTAGAGACAAAATCACCAAAGCGACTCCAAAAACCAGCTCTGAGCAAATCCAGTCTGTAATACCAATATCCCACATAGATCCTCTAATAATATTAGATAAATTTACTCCTGTTGATGAGGTGGAGATTACCTCAGCCATCATGTCGTCCAAACCATCAGCCTGTATGCTCGACCCTATTCCAATCAGACTCCTTCCTCTCAAGAATTCTAGAACGAGTTGTGGTGAAACAGCTCTGCCGCCACCTGCAGGCCAATAATATATTTGAAAATTTTCAATCTGGCTCACCACAGCACTGAGACTGCACTGCTTAAAGTAACAAATGACTTACTACTAGCTACTGATAACAGGCTGGATTCAGTCCTGGTCCTACTGGACCTCAGTGCAGCGTTTGACACCATTGATCACAACATTCTACTGCAGAGGTTAAAATGTGACATTGGAATCAGAGGGACCACCCTCAAATGGTTTAAATCCTATCTATCAGATAGGTACCGGTTTGTTAGTATAAACCAGTGCACCTCTCCCTGTTCTAAAGTAGCCTGTGGAGTTCCACAAGGATCTGTGCTTGGTCCAATCCTATTTACTCTGTATATGTTGCCATTAGGTAACATTATTAGAAAACATGGCATTAATTTTCACTGCCATTGCTGATGACACTAAGCTGTACTTATCAATGAAACCAAATCAGACTGATCAAATAGATAAACTCAGTGCCTGTGTGAAGGACATCAAAACCTGGATGACGTTGAATTACCTGCTCTTAAATCCTGAAAAAACAGAGGTCGTTTTCGTTGGTCCCAAAGGTCAAAGAGATTCTCTGTCGGACCAGATAATCTCACTCGACAATGTGAGTATAGCTTCTAGCCCTACTGTAAAAAATCTTGGAGTCATATTTGATCAAAATCTCACAGCCCATATAAACCTAGCTTGTAAAACTGCATACTTTCACCATATAACTAATATTAGAAATATTTTACCTAAAAAAGATGCTGAAAAACTCATCAGCCCCAAAAGTACTATAAGGAGCCTCCAGTTGGTCCAAAATGCAGCGGCCAGAGTCCTAACAGGAACTAAAAGAAGAGACCACATCAGTCCTGTACTAAAATATCTGCACTGGCTTCCTGTCGAGCTTAGAATCAAATTCAAAGTCCTCCTCCTGACATACAAAACCCTAAATGGTATGGCCCCATCCTATCTGCAAGATGCTATTGTCCCGTACCAGCCAGACAGAGCACTCCACTCTCAGAATGCAGGATTATTAGTGGTTCCCAGAGTGTCCAAAATTACAGTGGGAGGGAGAGCATTCAGTTACCAAGCTCCTGTGGTATGGAATCAACTCCTTGCTGATGTTAACCCTATAGCGTTGGATCCTATCGTCGGCGATAGCGCGCGGATGCGGACTTTCCAGCAGCGTAACTCCGCAACCAGTCGTGCTCTCATATAAATTCAAACAGCGTCTCAAAGCGGAGGCACGGGGCTATTTCAATATTTTTCCGTCAGTTACGGTAATCTGCCTCTGTTGCTCCGCGAAGGTGACGAATGAGAGCGCGGGTGCTGCGAGGATTTTCCCAGTCATTTATTTGATGCGTAAAAGAAAAAATACGGATGGATGTGTAAAATAGAAGTAGATGTGTAAAAAAAATGCAGTAAATTCTGATACTTCCTTTAATATGATTTTTATGGCTAACAAAAATATAAAAGTCTAGGTGACCTATACTGGCCCATAGTGTGCTCAGTCCTTAAAGGGTTAAACAGGCCCCACAGTCCCTGTATTTAAGACCAGGCTTAAAACCTTTCTTTTCGGTATAGCTTATGACCAGGTTACTTAGTTTAAGGTCACTCCGAACTAACTATGACCAGATTGGATGGGAGTGACATAAAAACATGGGATAAGATAGGCTGCAGTAGGAGATAACAAGTTGGGGGAAGTATGGCAACCTGAGCACTATCCTCTGCTTCCTCCTATTTTCTCATCAGCAATGCTATTCACATGTTGTCCCCTGTCCCACTCCCCCTGTGGAATGTAACTCTTTCAGATGCCCCGATGACAGCTGGACCCTCTCCTCCTCCCTGTCTGGCCCTCCTCCACCCGCCTCCCTCTCCTCCTCGCCTGGCTCTCCTCCTCCTCACCTGGCTCTCATTCTCCTCGACTGGTCTTCTTCCTCCTCGCCTGGCCCTCCTCCACCCCCTCCTTCCTCCTCGCCTGGCCGATTTTTCTTGTTTTGTCTGATTTTTCCTGTTGTTTGATTTTCCTGTTTGTTTTTGTGTGTAGGCAGCACGGTGACTGAGTGGCAACACTCATGCCTCACAGCAAGAAGGTTTGGTTCGATCCCCGGGTCGCCCAGGCCTTTCTGTGTGGAGTTTTGCATGTTTCTCCCCGTGTCTGGATGGGTTTCCTCCGGGTACTCCGGTTTCCCCCATCAACCAAAACATGAACGCCCTTCGAGACAACTGTTGTTGTGATTTTGGGCATTACAAAAATAAAATGAATTGAATTGAATGTTTGAATGTTGAATCGTTAATTGCTTATTTTCAAGATGCCATATTGCTGATCAACCTGTTTTCACCTGCACCGGCACACGCCCACTACTGTGTATTTACTCCAGTCTCCAATTTTATTTCCTTTTTCGGTGATACACGTTGGATTCAGCAGCTTTTCGTAGTCATTTTGGTACAGATGAAAAAATAAATAAATTGGTCGCTTGCTAGCATGATGTGCAGCTATCCAACTGGTGCCCCCAGCTTCATGGCTCTGTTGTGATGATGTTTACAGCTACATTTGTCCCCATTGGGCACTGCAGTTTTGTAATGCGGGAATTGCAATTTAAAATGTGCAAATTATAACATAATCTTCTAATCTGGTTCTTCTGTTCTTATCTGTATCCGTCTGTATTATAATTACATAGCAGACTGTCGTAACGGGTGTGTGTAGCGGACCAAGGGATGCAGACTCGGGGCAGAATTACAGTATTTATTGTAACAATTGAACAAAGTACAAACAGCGGGGTGATCCGGAGGTGAGCAGGTTTAGCAGGAACACAGGAACAGACAACATGAAGTCCAGCGGAGCTGCGAGGGTCCCACCGAGGGGGCAGAGGACACGAAGAGGTCCCTGGACGGAGAATGATGTCCAGCGGAGCTGTGACTGTCCTGACGAGGGAGCAGAGGACACAAGGAGGTCCCTGGACGGAAAACGGTGTCCAGCGGAGCTACCACGGTCCAGGCAAGGTTCAGATGACACGAGGAGGTCCCTGGATGGGAAACGGTGTCCAGCGGAGCTACAACGGTCCAGGCGAGGAGAGGACAGGTTGGGAGTGGACCGCCAATGGGGAACAGGCCCGTGAACCGGAGACAAACAGGTAAGCAGGGTGGGCTGGTAGTATTGTCCAATGAACCCCGAGTCTGCTTGGTCCATGGTTGGGGAGATCGTTCTGTCGTAACGGGTGTGTGTAGCGGACCAAGGGATGCAGACTCGGGGCAGAATTACAGTATTTATTGTAACAATTGAACAAAGTACAAACAGTGGGGTGATCCGGAGGTGAGCAGGTGAGCAGGAACACAGGACACAGGAACAGACAACATGAAGGGCCCACAGGACGACAGGAACAGGCAGACCAGACAGGCGTAGGGCAGAGCGGGCAGGAGACATCCAGGGCCGGAGCATGACAGGAACAAGTGAGGACGACAAATGCAGCACAGACGATCTCCCACTGAGTGTCTTCCTCCACCTCCTCTTATCCATGGCAGGTGTGGTGATTAGCCAGATGGAGAGCAGGTGCGCGCGGGAGGAGCCGAGAGCTCCGCCCAGCTCCAGGTACAAGCAGGTGAGGGAGGGGGAAGAGCACACAGGGAGGAAAACCAGGAGCGGAGAGTGCGGATCATGACACAGACACAAGCACAATATGTCTTCTTCAAATACATTATGAAGTGATGGATTTTTTTTTTTTAATTTGTCTTACCAGGGGGTACTGATTTAGTTTGGACAATTATATATCATTTTATAACAGTCAATAAAAAAAAAAAAAGAGTCGAATGATTATTTATGCAATACAAGCATAATTAATTTGGATATTGCATTGTTAATTTAATGCAGTAAGTAGCCACTCAAGCCTGTGCAGAAGAGACACACATATAGCAACTCTCTAAACAAGCAAACAGTCTATCGGCAAAGACAAAGGTTAGCTGCTCAAAGGCGTGTGTCCTGGAAGGTATGTGCCTTGTACTTTTAATAACGTTCAGAAGTCATTAACAAAATAATTTACCTGCTGTGACAGAAGCAGACATGTCCTGTGATAACAATGGCTCAGGGCAGATATAGCCTTCTTTATACAAGTGCTTTAAGCTAATCTAAGTAACACTGGTAACTATATATATATATATATATATATATATATATATATATATATATATATATATATATATATATATATATACAAAAAAAACTATTACAAAATATGTCACTGGATAGACCAGTGTGTATATGGGATCTTAGATTAAATGTTACTGAACGTTCTGACATGGTTTGTTGAATAATGTCCAGAAGATATTATTCATTGTATGAAAATTCAGTTAAACTCGGCAGGGTACAATATTTATCATAAACCTGTTTATGTTAAACCGGTTTATGATAAATGGATTGTCTGTAGGAGCTGGGTTGGGTTGTCTGTAGGAGCTTTCCACCTCTGTGTAGTACATACAATAAATTCAGCGATACATCAGCATTGCGCATATGAACACAGGAGGAGTGTGCCACAGCATAAGACCAGGTACATGACTAACAGTTCTGTATTTACAGTCACTATATATATATATATGTTTGTGTGTGTGTATGTGTGTGTGTGTGTGTGTGTGTGTGTGATGGTTGAGGTAGGGATCGCTCTCAAATATCAGAATAAACCGGCGAAAGTGTACACTCAATGGCAGGGTAATAACACCAGAGCAGACCCCCAAGGCTGGAAACCGAACAGTACTGGAAAAGTATATCGGAGAAGGAGGCATCACATACAGCGACGCACAGAGGCTGGTGGCTCTGAGAGAAGACCACAGCAACCTTTTGTGACCCTATCCCCTGGGACAACTGATGGAAATTAGCCTTTGGCTATAATCTGGCATATTTACATTCATGTTGAATCATGTCTGTTAATCAATATGCATTGTCCCAGTCAAATAAATTAATTAATAAAAAAAAAAAAAAAAAAAAAAAAACTTCCCGAACAGAATCCAGTCACTATCACAGTGGCAGACATCCAGGAAAGAGTCTCAGGCATGAAAAACTGGACCGCACCAGGCCCTGACATGATCCACGCCTACTGGCTAAAGAAGCTCACTGTTCTCCATGAGCGCCTAGCAGCACAGCTACTAATGGATGGGACTCACCCTGAATGACTAACCGAAGGGCATACGATCCTGATCCAGAAGGATCCCTCAAAGGGTACTGTCCCATCCAACTATCGGTCAATACCCTGTCTCTCCACAACATGGAAGCTCATGTCAGGCATCATTGCGAATAAGATAAATGGGCACATGGATCAATACATGAGCACAGCGCAGAAGGGCATCGGCATAGATACCAGGGGAGCCAAACACCAGCTCCGGATAGACCGGACAACCGCTCGAGACTGCAGAACCCATAAGACCAACCTGTGTAATGCCTGGATTGATTACAAGAAAGCGTACGACTCAATGCCACACACGGATCACTGAATGCCTGGAGCTGTACAACATCAACAGGACTCTAAGAGCCTTCATTGCAAACTCGATGAGGTTGTGGAAAATGACCCTTGAGGCCAATGGCAAGCCACTTGCACAAGTGACCATCAATTGTGGCATATACCAAGGAGACGCACTGTCCGCACTGCTGTTCTGCATAGGTCTGAATCCCCTCAGCCAAATCATCAGCAAAACTGGCTATGGATACCGACTCAAGAACGGAGCTACCATCAGTCACCTCCTCTACATGGATGACATCAAGCTGTACACTAAGAATGAGCGAGACATCGGCTGACTGATCCACACCACCAGGATCTACAGCACAGACATTGGAATGTCATTCGGGCTTGGGAAGTGTAGCTGGATGGTGACAAAGAGGGGGAAGGTAGTCCACACAGAAGGGGTTTCCCTCCCAGAAGGAACAATAGCAGACATTGAGGACAGTTAAAAGTACCTTGGTATCTCACAAGCAAATGGCAACCTTGAAAATGAAACAAGGAAAGCAGCCACAGCCAAATACCTCAGACGAGTAAGGCAAGTCCTAAGGAGTCAGCTCAATGGCATGAACAAGACCCAGGCAATAAACAGCTACACCCTGCCAGTAATCAGATACCCAGCAGGAATCATAAGCTGGCCAAAGGAGGAGATACGGACCACAGATGTTAAGACCCAAAAGCTCCTGTCCATGCATGGCGGGTTCCATCCCAAATCCAGCACCCTCAGACTGTATGCGAGCCGTAAGGAAGGAGCTGAGGACCAGTGAGTGTGAGAGCCACAGTCCAGGATGAAACATCCAAGATCCATAAGTAAATCAAGGACAAGGCCCCCAAAAGATGCTGTATTCAACAAATGTCTCAGACAGTGGAGTGCAGAGGAAGAGTTGCTGGAGGATCATGGAAGGACAAGCCCCTGCCTGGGATGTACCACCGGAACATAACTGAAGTGGCTGATATCAAGAAATCCTACCAATGGCTTGAGAAAGCTGGACTGAAGGACAGCACAGAGCCACTCAGTGGCTGCACAGGAGCAGGCCTTGAGCATCAGAGCGATAGAGGCCCAGATCTACCACACCAGACAAGATCCAAGGTGTAGTCCAGGGGTCGGGAACCTATGGCTTGCGAGCCAGACATGGCTCTTTTGATGACTACATCTGGCTCTCAGATAAATCTTAGCTGACATTTGTTAACACAATAAGTAATGAATAAATTATACATAAATACAGAAGTAATCAAATCAAGTAATTCTCAAAAATAAACAATATTACGGTAAGAAAACCATTTGGCTTCGTCTTTATGTGCTGCCTCAACTAACACGTTCTCACAGCGCATGCTGTTTTCCCTTGTGCACGCAATCGCTCTTAAAGTGACGGTAACATATTTACGTAAAACTTCAATAATGACAATCCTAAGATATTTTCCAAAATCAACATTAATGCAATAAAAGAAGTGTAGCTTATACATATAAATCAAATATTAGCAAAAAAATTATGTATTAACATTAAAATATTAACACTCTGAATTTACATGCATTACCAAACATAAACCAAATATTGGCTCCCACGGATGTTATTAAAAAAAATATTAACAATACATTCAGAGACTTCTTATACTCTCTACACTATAAAATTGTTGGTCTTGTTTAAAAATTCACACATTTAGTTGTATTCAGAGTTAAAAAATATTGTATGGCTCTCACGGAAATACATTTTAAAATATGTTACTTTTTTGGCTCTCTCAGTTAAAAAGGTTCCCGACCCCTGGTGTAGGCTGTGCAAAGAGGCCCCTGAGACAATCCAGTACATAACTGCAGGGTGTAAGATGCTGGCAGGGAAAGCATACATGGAGCAGCATAACCAAGTGGTGTGCATAGTGTACAGAAACATCTGTGCAGAGTACGGACTGGAAACCCCAAGATCAAGGTGGGAAACACCTCCAAAGGTAGTGGAGAATGATTGAGCCAAGATCCTGTGGGAGTTCCAGATACAAACTGACAGAATGGTGATGGCAAACCAACCGGGCATTGTGGTGGTGGATCAACAATGGAGCAAAGCTGTTGTGTTGTGTTGGACTTGGACATACCAAATTATGGGAACATCTGGAAAAAGGAACATGAAATACCAGAGGCTCAAAGAAGAGCTGGAGAAGGCCTGGAAGCTGAAGGTATCAGTGGTGCCCCTGGTCATCGGAGCACTCGGGGCAGTGACCTCCAAACTGGAGGAGTGGCTACGACAGATTCCAGGAAAAACATCAGACATCTCAGTCCAGAAAAGTGCAGTACTAGGAACAGCAAAGAACCCGAGCGTGGCAAGGAGGGGATGAGACCACCCATGGAGGGTGAGAAGGAGATTTATTTATTTATTTATTTTATATATATATATATATATATATATATATATATATATATATATATATATATATATATACACACACACACACCATTAACACTAAACATGTGTCATTCATCCATACCTATGTGCAATACTTATAGTCACTTTACGAAGATGTTATATTAGTCTATTTTCAGTTTATTTTTAAGTATATTTTTTAAATTATTTTAAACTATTTATCTATTATCTTGTTTTATTGAATGTACCATTTTCCTTCTGTTCTTTAACTGTGCGGTGCAATACTGGAATTTCCCCACTGTGGGACTAATAAAGGCATATCTTATCTTTATATATATATATATATATATATATATATATATATAATCACAAAGTATGACTTAAAAGCAATACTGAATACTAAATTTTTTTTTATTTTTTCAAGACCTAAAAAGACAGTGATTTCCTCCTTTTACTTTGACAATTACGTATTCCAGTTTTAATGAAATCTTTAATTAAATATTACTGATCCATAAAAATAATATGCTCAGTTTAAGGAACAAAGTCACAAAGCCATTTTCTATGGGATATTAACTGCTCAGACCTAACATAGTTAGATCATGTTACATTTTATTGTTTTGAAAACGATATAGTCATGTTTAATAAAGTTTCTCCCCACATTAAATTCTGGATGCTCATCATGGATGCTGCTGCTGCACATTGCATCAGGTCGGTCAATTGTTGTGTACTGTTTTGTATCATATTTTTGTACATTTATGGAGAATTGTCAAGAGCAAGCATGGGTGACATAGGCTTGTGGGCTGAGCATTGGATAGAATTTTATAGCTAAGCATAAGGAGGGTACGAATAGGGCCCAGGAGAGATCACCAGATTAATCAGACATTCCTGAATGACATCTAAAACCTCTGTCAGTAATGTTTTTGATGAGGGAACGACTGATCAATAATGGGTTCACTAGTGGTTAGGAAAATGGTCCAGTTTAGGGTTAGAAAAAAGTTTGATTATAGAGTATAGGTTGTTGTTAATATGTTAGCTGCAATAACTTGCCAAAAGACATACAAACCAAACTAGGATCTATAATTAGTCTTTAAAGGTCCTATATTACACAAAATTGATTCTTGAGCTTTAATCTCTGTTATAATGTTGTTACCACATCAAAAACATACCTGAGTTGTGTTATGCTTCATTCACACATGTTTGAGTAACTTTTTATTATTAGTCTGTCTACATCTCCAAAGCTCAAAGTGCTCCGTTCCACTTTTTGTAGTGGCAATCTTTAAGTTAAAAGCTACATTTTTTATTTTTATTTTTTAAACCTTTTATTAAGTAGAGATGGGCAATTCCAGGATTGAAATCACCCAAATGACTCTAGTAAAGGTGTAGATTAAAAACAGTGGAGTACTTCTGGAATTACCACATGATGTCACAAAGCGGAACAGAATGTTTTCAGTTTAATAGAAGAAAACAGAATAAATATGAATGATTGTGTCTTAAACATGTGTGAATGAAACAAAACAAAACTCCACATATGTCCAGGTATGCTGAGCAAACATGATTATATAACATAGATTTGAAAATAGCCTAATACGAGCCCTTTAAACATTCCATGACATCACATATATACGTAGCAAGTATAAAACTAAACCAGTATTGCTGATATTTAATTGATGGAAATGCTTGCAATAAAAGCAAATGTGATAAATACCATATGAGTGCAGAGAAGACAATAACATTACTAAGAGGCAACCAGTGTGAACAATTCAATAAATCATTTGAACTGTGATCAATGGCGTCATATTAGCCTTAATTGGTGAGGTGTTTGGACTTCTACAAAACTGGATATTAACGTATACACACGTAGTAATAGTGTTAGACAAACCAACAGCACTGTTCTAACTCCAAACGGCACTGTGAATATTGAGGAGCAACAAACATGCACACTGCGCTTGTTTTGTTACGGTTTCTTTGCCCAGAGGATGTACGAGTAGATAAAATATTCTATTGATTCTAAACATTCTGACTGAGGGAGCTATCCATCAATACTGCCAATTAAAGTTTATATGACAGCATTTTAGAGGAACAATAAGGAAGCTCGCAAAAGCAACAGGCAGCTTAAGGGGTTTGATAACAAGATCCGAGGGCTTGGTGCTGGATGAACAAAAATATATCTCCAAGTCAAAGGGGAGAGTTCAATATAGAAACTCAACATTTTGGATCATGCTGGAGAGAGTACAGATATATATTTTTTTCCCAATACAATAATTGATAAGTCAGAACTGAATAACTAAAAAGGGGATATTGACTTTTTTGGAGCTTTCTATCATGCTATAATTTTGTTCCCTCAACAAAATATGCCTGAACAGGTTTTAGATGTCATTCATGCAGTAATCTAGTGATCTCTCCTAGGTACTATTCACGCAGGTGTACGATTCTAAGCACAGCCCACAAGCCTATCTCACTCGTGCTCCTGCACAGCAATTCTCCATAAATATACAAAAGCAGGATACAAATCAATACATTATTACAACTTCATAAGTAGTTTCATTTGCAGGATGCTCGTTGATTGTAATGTGATAGCATTCTGAAGGTAAAGTGACTTAATGAGCAATGGAAGGGGGATTCCGTATGCGACTACACTTGCTTCGACATGCAGACTTTAAGACTGCTTGCTAGCCTCCGAGACGAGGTGGTAAGCATTTTTAGACCTGAGCTGGCGCCAGCCATGTCTGACAATTTCACCAAAATAAAGTCCGAACTGCAAGATGTGAAAACATAAAAGAAAAAGTGGTAGCATTGCAACTGTTAAGGTGCGTGACATGGAGGAAGCGCTGACGACCTGCATGGATGACATTGTCTCACTCCGATCTACAGTTGATAAACTGTCAGCCCAAGTTGTCTCTCTTGAGAACAAATGCGACAATTTGGAGGCAAGATCCCACCGCAACAACATTAGGATTCTGGGCTTACCTGAGAAAGATGGCCCCGTCACCATGGCCTCTGTTTCCACCCAGCTGAAGGAGGCACTCGGCCTGGATAAGCTACCGCTGATAGAACACGCACACAGGTCCCCTCAGTCCAGGTCTAGTGTGCGACCTCGTCAGATTGTGGCACGTCTACATTATCACTTAGACTGTGTTGATGTTCTGCGGCGTGCCAGAGTTCAGCAGCGGATCAAGATTAAGGACGCATCGATCTCCATTTTTCCGGACTATGCGGCACACACGTCCAAAGCTCACGCTGCCTTCAATGATGTCCAAACCAGCTCAAGGATATACCAGATATAGAGTTTTGTATAGTACACCCAGCTCGTCTCCAGATCACAAGTAAGGGGTCAGGAGGGAGTTGAAATCTCCAGGAGAGGCTAGCGTTTTTGTGAAAACACTCAAGTAGACTTGTGTTGTGACCACAAAGCTGACCCATCAAAGGTAATAATGATAATGATGATAAATGTCAAATTTTGTGTTTTGCCAATAGTGGTTATTGTATTTTTTGATTGTTATGCCAATGTTTAACGTTCTATAATGACATTTGACTCAGTCATACACTTGGTGTTTTTATAATAACCAATATTTTACTTATCATTATTCTGATTTTACTCTATTTTTTTTTTTTTTTTTTTCCAGGTTGTTTCACAGATCTATCAGCCATTTAAACCCTTATTTTGTTTTGTGAGTGATATGTGGGAACTCCTTCTGAGTTTGGAGCGCTATGAAAATAACTGTCCGGTTCAAAACTCTGAGTTTTTCCTTTAGGTTTATGACTCCTTGTGGAGTCTGCACTGGTGTCCTATCAATTGGGGATAGGGTAATGGTAAGTGCATTGGGGGGAGGTTCTGAGTTTTGGGGAAATTTGTTTGAGTTCAGAATATTTAATGTTATAGTTTTAATTTTTATTATTATTTTTTTCTAACTGGGGCTGGTGGTTGGAAGTTTGTTTTTTCCTTTCTATACTGATTTTTTATGGATAGCGTAACAGGCTCAAATGTCAGATTTATTAGCCGGGAACATTAAAGGTTTGGGGAGTGCTGTTGCGATCTACGCTGTTCTCTCATTTAAGGCGCTTAAAGCCTGACATTGTCTTTTTGCAGGAGACCCACATGAGAACCAGTGATCAGGTCAGACTGAGATGTTCTTGGGTGGCTGACATGTTCCACTCTAGCTTCAACTCTAAGGCCAGGGAGCTTGCCATTTTGATTAGTAAATTGATTCCATTTACACTGACCAGGACCATTTCTGACAGACTCTTAATGAGCACTTCTTGATTTTTGGTGGGGACTTAAATTGTGCTATCAATCCTCAATTAGATCGTTCTAAAGTGGGATCTGCTCACTCTCAAATGGCTAAGATCCTCAGCTCTTTTATGTGCAGTGTAGGCTATGCTGACCCTTGGAGATACTGCCTACCAGTAGGCAGTACTCCTTCTATTCACGTGTACACCAGACTTTTTCTCATATAGACTATTACTTTATAGATTCTAGACTTATACCTAAAGTGTCGGATGTAGTGTACTACCCAATTATCATTTCAGATCACTCACCGGATTCGTTGGATATTAAAATCTTACCAGAAACCCGCTACTCCTCACAGTGGAGATTTAACACTTCATTTTTAGCAGATGTTTTATCAGAAAAATTTTGTAGATTGCAGTTGCAATTGACAACTATTACTTTAAACCAATCTGAGTCGGAGCCTATCTCAAAAGCACTTTTGTGGAAATCTTTAAAAGCTTATTTGTGGGGCCAAATCATTGCATACTCCGTGCATGTGAAAAAACTATGGGTGTTAAATATTCAGAATTTGTCAGCTGACATAAAATCTATAGACCAACAACTGGCAGGGTCCCATTCTGTCATCCTAGCAAAACGTCGGGTTACTTTACAACCACAGCTGGACCTTATAACAACCGATGAGGCCGAGCACTTATTACTGCACTCCCGTTCCAAATATTATGAGCATGGTCAGGGAGACTACTTGCTCATCAGCTGCATCGCCAAGCATCCTCTCAGTTGAAAGCTCTCATTAAGGATAGATAAGTAGTCCTGGTGGAGGAGCCTAGGCGTACTAATTCAGTGTTTTCCTCTTTTTATGAGTCCCTATATAGTTCTGAACTCTCTTTAGATGTAACAGACATGACTGCCTTCTTAGATGACCTCGACTTTCCTATTGTAAGCCCGGAGTTAGTTACTGAACTAGATTCGGAACTGACAGCCCAAGAACTGACCCAAAATATGTAAAGTAATAAGGCGCCAGGTTCAGAAGGATTTCCAATCGAATTCTTCAAGGCCTTTCACACCAAGCCCATTCCTCTACTGCACTCTGTTTATGTTGAATCTTTGGCTCCCTACCTTCTACACTGAGGGCAGCCTTGATTAGTGTTCTCATGAAGAGGACAAGGGATCCTGATCTCTGTACCTCTTACAGGCCTATCTCTCTAATAAACGTTGATGCTAAAATTCTTGCTAAGGCTTTTGCTCACTGCTTGCAAAAAGTACTTCCAACTGTTATCTCTAATGAACAGAATGGCTTTATAAAGGGGCGTCAGCTTTTTTTTATAATGTATGCACTCTATTAAATATAATCTATTCCAAAGAGACTGTAGCTTCCCCAGAAGTTGTGATATCAGTTGATGCGGAGAAGGCGTTTGAGTTGAGTGGCGTTATTTATTTACAGTTTTAACTAAATTTGGATTTGGAAGAGGATTTATGTCATGGGTACACCTTCTTTACACATCACCTTGTGCAAGTATTACCACCAATAATGTCCAATCAGATTATTTCATCTTGAATAGAGGCTGCAGACAAGGTTGTCCCTTGTTACCTCTTTTATTCGCGATCGCAATGGAGCCCGTATCAGTTCATCTGAGGTCTTCCCCAGTCTTTATTGGCATCACCCGGTTGCATACAGAATTCAAGCTTCCGCTTTATGCTGATGATCTGCTGCTGTATGTCACAGATCCTACAGCCGCCTCCCCTACTATCCTTTCTTTTTTTCAAAGATTTGGCTCATTTTCAGGGTACAAGGTTAATATCTCGAAGAATGAATGTTATCCTGTCAATAGATCAGCAATGCAACTTTCTCCATCGGATGTTCCTTTTAAATTCAGTTCCTCCGGGTTTAAATATTTGGGGGTCAACATACCTAGATGCTACAAGTCTCTCTTTACACTGCAAATTTCTCAATTTTCAAAGGTGGGCTTCCCTCCCTCTCACTTTGATTGGGAGAATTAATACCATTAAGATGAGTGTCCTACCAAAGTTCCTATTTTTGTTTCAAAATCTACCAATTTTTATTTATTTATTTATTTATTTTTTATCTAAAGGTTTTTCAAAGTAATTGATACCAAAGTTTCACATTTTTTGTGGAATGGTAAAACACCTAGAGTTAAGCAAAAAAGACTTCAAAATAGTAAATTTAATGGTGGCCTCTCCTTGCCAAATTTTCATATTGGTCGAAATCAACTGACATTCCTTGGTCTCAATTGGAGGCACAGTCATGCCCCTACTCTTTCTGCTTTATTAACTGGCTTGGTCTCTGTCAACCCCTCTCGCCTTACCTGCAACCCTGTGGTAATTTCTACTCTTAGGATATGGTCTCAGTTTAGGAATCAATTTAAATTTACTAAACCTATTCCTCTGATCCCGCTGTTGAAAAACCACATGTTCAAACCTACATTTACCAATCCAGCTTTCACTATTTGGAAGGATAAAGGATTGAAGTACTTTAAGGATTTCTATAAGGATGGGATTTTTTATTAATTTACAGATTTGGCTTATGAGTTCAATCTCCCGCCTTCCCATCTTTTTAGATACTTTCAGGTGATAAATTGTGCTAGATCTTTATTTCCTGGCTTTCCACAACTCCCACTTGAACAAATCTGGGCTGAGCTTTTTCGATTAAATTCCTCACAAAAGTTACTAATTTCAAAAACCTATCTATTCAATCATATGATGGTCATTTCACCACTAAAACAAAAGAGGCCTGGGAGAGTGAGTCGGGACTAGTTTTTCCAATTCAATTCAATTCATTTTATTTTTCTAACGACCAAAATCACAACAACAGTTGTCTCGAAGGGCGTTCATGTTTTGGTTGATGGGGGAAACAGGAGTACCAGGAGGAAACCCATCCAGACACTCAGCCACCGTGCTGCCTTCACACATAAACAAACAGGAAAATACAACAACAGGAAAAATCAGACAAAACAAGAAAAATCGGCCAGGCGAGGAGGAGGAAGACCAGGCAAGGAGAAGGAGAGCCGAGCGAGGAGGATGAGAGCCAGGTGAGGAGGAGAGGGAGGTGGGTGGAGGAGGGCCAGGCGGGGAGGAGGAGAGGGTTCAGCTGCCATCGGGGCATATGAAAGAGTTACACTCCACAGCGGGAAGTGGGACAGGGGACAACATGTGAATAGCATTGCTGATGAGAAAATAGGAGGAAGCAGAGGATAGTGCTCAGGTTGCCATACTTCCCCCAGCTAGTTATCTCCTACTGCAGCCTATCTTATCCCGGGTTTTAATGTCACTCCCAGCCAATCTGGTCATAGTTAGTTCGGAGTGACAATAAACTAAGTAATCTGGTCATAAGCTATACCGAAGAGGAAGGTTTTAAGCCTGGTCTTTAATACAGAGACTGTGGGGGCCTGTTTAACATCAGCAGGGAGTTGATTCCATAGCACAGGAGCTTGGTAACTGAATGCTCTCCCTCCCACTGTAATTTTGGACACTCTAGGAATCACTAATAGTCCTGCATTCTGAGAACGGAGTGCTATGTCTGGCTGGTACGGGACAATAGCATCTTGCAGATAGGATTGGGGCGATACTGTTTAAGGTTTTGTATGTCAGGAGGAGGACTTTGAATTAGATTCTAAGCTCGACAGGAAGCCAGTGCAGATATTTTAGTACAGGACTGATGTGGTCTCTTCTTTTAGTTCCTGTTAGGACTTTGGCCGCTGCATTTTGGACCAACTGGAGGCTCCTTATAGTACTTTTGGGGCAGGCGGTGAGCAGAGAATTACAGTAATCAATGGTCCGACAGAGAATCCTTTGACCTTTGGGACCAACGACAATGACCTCTGTTTTTTTCAGGATTTAAGAGCAGGTAATTCAAGGTCATCCAGGTTTTGATGTCCTTCACACAGGCACTGAGTTTATCTATTTGATCAGTCTGATTTGATTTCATTGATAAGTACAGCTGAGTGTCATCAGCTTAGCAATGAAAATTAATGCCATGTTTTCTGATAATGGCAAAATATACAGAGTAAATATGACTGGACCAAGCACAGATCTTGTGGAACACCACAGGCTACTTTAGAACAGGTAGAGGTGCTCTGGTTTATACTAACAAACTGGTACCTATCTGATAGATAGGATTTAAACCCATTTGAGGGTGGTCCCTCTGATTCCAATGTCACATTCTAACCTCTGCAGTAGAATGTTGTGATCACTGGTGTCAAACGCGGCACTGAGGTCCAGTAGGACCAGGACTGAAGCCAGCCCGTTATCAGCAGCTAGTAGTAAGTCATTTGCACTTTAAGCAGTGCAGTCTCAGTGCTGTGGTGAGCTCTGAATCCAGATTGAAATTTTTCAAATATATTATTGTCCTGCAGGTGGCGGCAGAGCTGTTTCACCACCACTCGTTCTAGAATTTTTGAGAGGAAGGGAAGATTAGAGATAGGTCTGTAGTTGGCTAGTTCATCAGGATTTTCAATTCATTTTATTTTTGTAACGCCCAAAATCACAACAACAAACAGGAAAATCAAACAACAGGAAAAATCAGACAAAACAAGAAAAATAAGCCAGGTGAGGAGGAGGGATGGGGGTGGAGGAGGGCCAGGCGAGGAGGAGGAAGACCAGGCGAGGAGGAGGAGAGTCGGGCGAGGAGGAGAGGGAGGCGGGTGGAGGAGGGCCAGGCGGGGAGGAGGAGAAGGTCTGTTTTGTTCAAAAGGGGTTTAATCACAGCATACTTAAAGGACTAAGGAAAATAGCCATTTTCTAACGACATATTTATTATGTTATGGATGGAATCTATTATTAGGGGGAGGGCTTCTTTGAGGAGTCTGATTGGAATAGGGTCGAGCATACAGGTTGATGGTTTGGACGACATGATGGCTGAGGTAATCACCACCTCATCAACAGGAGTAAATTTATCTAATATTATTAGAGGATCTATGTGGGATATTGGTATTACAGACTGGATTTGCTCAGAGCTGATTTTAGGAGTAGCTTTGTTGTTTTTGTCTCTAATGGTTGTAATTTTGTAATCGAAGAATTGAAGAAAGTCATCACAACTAATGTTCAAGGGGATAAGAGACTCATTAGCAGTGTGGGAGTTTGTCAACCTGGCTACAGTGCTGAACAGAAATCTGGGGTTATTTTTGTTTACTTCCATTAAATTTGAATAGTATAATAGTAGTATAATACTAGTATAAGTGAGCAGGCAGAGCTTCCATGCCTTCAGAGACTGCTCAGAGCGCGAGCGGCGCCAAAGCTTCTCTGTGTGTCTTACGTGTTGTTTGAGTGTCCTGAGCTGTAACGTATAACATGGAGCCGGAGGTCTTAGTTTAATGCTTTTCTGTTTTAGCGGAGCTATAACATCGAGAGCAGATTTTAAGGTGAGCATTGTTCTGTCAACCAATTGATCAGTGACAATTGGATTAAAATTATTCTCATTGTCACATGACATATCTTTTAGTAATGGCTCAATAATTTCTTTAAACTCTGTAACCGATTTATCTGATAATGTTCTTTTCATTACAGTTTTTTTCTGCGGGACTGGATAGTCTTTTAGTATGAATTGAAAGGTATTAAGAAATGGTCAGAGAGTATAGGGTTTTGAGGAAGGACTATTAGATCATTAATCTCAATACCGTAGTTTAGAACAAGATCTAGAGTGTGATTGTGACAGTGAGTCGGCTTATTCACACTCTGGGTGAAACCGATTCCATCCAGGAGCGCGCCAAAAGCATTACTGAGGCAATCACTGCCGTTATCAACATGTATGTTGAAATCTCCAACTATAACAATCCTTTCCCAATTCAAAACTAAGCTTGAAATGAAATCAGAAAACTCTGTCAGGAACTAGGCATATGGACCAGGATATATTTATAAATTATTATAAATATAACAGCTTTTTGGTTTTTCCAATTCGGCCACGTAATGGAGAGTGTAAGGCTTTCAAAGGAGAGGTATGTATAGTTGGGTTTGGGGCTGAGAATTAGACTGGAATGAGAGATGACGGCCACACCACCACCTCGACCTGTGCTCCGGACACTCTGAAAGTTCATGTGACTTGATGGTGTAAATTTGTTTAGTCTAACATAATCATTTTCCCGAAGCCATGTTTCAGTTAAGGCTAGCAGATCAATATTAAGGTCGCCAATTAGTTCATTTATTAAAAGGGATTTGGAGGAAAGAGACCTGATGTTTAGCAGTCCACATTTTACACACTTATCATTTTGTTTATTTGCAGCACATTTATTTATTTTTATTAAGTTATGAGATCTGACAGCTTCCTTGTCAGAGTTTAGGGGTGTTTTCTTTTTGCTTTTTGTACGTGGGACACACAGTCTCTGTCTGTTTGGAGCTGTTCTCGCTGACTGAGCTGTGCCTCACTGGTCTAAACTTCTCTCTAACGTCACTATAATTGTGCTTCCCTGAGCTATTCTGCGTGCTAGTCTTACCTGGTCCATCTAGACTAGCAATCATATTCTGAGCTAACAGGGCGGAGCCAGCCTGCGTGGGATGGATGCCGTCTCTACGTATAAGCCTAGGCTTCCCCTCAAATGCCCTCAATTATCTATGAAGACGACACCATTCTGCGGGCACCAATTGGTCAACCACTAGTTGACTGCTGAAAAGCAGCTATACATTTCACAATTGGCGTAGGTTGGGAGGGGGCCAGAGAAGTACACGGACTCCGACATCGACTTAGCCAATTCACAGACTGCCGCTATCTGTAACTTAACCACCTCTGACTGACCGTGTCGAGTATCGTTACCCCCCGCATGTATAACGATCCGGCGGTACCTATTCTTACTTTTCTTTAAAAGCCTAAGATTCCCCTCGATGTCACCCAGTCTGGCTCCAGGATAACACCGCGTGGAAGCTGCAGGCAGTTCCACATCCCTGACTATGGAGCTCCCTATGACTAAACTAAAGTGTCCCGGGTCCAGCTCAGGGGAGCAAACCTGTTCTGGACGGGAAGCTCTCTACTCTCAACCCTATGTCCCTGGTCTGCTACAGTCCTATTTTCAGCCCTATGTCCCTGGCCTGTCCTAGTCCTATGCTCTCTTCTAACTGTCACAAACCTGTCCTGGTCTGATCCCGGCTGCACGGGTTGCGCTGTTTTGACACTGGTGGGAAAAACACTGGTGGGACTCTCTATTGTAATTTATCCATAAGAGTACCATTTGTGCCCGGTTGACATTGATACAGTATAAAGTTCTGTTTAGGTGTCATTACTCAAAGACAAGGCACAGATTTTTCCCTCTGTGGTGGATATTTGTGACAGGTGTGGCGGATCACCTTTTAACGTCACGCATATGTTTTTTTTTTTGTCCAGCTGTCACAACTTTTTGGCGGGTTTATTTTGATGCCATGTCCAGAGTGCTGTCAAGAGCAATTGATGTTTCTCTGTATGTGGCCATCTTTGGTCTTCCAGAAGACTTCTCTTGGTATTCAACATTAGAGCTACAGGATTTGGCATTTGGCAAGACACCATCTCCTCTTACATTGGAAATCAAAAAGTTCCCCATCTAGCACTCAATGGATTAATGAGCTTATGCCTTTTTTTCAGTGGAGAAGATTAGATATTCCAAGAAGGGTATTATAAACTATTTTTTTAGAAAGTGGCAACCATTTACTGACTTTTTTGAAACTGTCTTGTTAACTGTATTGTTTTAAAACAGAATTCACCCAATCACCAATGAATATTGGTATATATAATAATATATAATAGTAAGCTAATAGTATAGCTCCAGGTGTAAATTCTGAGTTACCATGAACTACACTCTGTGGAAGTTGTCAAAAGTGCTTAAAAAACTCAATGCTGTGAACAATTAAAATGCTCAGAATTCATAGGTAAGTGAGCAATACATTTGGACTTGAAGCAGTTATTCTTATCACAATGTCAATACATATATATATATATATATATATATATATATATATATATATATATATATATATATATATATATATATATATATATATATATATACCGTAAGTTTCGAACCCTGCGGCCTATACAACAGTGCGGCTTATTTATAGAATTTTACTGGATAACGGCCACTGGGAGGCGCTCTCTAGCTGTAAACGTAAAAGTGAGACAGACGTGGGGAAAGATTCTGCTCTGAAGAATTGACTAGTTTTGATTTTGAACGATCATTTTGCGCATCATGAAATGGATATGATGCAGTTTTTAAGATAAAGAAGGAAATAGAGCAGGGGTCGGCAACCTTTAACATGAAAAGAGCCATTTGGACCCACTTTCCACGTAAAATAAAACACTAGGAGCCGCAAATACTTTTTGACATCTAAAATGAAGAAAATACTGTATATAATAATAATAATGTAACGGAATAATGTAGGTTTTATTTTCACGGACAAGCCTTCTACATGTGGCAGATAAAAATGGCACAAAAAAAAACTTAAGTGCATAAAAAAATACAACTCACCAAACCGCTGCATCAGTGGGAGCCCTGCGCTGATTATGTGATTATGTCTACTCTGCTCCGCAGTTTCTTTAAAAAAAAAAAACTCTAAAGGCGTATCGTTTAATCCCAGGTGCTTATTCTCCATGTGCCAAAGCAGTTTTGAAGGTTTCATTGCCTCATTTGCTTTTCCCGCATATTACGCAGAGCGTACTGCACCTGAGAGTCACCTGTAGCGACAAACCCAGATTTTAAATTGGTATTGTCTGTTAAATTTAACTTTCTTTTTCTTGGAGGTCGTAGTCTCCTCTTCTGGCTCCTCAGTTGTCCTTTTCCCCTTTGTTAAAAGCTCTCCAAAGACTTTTGTTTAGGCTCATTTTCACTCGCTTGTGGCTCTACTTTTGGGCGACATGTCTGATGTGTTACACGTGATACGTCATCGCGGAGACAAGAGCAGATACTTGCTACTACATCAAATAGATTTCTGTGGCGATTTCCCGCAGGATTTTCATGATACATCTACGGACGAGCTTATTAGTGTGTCATTAGGGAAGATCATCCTGCTCCTGACCCGTATGCACACAGCGTCTGAAAATCAGGGCTCTTTACTCAGGACTGTGAGACATGTTTGTTTTGAACATTGTTCCGCGAGTGTGACGCTTATTTTGAGCAATGAAAAATAAGAAAATATATTTTTATTTTAAGATCATAATAATCTTCCAATTAAACTACAACAAAAAAGAGCTAACACAAATAAAATACACTTCAATTAAATACTTAAAATTTATTTTCCCAAGCCACGCAGAGCCGCAGTATAAGGCTGAAAGAGCCGCATGCAGCTCCGGAGCTGTGGGTTGCCGACCCCTGAAATAGAGCCACTGCACGTAAGCTCGGCATCAATGAATCCAACTTGGTCAATGTAAAAAGACGACAAAAGGAAATAAAAGCAGATTTTCCGTGTTGGTGTAGCTTTATTTTCTAAACCTGCAGGTGTGTTCATCCCGTGTTCAAGGCGTGTTGGTGCCAATTGTCAGGCACAGTTTAAAAAAAAGCGTGTCCGTGCACCGTCTTTCTGTGTAAATATCTCATGTTACAATATGAAAACCTGCAGCTTATATTCAGGAGCGGCTTATATATGTACAAAATTGATTTTCTTTTCAAATTTAGCTGGTGCGGCTTATATTCAGGTGCGCTCTATAGTCCGAAATTTACATATATAGAAATCTCCTTCTCACCCTCTGCGGGTGGTCTCATCCCTCTTTGCCACTCTCGGGACCTCTACATATATATATATATATATATATATATATATATATATATATATATATATATATATATATATATATATATATATAATCAAAAGCAGGCCAGGATTCTTTAAATGAATCACAACTTAAAGATTGGCAGTTGTTCTAACCCAGAACAGCTGTGGCAACAATAGTAGCTTACCATATCATATGTGGAGTAATTGACTAATGACTGCAATATGACTTTTTATTATTATTACAATATTACTATATTCCCCACAGACAGATGAATATACAGCATATTTTTGGCTGCATGCCATACAAATACTAATCTTATTCAATTAAATTTATTCAAGCAGAAAATTACCTTTTGTACCTTCTGTAATGCTGCACATTTAGTATCATCAGCTGTGTGCATTTCTTATTCAGCCAAATATAATGGCCACTAGCAACAAAATGGTCTAGAGGTATAGTGGTCACAGGTCCTCTATGTTTTAAAGTGTGAATTTTAAAAAACATAGAGGAGCTCCATTGATGAGTATTGTCAAATATAAAGAAATGTAATATGAACTGAGATGTGTGGGAATTAATATGGCTAGAGAAGTAAAATAACAATATACCCTGTGCGTGAGACATAATAACATACCATTACAATGACGTATTAGCCAAGTGTATTCTTCTGGAACAAGCCTTCTCTCTCACATATTGATTTTGCAGAGTCATAGCACTCTGCTGTGAAGAATGCATATCATTATATTCTATTTTGCTGTGAAGGTCAAAGGTATGGCCACTTACAACGTGCTTCCATTCGATTCAGTGAGGAGTGAAGCAGACTGGGGCAGCTACCGCAGAGCAGTGGAGGATTGCACACCATAGCTCTACCTTGGCTTTGTGAGCACGCCTGTCCCACAATATAAGAGACATTACGCTCAACATAACCACATTAGGGAGCCACAAACAGGATGCGAGTAGGCCAAAGAGCATAAAGCAGGGGGAGCGAGTGGGGTGGGGGGTATAGAAGAGTAAAAAGTGTCTCTACGGGGTGCAGAAGGAAATGGGAAAGGGGAGGGGCGCATAGCAGGTCAATATAGCCCATACCTACCTTGAGAGAGAACTGGTACATGGGGTGAATTTTATTGAGGTCGTTCATTATGAAGTACAATAAGGAAGCACGGGCTGCAGCAGGCCGGTAGTGCTCTCGAGCCTCATTGATTTTGGCCTCTGTCACCTTGGCTTCCTTTACCTGCAGTAAAGACAGCAGCAGCACAGGGGAAATCATAAACAGGAATATACCACAGTGTATAATATAATATCGTGTGTTCATCAAGCACTACCAGAAGAAAATGGTAGAGCTATCCATGTAATATAATGCACTTATATTGGTGTTTTTTAGACTCTAGAATTTCACAGTTCCCTATGGATTATGTGACATTTCAGTGTTTTAAGTGTTTTAACCTTATCATTATTTGTTTGGGATTAGCTCCACAGACTTGTGATTTTAATCTTATGGCTTAAAGTCCTTTCAGCTGACAAGAATCAGGTCTTTGGGGTTGGAATACACTTTTTTGATTTTTTTATTTATGTGAACAGAGAAGACGTTAAACTATGTGTTAAATGTGGATAGGCCCAGTAATTACAGAGATATTAACCATAAACTAGGTCAACCAATCTACAATCTGGCAGTTAAACAGAAATTCCACCACAGAAATATCACCTGTCATCCAGCTCAGTGTTAAACAACAGGCATTGTATTAATGTCATGATTCCAATTACAGACACTTTTTGTTTTTTCCTAAGCAGACAAAGGTGGCAAGCTGGGTAAAGCATCTTGCCACATTATTGCATCATAATAATAATAATAATAATAATAATAATAAACTGCAAGTAGTGATAAAGGCCCTCGCCGCCCCTTGCAACCGCGGGGTACAGGCCACCATGGAGTTCTCGCCTCTTGTTCCCGCTTAGATTGCGCCTCCCCCCAAAATCAGCAAATGAGTAATACTACTCCATTCATTCCAATGAGAGCATTTCTGACATTTTCACGCCTGCATGGTTGGAAATAATGGTATGTCTTCATTGGCTTTTTTTGTTCACTAAGCTGTGGGGAATATGTGTACCAAATTTCAATGGTCTATGACAAAGTAATTTTTTTCATCCCAGTTAACAAAAAAAATGTATTTCAATGAGAAATGTCAGACGTTCCCATGGTAGCACACTTTTAAATAGAGGTATGTTCTCTTTGGCTTTCTTGTTCAGTATTTTAAATTTCAAATGTTTTTGACAAAGTAAATTTTTTTGGATCTCATTCAGAATTTCAAGGGGGCACTGTGGAGCAATGGAATCTCTCAGTTATGTAAATTGTATATCATTAGGTTCAGATCATCAGTGTGACCAAAATGTATATTCCGGTTTACAGGACACTGCATTTTTGAGTTAAGTGAATGTAAATACTTCAAATAATGCCATTTTTGTTTGGGTGTTGGCAACACTCCCATTTTATGACTCCAAAAAAAAATCCAAAAGAGTAGCCTATAATCCCACATGGGTCTAGTTTATTTTGACCAATTTGCAAGTTTCTTGAATGAACATCCATGGTGTAAAAAATTTAAACGTGAGAGCAAAAATTTTGAAAAAATTGGGTTCCAATCACAATGGCCGACTGAGAGGTATGTTCTCATTGGCTTTTTTGTTCCTGTAGGATTTAGGATGGGGTCATAATATAATGTTTTACTTGTCTTGACATGTTCTATGTTTGTATCAACTTTCAGTTGTCTACAATGAAAAAGGTCTCTCATTGCCGTAATGTGTTTTGATATTTGAAGTGGCGCTATTGAGTCATTTTGCAACATAAATTTTTTTGCACATAAAAATACAACATTTTTTGCCAACCTTGAAATTTAGGCCATAGTTTGATTAATGTAGAGCATCTATTTAGTCTATAACAAAGTCCAGTACTCTGAACCCCATGCATTTCAATGACAATTTTATTATGTTTCCACGGGAACATGGTTGCAAATAGAGGTATGTTCTCATTGGCTTTTTTGTTTAGTTATTGAAGCCACATGTCCATGCCGAATGTCAAATGTTTTTGACAAAATAATTGTTTGGTCCTATTAAAAAGTTCAACGGGGCGCTGTGGAGCAATATAATGTCTGACATATGAAAATTTATATCATTACATTGAGAACAAGATTTTGAACAAAATGTATATTAATGACGGGAAATAGGACAGTGCACGTTAGAATTACGGGTCATTTAAAACTTCAAAAAAGGTCTTTTTTCTTTGCAGGCTGCCCACACCCACATTTTATGACTTAGAAAAACAGGGTAGCCTATAATCCCACGTGGGTCTAGTTCATTTGGAGCAATTTGCAAGTTTCTTGAATGAAAAGCCACGGCGTAAAATATTCAAATGTGAGAGTGAAAATTTTGAAAAAATTGACCGACTTCCTGTAGGGTTTAGGGTGGGGTCATAATATAATTTTTTACTTGTCTTGATGTCTGCTATGTTTGTACCAAATGTAATTTGTCTACGATAAAAAAGGTCTTTCATTACCGTAATGTATTTTGAATTTTGAGGTGGTGCTATTGAGTCATTTTGAAAGAGTAATTTTTTTGAACATCAAAATAATACATTTTTTGCCAAACTTGAATTTTGGGTCTAATAATATTGACTTTTTTTTACTTTAACGTTCAGGGGGTCAAAAACTGCCTCAAAGCGGTAGTTATAATAATAATAATAATGGAAACGCATTTTCCACCCATTATTTTTCTCCTAAACCATAACAGCTACAGTCATGTGACTTTCTCACATTGTGCCCCATCACAAATAAGGCCCCTGTGGATTTTTTTTCACAAGTCCAACACAAATCGATTATATCCTATGAATTTAAAAAAATATAATCTGAAGAGAAATATTTTTTGGAAATATTCCAAAATGTGCGATTTTGTTGAAATATCATCACAACCACACCCAAAGTCATATCGAAAATGCAATTAATAATATTTATTTGCACATGGGTTTGGTGGGATTTAGCCAAATTTGAAGTGTTTGGAATGAAAACTGTCCGAGGAGATGTCCTAAATGCAAGGGTGTGCGCTTTTGTCATTCCCAGGTTTGATCCAATATGGCGGACTTCCTGTACATTTTAGAGCGAGTCAGGCTCCCATAGGCCCCATGAAAATGAAAGTTTGAGGGGGTGCTACCGAGTCATCTTTTGTTATTTTTTCTCGTGGTCTACGGTGACAATTAGAGCTTGTCGAGTTCTAATTTTTGATACCAATCACTGCCATGTCGGGGCGTGTTTACTACTTGATTTTTGCCATTTTCCATAACAGCTACAGTCATGTGACTTTCTCAAATTGTGCCCCATCACAAGTAAGGCTCCTGTGAATTTTTTCACAAGTCCACGACAAATTGATTGTTTTCTATGAATTATTGAAAATGAAATTTCCAGAGGGCGCTAGAGAGCCATTTTGTGTGGCTGCCTTGATTTGCATATCAGTGAGTTCAGCTCAAAAATGTGCATAAATGCTGTATTGGCTTTTTCCCAGCAAAAAAAATTGTGATTTTGAAATATTTCAAAATTTGCGATTTTGTTGAAAATTCACCATGACCACTCTTTATTTGCACATGGGTTTAGTGGGATTTGGTCAAACTTGACGAGTTTATGGTGAAAACTGTACAAGGAGATGTCTTAAATGCTGGGTGTGTGCCTTTGTCATTCCTGAGATTGATCCAATATGGCCAACTTCCTGTACATTTTTGGGCGGGGCCATAATATAATTTTTGTCATGTCCTGACGTTCTATTTTTTGATGTAAGTTTTAGATTTTTACGTTGACTTTTTTCTGAGTCGGGGCCCATTGGCCCAAGGAAAATCAAAGTCTGAGATGGCGCTACCGAGTCGTCTTTCATTATTTTTTCTCGGGATCTTCAGTGACAATTAGAGCTCATCAAGTTCTAATTTTTGATCTCACTGGGTGTGTTTACTACTTGATTTTTGCCATTTTCCGAGCTCTGGAAGCGGTTTTTAATGAGTCCCTCGCCGGGACGTTGTCCCAGGCTCAGGCCTAATTAAAACTGCAAGCAGTGATAAAGGCCCTCGCCACCCCTTGCGACCGCGGGTACATGCCACCGTGAGGATCCTGCCTCTCATTCCCGCTTACATCGCCCCTCCTCCCAAAAACACCGTCTAGGTAATCCTACTCCATTCATTCCAATGAGACCATTTCTGACATTGTCATGCCTGCATGGTTGGAAATAGAGGTATGTGATAATTTACTCTTTTGTTCAGTATGGCAATACAGATGTCCATGCCAAATTTGAAATTTTGTGACAAAGTAATTTTTGGGTCCTATTCAAAAATTCAAGGGGGCACTGTAGAGCAGTTTTATATCATAGCTATACAACTTGTAAATTGCTGCCTTCAGGTCGTCAATGCACACAAATGTTTCATTGGGACCAATTCCATTCAACATCATCTGTGAGAAATACACTTGTTTTTATGCTTTTCAAAATTCCCACTGATTTACAGATTAGCCACACCCACATTTTAGAAACAATCAAAAATCTAAACAATAATATTGCACATGGGCTTGTTTAGTTTTACCAATGTTCAAGCATTTTGAAAGAAATTCAAAGGTGGAGATGTAAAAAAGTTACAAAGGTGCAATTTTGAAAAAATGGGGTTCCGCCCAATATGGCCGACTTCCTGTTTTGGCTTACTTCGTTTAACATGATTTTTATGGCTATAAAAAAAAGACAAAACCGTAATCAACATGATTAGCTCTGTTATCGCTTTCAAACGAAAAATGCAATTTTACTCCTGGCTGGCT
The DNA here is from genome assembly GCF_009829125.3 of Periophthalmus magnuspinnatus. Classification (NCBI taxonomy): domain Eukaryota; kingdom Metazoa; phylum Chordata; class Actinopteri; order Gobiiformes; family Gobiidae; genus Periophthalmus; species Periophthalmus magnuspinnatus. Next base: position 27,076,813 of record NC_047144.1, read on the forward strand.
GTCAGAAGCTACTGCCCGAACTATGCATCCCTCACTGATTCCATTCAGTGCAAGTCATCAGAGCAGTAATCATCATTCAAGAAATTATGAACATGTAAGAAGTTCAATTGTGTTGTGTAGTATTATCTCATGACGTTGTGCAAGGTACATCAAAATGCACTGTACATGTAAGAATTCATAATACATTTACAAATAAATATATGTTTAACATTTTTGCATTAGGTGGTAGATCATTTTGAAAGTAGCTCACATACTGAAAAAGTCTGAGCACCAATGGTGTAGAGCATCTATTTAGTCTACAACAAAGTCCAGTACTCTGAACCCCATGCATTTCAATGACACATTTATTATCTTACCACAGTAACATGGTTGCAGATAGAGGTATGTTCTCATTGGCTTTTTCGTTCAGTTTGTCAAGCCAAATGTCCATGCCGAATTTCAAATGTTTTTGGCAAAGTAATTTTTTTTGGTCATATTGAAAAGTTCAAGGGGGCTCTGTGGAACAATATAATGTTTGACCCATGTAAATTGTATATCATTGCATTAAGAACAAGATGTTGAACAAAACATATATTAATGCCGGGAAATAGGACGACTGCACTGTATTAAGGAGAGGATGACAGGGGCCATGTATTGCAAGATTTTGGGGAACAACCTCCTTCCCTTACTCAGAGCAACATGACAATGACCCGAAGCACACAGCTAGGATAACCAAGGAGTGGCTCCGTAAGAAGCATATCAAGGTTCTGGAGTGGCCTAGCCAGTCTCTAGACCTAGACCCAATAGAAAATTGTTGGAGGGAGCTCGAACTCCATGTTTCTCAGCGACAGCCCAGAAACCTGACTTATCTAGAGAAGATCTGTGTGGAGGAGTGGGCCAAAATCCCTCCTGCAGTGTGTGCAAACCTGGTGAAAAACTACAGGAAACAATTGACCTCTGTAATTTTAAACAAAGGCTACTGTACCAAATATTAACATTGATTTTTTTCAGGTGTTCAAATACTTATTTGCAGCAGTAACATACAAATAAATTATTTTAAAAATCATACAATGTGATTTACATTGCATTTACATTGATTTTGTTTTTTAGATTATGTCTCTCACAGTGGATATGCACCTAAGATGAAAATTTCAGACCCCTCCATGATTTCTAAGTGGGAGAACTTGCAAATTCACAGGGTGTTCATATACTTATTTGCCTCACTATATATTGAACTGAATAAACTACAAAGACATGATATTTAATGTTCAAAGTGATAAACTTTAATGTTTTTATGCAAATATTCACTCATTTTCAATTAAAGTTCCAATAAAGCTGGGGCAGGGGCAACAAAAAATTGGGGAAGTTAAGGAATGCTTAAAATACACCTGTTTGGAACGTTCCACAAGTGAACAGGTTAATTGTAAACAGGTGAGTGTCATGATTGGGTATAAAAGGAGCATCCCCGAAGGGCTCTGTCATTCACAAGCAAGGATGAGGCAAGGTTCACCACTTCATGAACAACTGCATGAGCAAATAGTCCAACAGTCTAAGAACAATGTTTCTCAATGTACAGTTGCAAGGAATTTAGGGATTTCATCATCTACAGTCCATAATATCATCAAAAAATTCAGAGCGGCAAGACCGAAAACCAATGTTGACTGGCCGTGACCTTCGATCCATCAGGCGGTACTGTATTAAAAACAGACATGAATGTGTAAAGGATATTACCACATGGGCTCAGGAACACTTCAGGAAACCATTGTCACTTAACACAGTTTGTCGCTATATCTCCAAGTGCAAGTTAAAACTGTACCATGCAAAGAAAAAGCCATATATCAACAACACCCCGAATCGCTGCCGGCGAGTCCACATTTCAAATTGTTTTTGGAAATTATGTGTCCTGCAGGCCAAAGAGGAAATCCAGATTGTTATCAGTGCAAAGTTCAAAAGCCAGCTTCTGTGGTGGTATGGGGGTGTGTTAGTGCCCATGGCATAGGTAACTTGTAGATCTTGAAGGCACCATAAATGTTTAAAAGGTAAATACAGGTTTTGGAGCAACATATGCTGCCATCCTAGCAACGTCTTTTTTAGGGACGTCCCTGCTTATTTCAGCAAAACAATTCAAGCCACATTCTGCACATGTTAAAACAGCGTGGCTTCGTAGTAAAAGAGTGCAGGTGGCCTGCCTGCAGTCCAGACCTGTCTCCCGTCGAAAATGTGTGGTTGCATTATGAAGCTCAAAATACGACAACCGAGACCCCGGACTGCTGAGCAACTGAAATTGTATATTCAGCAAGAATGGAAAGGACTCCTTCTGCAAAGCTTTAACAATTAGTTCCCAAACACTTATTGATTGTTGTTAAAGGGATGATGTAACACAGTGGTAAACATGCCCCAGCCCCAGTTATTTCAACGTGTTGCAGACATCAAATTGAAAATGAGTGAATATTTGCATAAAAACACTAAAGTTGATCAGTTTGAACATTAAATATCATATCTTTGTAGTTTATTCAGTTCAATATAGGTTGAAAAGGATTTGCAAATCATTGTATTCTGTATTTTTTTTAAGTTTTACACAGCGTCCCCATTTTATTGGAATTGGTGTTGTATAAGGTACAATTCTATCTGTTGATATTACTGAAGTATATCTCATAAACATAATGGTAATGTACATGTTTTTTTCTTAATGAAACTTAGACTCAGAATGTACATTTATTTCACATTAGTCAAGAGTGTTATTAATTGGAAACACGTCTCTTTGAGCCCCCACAGACTTTGAAAAAGCAAAACTGGAGGAGTAATTATTTTAAATGCTGCCCATCTGCAGAGTGACAGCTTTTATCTGCAGTGCAGCAGCAGCTCTACCTCACTACACTCACTTCACAGGCTCCAGAGCACTACTCACATCGCTACAGACTGGAGCGCCAGTCCCTGTGCGCCAATATTCACTCCAACACAGTGTGGATTCAATATACACACTACAAACAAGTTTTACAGACACTAACTGTTTGATACTGTCCAGTAAAACAATTGAAGTTACGATCTGATTTCATATGATGTTGCCATCGGAACAGTGACACGTTTCATTCACACATGCTTAACATGCAGTTAAACATGTGTGAATGAAACAAAACAAAATTCCAGGTATGTTTTTGATGAGACAACATTATAACAGATCTGAAAATAGCATAATATACCGTAAATTTCGGACTACAGAGCGCACCTGAATAAAAGCCGCACCAGCTAAATTTGAAGAGAAAATCAATTTTGTACATATATAAGCCGCACCTGAATAAAAGCCGCAGGTTTTCATATTGTAACATGAGATATTTACACAGAAAGACGGTGCACTGACACGCTTTTTTTTAAACTGTGCCTGAAAATTGGAACCAACACGACAACAACACGGGATGAACACATCTGCAGGTTTAGAAAATAAAACTGCACCAAAACGGAAAATCTGCTTTTATTTCCTCTGAAAACTTTTGTCGTCTTTTGTCGATTCATTGATGTCGAGCTTACGTGCAGTGGCTCTATTTCAGGAGTCTGCAACCCGCGGCTCCGGAGCCGTATGCGCCTCTTTCAGCCTTATACTGCGGCTCTGCGTGGCTGAAGTGTATTTTATTTGTGTTAGCTCTTTTTTGTTGTAGTTTAAATTGGAAGATTATTATGATCTTAAAATAAAATTATATTTTCTTATTTTTCGTTGCTCAAAATAAGCGTCACACTCGCGGAACAATGTTCAAAACAAACACCGCTCACGTCTCACGTCTCACAGACACAGACACAGACACAGCTCACAGTCCTGCGTAAAGAGCCCTGATTTTCAGACGCTGTGCGCACAGGGGTCAGGAGCAACTTTCGCCCGTCCCTAATGACACACTAATAAGCTCGTCCGTAGATGTATCATGAAAATCCTGCTGGAAATCGCCACAGAAATCTATTTGATGTAGTAGCAAGTATATTATCTGCTCTTGTCTCTGCGATGACGTATCACGTATAACACATCAGACACGACGCACAAAACTAGAGCCACAAGCGAGTGAAAATGAGCCAAAACAAAAGTCTTTGGGGAGCTTTAAACAAAGGGGAAAAGGACAACTGAGGAGCCAGAAGAGGAGACTACGACCTCCAAGAAAAAGAAAGATAAATTTAACAGACAATGTCTACTTAAAATCTGGGTTTGTCGCTGCAGGTGACTCTCACGCACAGTCCGCTCTGCGTAACATGCGGGAAAAGCAAATAAGGCAATGAAACCTTCAAAACTGCTTTGGCACATGGAGAATAAGCACCTGGGATTAAACGATACGCCTTTAGAGTTTTTTTTTTTTTTTTTTGAAAGAAACTGCGGAGCAGAGTAGACATAATCACATAATCAGCGCAGGGCTCCCTCTGATGCAGCGGTTTGGTGAGTTGTATTTTTTTAATGCACTTAAGTTGTTTTTGCCATATTTATCTGCCACGTGTAGAAGGCTTGTCCGTGAAAATAAAACCCAGGGGCCGTTATCCAGTAAAAAATCCATAAATAAGCCGCACTGCTGTACAAGCCGCAGGGTTCAAAGCGTGGAAAAAAAGTAGCGGCTTATAATCCGAAATTTACGGTAAGCCCTTAAACAATCATTATAATATATGACAGAAGTAAGGCTGCCAGTCTGCCCGAATAGACAATAGATGCCTCTAACCACCACCAATAACTCCCTCATACACTGCCCATCACAGTATGCATGGGTCCCTGCTGGCATATGATTGGTTGGCTCTTACTAAACTAATGGCTTATGGTGGTTTTATTTTATCAGGAAGTCCCACAGAG